>NC_058132.1:554312333-554524364 GCF_016433145.1 Gracilinanus agilis | reverse complement strand
CTTCTCCTTCTCCTTCTCCTTCTCCTTCTCCTTCTCCTTCTCCTTCTCCTTCTCCTTCTCCTTCTCCTTCTCCTTCTCCTTCTCCTTCTCCTTCTCCTTTCAATTGGCAGGGGATTTTTTTGGTCTACTTAGTGGCTACTCAGTGTCAATTTAGCAAAGTGCTAGGGATTTTAGAGCCCAGTCTGAACATTGCTATGAATAAATTGTTTTCCTCCACTTTCTATGGCTTCCAAGGTTTTTACTATGGGTTTCTAACCACCTGAGGGCTTTCTAGTGTCTCCTCTTTTCTAGATCTCCACTTTTGCTGCCTCTCTATCCAGAGACTGGGAGGTTATTTGCTTGCTTGTCTTCCCTAGTGGCATTTGCTTTCTTGTTGGGCCTTTGCTATTTTCTGTGGGTTTCTGGCCAAAGTGTAGTTCTGCATCAGAATTCACTTATCATTCTCATTTGATTTCTTTATTATTTATTCAGTCTAGTGTGATATGAAGGTTTTTTTGTGGGAGTAGGGATAGAATATTTTACCAGCCTGCTCTGTTTAGGCAGTCATCTTGGCCAGAAGAACCAGTCATAATCTCTTGATGACAACATCAAGAAAACCACAGATTATTGGGTGGGTACTGTAATGAACTTAAGGGAGAGCATGGACAAAATTTCTCCAGGATTGGCAAGCATGGATGCATGAACAGCAATCTGCATTGATGAAATCAAAGATCCATTCAGATGTTATATTATTCATGTATCTCTAGATTATCTCTTTGAAGTGTTATATTGGTATTTCAAAATGGTTTTGGTTTTATCAGCTTATTTTAAAATGAAGGAGGAATTTTCTAGATACATATATACCATCAACAAACCAAATAAACAGGAAGTACCCTAATACATTGGTTTCCATATAAGTGTCCTGCCCTACGACTCATTCCTGCATCATGCATTAATCAAGTGTCTTCACTTTGGACTTTGTGGATGGCTTAAAGGGTTTATTGCTTGCCCTATCTAAGCACTCTGGCCAAAAGCCCCATAGATCTACATTGGTTTTTAAGCATTGCCACTTTTTATTCCTAAAACTTCCATATGTGACTGGATGGTTTCTGGTTTTCTTGTGGTAATAGACTAGGAGAGTACTTTGGGGAGCCATTTCTTCAGGTTGAGATCACAGGAATGTTGTGAAGTAATGTCTGAGAAGCACTCTGACCTTTAATAGAGGTTATAGATCAATATCAAGCATTATTATTGTTTATTATTAGATTAAAAGAAGTGGCAAGGCAGGAGAGATTTCTTATTTTGCTATAATGCTATGACCAAGATAGAATTCATTTTCTTAGGATAGTCCAGTGTCTGTGGCTTACCACAAGAAGCTTCCATCATAGCCAGGTTCACACTAGGGACTGGTGAATCTCAACGAATGATCATAACAGCTAATGTTTTCATATCCCTTTAATGATTTCAAAGGGCTTTACATACATTATCTCATTTTAACCTCAGGAAAACCCTAGAAGTTAGGTATTATAGGTATGTTTTTCACATGAGGAAACTGAGTCTCAGAGAGGTTAAGCAGCTTGCCCATAGCCACATATATTGAATAACTGAGAAAAAATTTGAATCCAGGCATTCCTGACTTGTGCTTGAGATCCTCCAGATCTATTCTATTTTACAATTAAGAGAAGAACAAAATGCTTTGGGAATATTGGGTGTTTTTCATCTTTCATTTAGAAGAATATCAATGACATCACAGGGAGATATCTTGACTGTGCATGAATTTGATTTTTGAGGCAGAGTCGCACAAAGCTGAAGCATCACTTTCTCTTCCATAGTCATCAATGTCCAGTAGTTGGACAAATGCTAGAATCACTGCTGATGGCCTAGGATGTAGTGGATGACCTTGACATCTTCAATGTCTGAGCAAGCTTTAAACACTCCAGAGTGCCTGTTTTCAACCATTTTCAATGGCTTTTGGAACAAATTGAGCAAATTATTTCCATCCATCCATTCCACAAGAGGAAGTCTTCACATGTTTGGGTTTGGACTAATAAACAGTAGATTAATGACATAGCATCCATGGTGACCCTTCTTAGCATTAAAAGAAGAGTAGAAATGCTATTTTAAGTCAGAAAATCTGGTTTTAGGTTTCATGGTCAACTCCATTTGGGGAGGGAATCCTCACAATAATCAAATTACATTTTTGAACTGTTGAAATATTACTAATAAGGAGGACTGAAGTGCTCTCTCAATAATAAAAAATATGCAACAGGTCAATATATTAATTTCCTACTTGTCTAATTAATTGACATGCAATTTTGAATTTTTATGAGTTCCAGTATTTACAAAAAGAGAGAATCAAGTGACTGTCAAGATGACATGAATAGTATATAGGTCATTAGATCTGAATTTGATCTTGGATTTGACCTCAAATAATTCTAATCTTAAGCAAGTCACTTGGACTGAGGATATGAAATTGAACCATTATCCAAATCTTGAAGAAATATAAAATCTATATTTATTATTCTATATATAATTTTTGTTACATTAAATTCTGCATATTGGTAGAGGCAAATCAAACATTTCTTTTTTATGATATGAACTTTTTGTTATTAAGGCAGAACCTCCTTTGCAAACCATCTCCATTGGCCATTTTCTCTGGCATTGAGCTTGGAATGCAAAAGATATGATCAAGATTGCCATGATTAAAGCTGCACATCATGGTAACTGTGTTTAATTTTAGAAGTATATTGATAAATTGGAGACCATCTAGAAGAGCCAAACACACATACAGATTTTTATATTTCTTCAAGATTTGGATAATGGTTCAAGTATGAAACTTCTTTATTTCAGATTCATTTTTACTATATTTTCCTCAACTGAAACTTCTCTTGCCAAAGTTAAAAGTGATCTCTGGAAGCCAAATCTAATGGCCTTTTTTCAGTCCTCAATACTTCTTGACCTCTCTGCAGCCTTTGATATCATTGATCACTCTCTCCTCCCTGATGACCAAACCTATTCTGGTTCTTCTAACCATCTGATTTCTTTTCAGGCTCCTTGGCAGGTCAGCTCATGTCTCCCAAGTCTCAGTATTAGGGTCTTCTCTTCTTCCTTTATACTAGTTCTTGGTAATCTAATAGTTTCTCAGGATTCAACAATCACCTTTATTTTGATGATTCACACATCTATTTATTCAACCCTAATCTCTCTCCCAAACTCCAGAGTCCCATCTCATACTGTCTGTTGGATATCTTGAATGGAATGAATGTCCTTTAAACACCTTAAATTCAATATTTCAAAAACAAAACTCATTATCTTTTACTCCATGCCCTATATCCTTCCAAACATCCTTATTATTATCAAAAGTCACCATTTTTTCCAACCACTGAGCCTTCTAGTATTGCTATCATTCTCTTCTCATTACTCTTTCACTCCCAAGTCTTGTTGATTTTGTCTTCATAACAACTTTTATATATCCCTCTTTTTCTCCTCTGACACTGCAACCACCCTGATGATGCAGGTTCTCCATGACCTCATTCCTGGATTATTGCAATAGTCTGTTCTTATACCGATATTACACACAATGGAGTGACCTAACTTTTTACCAATGCTAACTCCTCTCCTCCTTCATGTGATCCCATTCCATCTTGTCTGCTCCAGCTAACTGGTCCCTCTGTCATCTCTACTCTTTCATTTATTTTAAATCTTTCCCTCTGTCAGCCCACTTTCTACCACCTACAAACATTCCTATATATTTCCCATCTTGGAAAAAAAAAGCATTTAATCATTTTTTCCCTGCTAATTTTTATCCTGTATCTCTCTTATGCCCTTTGAGGCTAAATCCCATCTACCTAAAAAAGAACATCTACCATAGGTACCTCCTCTGACTCTCTTCTCAAACTTTTTAACCTCTTACAGTCTGGCTTCTGATTCCACTGAAACTGCTTTCTTTAAAATTACTAATGATCTCCTAGTTGCCAAATCCAATGGCCTTTTCTCAATCCTCATTCTCTTTGACCTTGTTATAGCCTTCGACACTGTGGATCACTCTCTTCTTTGAACTCTCTTTTCTCTAGAATTTCAGGACACCATTTCTTCTGGTTTTCTACCAATCTGACCACTCCTCTATCTCCTTTGCTGTATTCTCCTCAAAAAACATGCCTTCTAAATGTAAGTATCCCTCATGGTTCTGTCCTGGGCCTTCTCCTCTTTTCCTATTATATTTTTTTAACCCTTTTTTTTAACCCTTAAAACTTCGGTGTATTGTCTCATAGGTGGAAGAGTGGTAAGGGTGGGCAATGGGTGTCAAGTGACTTGCCCAGGGTCACACAGCTAGGAAGTGGCTGAGGCCGGGTTTGAACCTAGGACCTCCTGTCTCTAGGCCTGACTCTCACTCCACTGAGCTACCCAGCTGCCCCCTTTCCTATTATATTTTATTTAATTATATCATCAACTTCTATGGATTGAGTTACAGTATCTATGTTGATGATTTTTATTTTATTTTTTTTTAATAAATTTTTTAAAAACCCTTAACTTCCGTCTTGGAGTCAATACTGTGTATTGGCTCCAAGGTAGAAGAGTGGTAAGGGTAGGCAGTGGGGGTCAAGTGACTTGCCCAGGGTCACAAAGCTGGGAAGTGTCTGAGGTCAGATTTGAACCTAGGACCTCTCGTTTCTAGGCCTGGCTCTCAATCCACTGAGCTACCCAGCTGCCCCCTGATGATTTTTAAATCTATCTTTCTTGCCCCCAAATCTCTGCTGACCTCTAGTCTTGCATTTCCAATTGCTTTTCAGACATCTCAAACTGGTTGTCCAATAACATCTTAAACTATGTTCAAATGAGAACTTATTATCTTTCCCCCTAAATTCTCCCTCACTTTTACCTATTACTGTAGACATCATCTTTCCAGTTCCCTCAGGTTCACAACCTTGGAATAATCCTGGATTCCTCACTATCTCTCACCCACCTCCCACATCCAAGCTCTTGCTAAGGCCTCCTGATTTCACCTTTGCAACAACTCTCCAATAGATCCTCTTCTTTCCTCTGACACTGTGACCACTCTAATTGAGCAGGTCCTAATCATATCATCCTTTGATATTGTAATAAACCTGTTGGTGGGTCTGCCTGCCTCATTTTTCTCCCATCTCAAATCCATTCTTCATCCTGCCACTAATGTGATTTTTCTAATGTATAGATCCAATCATTACATCCCACCCCATCCCCTTTCAGTAAAATTCAGTAGTTTCTTATTACCTTCAGCATCAAATACTAAATGCTCTATTAGGCATGCAAAATCCTTCATTACCCAGACCACTCCTATCTTTTCAGGCTTCTCATATCTTGCTTCCCTACCCAAATTCTTCAATCCTGTGATTGAATCCTCCTGGCAGTTCCATGGGCAAGACATTCTATCCCTTGGCTCCAGGCCATTTTCTCTGACTGATTCCTTTGCCTGGAAAACCTTTTTTTCTCCTCTCCTCTAACTACTGGCCTTCCTAGTTTCCTTTAAGTCCTAATTAAAATCCCACCTTCTAAGGGAAACCTTTTCTAACCACTATTAATTCCAGTGCTTTCTCTCTAATTATTTCCTATTTAGCTTATTTGTGTGTGGTCTCCCTAATTAAACTATAAGCTCCTCGAGGTCAGGGATTGTCTTTTTGTATCCTGAGTATTTAGCACAATGTATGTACATAATAAAAGTTGAAGGACTGATTGATTAATTGATCTGCTTGCCACAAGCATTTCCTTACTCCTAAAGTCTAGAATTGAGAGGAACCTTAAAATATTCCTCTCAGCTCTGGGTTCTAATATTATTAGAATTTAAAAAAATTCTAAACTCCAAAGTTTTCAATTTCTGCTTATTAATATTTAATGTTCCAAGACCCCTACCAGCTCCAATATTCTAGATTCTAGGGTCTCTTATATCTTCTACTACCATCTTGTGATTCTGCCTTTAACTTTTTAAAGACTAGCAAACAGAGAAATGGAATGTTTTGAGTGGCTTAAACAAAAGTCTTGAAAGGCAGTATGGTTCAGTGGCAGAAGTAGCCTCAGCCTCAGGAGTATGCTAAAGTATGCTGGTTGTGTATGGTCCTATCTCCTAGACCTGGATAATTCTTGGGAGAGGTGGAGGGAGAGAAAAAGAATCAACCTTTATTTACTGATACTTGCTTATCAAGTTGGTTTTTCTTAAGCATAGGTATAACCACGTCACCTTTTTACTCAATTAATTCCTGTGGCATCTTCTCACTTCTAGGATAAAATGTAAAATCTTTTTGGCTATCCAAGTCCTTTGTAACCTGACTCCTCATCCCATCATTCCTAGTTTGCAATATTTTTACAACTTAATTCCAACAAAATACTCCATGATCCAAAGATACTCCATCTCCCAACTCCATGCATTTTCATTCTGAAATGTTTTCCCTCCTCACTTCTGATGCCTAGCTACCCTAGTCTTGGTTTCCTTCAAGTCCCAACTAAAATCCTACCTTCTACTGGAAACTTTTCCCAATCCCCCTTAATTCTATTTCCTTCTCTATACTGATTGTCTCCAATTTGTCTGGGGTATGTCTTTCTGTAGCTAGTTGCTTTGACGTTGTCTCCCTTTTTAGGCCATGAGCCCCTTGTGAACAGGAATTGTCTTTTGCCTTTCTTTATAACCTGAGTGTATAGGACAGAGGAGATATTTAATAGATATTTACTGATATAATGCTTTTCTTTTTCCTAGCAGAAACTTGGGGAATAGATGGGAGATGGGTAGATGGAGCAAGATTATAAACATCTACAGAGATTCACCCAATAATTTTAGAACAGAATTTAATTTTGTTATAACTGCATGAAATCCCTAACTCTTACTAAGTTTGAAAAGTTCATGACATATGTTTACTTTTAGAAGTTATGGGTGTATTTGGGGCCCCATGTTTAAGCTAGTCTCTAGTGTTAAAATGTTTGGAGCAAGTAGAACTAAAGTACTATATATAGCCATTTAATATT
This sequence comes from Gracilinanus agilis, assembly GCF_016433145.1. NCBI lineage: Eukaryota > Metazoa > Chordata > Mammalia > Didelphimorphia > Didelphidae > Gracilinanus > Gracilinanus agilis. The sequence goes on along the minus strand of NC_058132.1, from coordinate 554,517,395 downwards.
TTATGTTGGGATAATGGCTGGTTTAACATTCATTAAGAAAGCCTATTTAAGTAGGAAGGGAATTTAGCAGATTTTTAAAGCTCTTATGTAATTTACATTTGTTTTTGAGTCACGTTTAATATGATTAATAACCTATATCCTTTTGTAAACTCAAGAGATTGAAAACTAGTATTCACAGGGATGCTTATTTACCATCTCTAATATCTAGGATAGCTCTAGGCATTTTTATGCTTGTTCCCAGATTTTCATGAGAGCAGATATCAAGAATTGTATGGGTTCTTATAGGCTTCTTGGGTTTGGGGATCTTATCGGAAAACCACAAATTTAAATAGTTTATTAATAGAATTATTCCTCTTAGCTATAAGAATTTGTAAATGTAGATAAAAAACAAAGATTACATGTCCTCTCTTTTTATCCACCATTGTCAGCCACAAGAAGAGTTTTGTCAGACCTTAGACATTTGCTATCACCTGGAATTGCTCCCCTGGAAAGATTTTAGACTCTGAAAGGAAGCTACTTCATCATCAAAGAAAATGTAGGTGATAAAACTTTGAGACTTATCAAAAGGCTTTGCATTCTGCAGTCCTCACCTAAAATTAAATTCTATTACAAATTTCTTGGGGTGGATCTCTGCAGTTACTGTAACTACTTTCTCATCTCAAGTTTCTGTTAAGAAAAGACAATAAGAAAACAAAGCCAAAGTGAATTTAAACCGAAGAGGGAGTTTCATGATTGAGCTCCTCCTGTTTTCTGTTCTGAAATTCTTGGGATTCTTGTTCTTGAGATTCCTTCAGTACTGAAAACCTCCCTTCCTGTATCAATTTTGCTTTCTAAGTTTTGCTATCTTTTCTCTCTTTACTTTCAGAGGAAGAGATGGTCCTCCTCCTTGTCTAGTCCCCTTCACCAAAGGCCTTTGATTTCCTTTATCCTTTTCTATCTCCAACCTGACCTTGCTTCATTAATCATCTCTTGTTTTGATGGTTCTTTTTCAGTTTCTACATCAGACTATTGGCTCATATGAACTGCCATCTAACCATGTCTTCCTCTGTCTTGTTTTTATGAAGCAGATTTACAGAATCTACAAATAAGGGTCAAGTTCATCCATTAATCAAGAGGAATATATTACACAGATAGATTAATCTCTGTTTTCTAGCCTGTCAAGATTTTGTTTTGGATTTTGACTCAGGCATTTAGTGTGTTTGGTATCCTTTCTAACTTTGTATCATTTGCAAATTTGGTAAGCATGTAGCCTGGTAACCAAATTATTAAAAAAATAAAATCAACCAACTAACCAATAAAAATTTATTAAGCACCTACTGTGTGCTAGGCATTGTGCTAGCTAAGTGTTAGGAATACTAAAGGAAGCTAGATTGTCTTTGACTTCAAGGAGTTTACAATTTAACAGGAGAGATAACATAAGCAAATATATAAACATAAAAGGAAGCTAGAAAATGGATAAATGGGAAATAATAGAGGGAAGACATTAGAATTAAGAGTAGTTGAAGGGTGACTCAGTGGATTGAAAGCTAGATCTGATAGGAGGGAGGAGATCCTGGGTTCAAATGTGGCCTCAGACAGACTTCCTACTTCTGTGACCCTGAACAAGCCACCCCATTACCTAGTCCTTACAGCTCTCTTCTGCCTTAGAACCAATACCTGGTATTAATTCTGAGATGAAAGGTAAGGATTTAAAAAATAAAAAGAGTAGTTGGGAAAGTCTTCTCATAAAAAAATAGGATTTTAATTAAGACTTAAAGGAAGCCAGGGAAGCCAGTAGCCAGTTGCCATAGGACACCTCACAGAATCTTGGAGCACCTCCACTGGAGAATATCTTTCAGGTGACATTGAGCTATTAATGATGACTTTTGAGTATTGCCATTCTACTAGTTCTGAAACCATTTAATATTTTCTCACCTTGCCCAGAGTTGTCTGGAGGGAGCATTACAACTGGTAACACTCCCAAGTACAGCTGGAACAAGATTAAAATGTAATGGGAAATAATGAACAAAATAAATTAAAATGCAATAGAACATAGATGATTTTAACATGTGGTTTCCCAAGTCAATAAGAAGGCTGCAACAATCCTTATGTATGGTTTAGTGGTCCCAATTCTATCTGAATTTGACAATCTCTCTATGAATCCCCTATTAAAAGCATGGGATCCACTATAACAATGAGTACTTTTGTAGTATTTTAAGGTTTGTAAAATACTCTGCATATATGATTTCATTTAATTCTCACAATAACCAAGTCATATAGGTCTTATTATCTTCCCCAGTATATAGTTGAGGAAAGAGTCATACAGCTGGTATGTCTAAGTGTCTGAGGCAGAATTTGAACACAATTGCCCTGGCACCTTGTCAAGCAGATTATTAAACACTGTTAAATTCTAGATAAACTCTATCTAGATAAACTGTCCTCTGTTTTTGCTAGTTTTGTAAACTTGTCAAAAACAAAAACCTGTTCATGATATGATTATCTAGATTTTATATATTTTAGTTATTTTTGATTGTTTCACCCACACATCAATCAGTTTCAAAATACTGTTGATTCTATCTCTAACGTAATTTCTGAAAAATTTCTGTCCCTTCCACATCCAGAGAAAGAACTGTGGGAGCAGAAACACAGAAGAAAAACAACTGCTTGATCACATGGTTTGATGGGGATATGATTGGGGACGTAGACTCTAAACGATCACCCTAATGCAAATATCAATAACATGGAAATAGGTCTTGATCAATGACACATATAAAGCCCAATGGAATTGAGCGTTGGCTTTATGGGAAGGGGTGGGAGGAAGGCAGAGAAAGAACATGAATCATGTAAACATGGAATAATTTTCTTAATTAATCAATTAAATAAAATAAAAAATAAAATAAAAAATGAAATTACTGTCCCCTTTTCACTGCCATTGTCTCCACCTTAATTCAGGTTCTCCTTGCCCCCCACCTGAACTAACTGTGTGGCCTATGACAAATGATTTACCTTTTCTGAATCTCACTTTCTTCATCTCTAAAAATGAGGAATTTGAACAAAATGGTTTTTATAGTCCCATTCAGATTTAAAAGTCTTATAAATATTGCTAGCATATGTGAATGTTTAAAATATATTTTTAAAGTTTTATTAAATAACTCAAGATATAGTTGACTTTGAAGAATATCAATGGTGTTAAACTCAAATAAAATAGTGAACCACTAAACCATATACAAGGACTCCTATGGGCTTCACATTAGAGGCTTAGAAAACCATATATTAACTTTATATATGTTCTATTGTATTTTTATTTATTCTGTTAAATATAAATTTGAGTAATTAGACCTTTTTCAGAGGTTTTTGTTATAAAGATTTTTTTCCCAATTTGTTATTTCCCTTCTGATTTTGGTTGCAATGTTTTTGTTTGTACAAAAACTTTTTAATTTAATGTAATCAAAATTATTTCTTTTACATGTTATAATTTTTTCTAACTCTTGCTTGGTTTTAAAATTTTTTCTTTCGGAGGCAGCTGGGTAGCTCTGTGGATTGAGAGCCAGGCCTAGACATGGGAGGTCCTAGGTTGAAATTTGACCTCAGACACTTCCCAGTGGTGTGACCCCAGGCAAGTCACTTAACTCCCATTGCCTACCCTTATCACTCTTCTGCCTTGTAGCCAAAACACAGTATTGACTCCAAGAGGGAAGGTAAGGGTTTTTAAATAAAAATAAAATAAAATAAAATAAAATAAAATAAAATAAAATAAAATATCTCCTTTCTTAGAAATCTGACAAGTATACTATTTTGTGTTCACCTAATCTACTTATAGTTTCCTTCTTTATATTCAAGTCATTCACCCATTCTGAATTTCTCTTGGTGTAGGATGTGAAATGTGGATCAAAACCTAATCTCTCCCATATTGTTTTCCAATTTTCCCAGCAGTTTTTGTCAAATAGTGGATTTTTGTCCCAAAAGTTGGGCTCTTTGGGTTTATCATAGACTGTCTTGCTGATGTCACTTACCCCAAGTCTATTTCACTGATCCTCCCCCCTTCTGTCTCTTAGCCAGTACCACTGCTTTATAGTATAGTTTAATATCTGTTACTGCTAGACCACTTTCCTTTGCATTTTTTTCATTATTTCCCTTAATATTCTTGATCTTTTGTTCTTCCAAATGAACTTTATTATAGTTTTTTCTAATTCAGAAAAAAAAAGTTTCTTGGTAGTTTGATAGGGATGGCATTAAAAAAGTAAATTAATTTAGGTAGATTGATCACCCAAATAGCCACCCAGTTTAAACTTCATTTCTTTTCACTTCTTCCCTCTCCCTCATATTCAATCACTTGTTAAATCTTGATTCTACCTCAAAAACTATTCTCAAATTTAATCCCTTCTCTCCATGCACATTACAACCACGATAATTTGTGTCCTTACCACCTTTTTCCTGGACTATTGCAATAGGTTAGTCACCATATTTCTAATCTCTTCCCTTTCTGATTCATGCTCCACATTAAAATCAAATTAGCATTCTAAAGCATGTCTGTTACTCTTCTGCTAAAAACAAAAACAAAAAAACTAAGTAGGAGTTACTAGTGTTTCACAGTTTAATTCTGAATGACCTTTAAACACTTATTGCAATGTTCTTGTTCTCCTTTATACTATTACATTCTTGTCAATCATACCTACTTACTGTTCTCTGTATATGACATTTCATCTCTCATCTCCATGCCTTTTCACAAGCCACACTCATGTTTTGAACACCTTATCTTACTACCTTAGCTTCCTAGAATCCTTAATTTCCTTTAAGGCTTAGCTCAATGCCACTTCATGCATATGATCTCCCTTGATTTTTGCAGCTGCTAGTAACCCTATCCTTGAAATTATTTTATATTTGGTGTATATCATATATTTACTTACATATATATATTATTTCCCCTAAGAGAATATAAACTCCTTGAGGACAAGTAATGTTCTGTTTCTGTCTTTGTATAGCTTGAATTCAGCTCAGGGCAACTAGCAATTAGGAGGCACTAAATTAATACTTTAAAAACTAAATTTATAGGGAAACACATATAAATTATATCTTTCCTATCTTATAAAACAATGTATTGAATTAGACTAAACCTTTTCGTTTGACATTAATTACTGTGAAAGTTGATTATTGTATTATATTTTATCAAGGGGAGATAAATGGAAGAAATGTCTCCCACATTAATCCATCCCTGTTGTTAAATAGGAGGGCCTATAAATAACGTTGTCTCCTTGCTTGGTATTTTTATAAGCTTAATATATGAATTTTCTCCCTTTTAAAAAATTCCCCTGTTTGGAAAACTAAATTAAGTGATAGGATGTTGACACTGCATTTCTTTTTTAGTCTGATTCTCTGCACCTTTCTGTTCCTAAAGGGCAAAGGAATAGGGTCCCAAACACTCTCTCATTGGAGATTTTTAAGATCTAAATGATTGCCATGGAAGAAATGTGTGTGTGTGTGGGAGAATGAATACATGGAAGAATAGCATATGATTAAATTTGGTCTTTAGGTCCCATTATAATGTAAACCATTAGTGATGGGCTACATCACCAAGGCAACCCAACAGGCACTATGATCTCATGTCCATATGTAGAAAATATTTTTATTTAGGTAGAGTTTTGTGGTCAGTGTTTCAGGAGAGGAGATTAAGAAACTAGAGATGTGAGAGACAAAATATCCAGGCAAGATCCTTAATCCTATCCCATCCTCCTTCTACCTTCTAGGGTTAGAGTCAGGAATGGAAGTGTGCAAAATTTTTACTTTCTTCTCAGCGAATTAGGGGAAGGTGTTGACATGCTAAATATAACACTCATTACAATTTTTAAGTTGTTTTATTTTTTGGTGATATGGAAAATTGGGCTTAAGTATAATTAGGAATACTGGAGTTAGTCTTAAGAAGAGAAGAACCAACACTCTTCTTTGAGTTGATTTTCTAGTTTTTTTATTTGACTTTGTTCTAATATTTCAGGTTGCATATCTTCATCTTTCAGTTCCATCTCTTCCAATTTGTTTTCAAGAATGTGCAACTTTTTATTAAATTTTTCTAATCTTTGTTCTAAGGCATTGGTTCTCTTTTCAAGTTTTTCCCTAAGAACTTTAATTTCACTTCTGATATCATCTTTGAATTCTTTTGTTATAGTTTTCAACCGTTCCTGTGCTTGTTCCATTCTCTTCTCTGGGGTTGCAGTTAGGTTGGTCAATGTCAAATGATTTCCTTCTTGAAATGTTTCATCAAATTCTTTTACTTCATAATATCCCTGCATGCTATGAGACATTTTCTTGTGCTTGCTCATTCTTCAATATCTCTGCTTTGGGTTTTTTTTTTTTTATCCTTCAATATCTCTGCTTTGGGTTTTTTTTTTTTTAATCCCTGTGGAGTTTTCCTTATGAAGTTCCTTTCCTTTATACTTTGTTTTTGGTTTTTTTTTTTTTTAATATGGCTCAATTGTTGCTAATTTGAGGTGATGAATGGGATTAGCAATGATGAATAAGACAGAGCCGACTTCATGACTTTTCATTGAACCACATTGTCAGAAATCCTGCCCTCTAAAGCTCTCCTTGGTTAGGCACTGTATATATAAAAACAAACCCAGAAAGTCAAGCCAAGGGAAAGTTAGAAATGTATTTAAAATTTGGGACTCCTAATAAGCTTATTATTTCCTTATGATGAGTTTAACCTCCCTCCCCTTTAAATGTTTGTTACTAGTTGGTGAAAACCAGTCAGGTTGGTGGTAACTGGGGACTCAATCATCCTGATTTTTCCCCCTTTCTTTTTTTGTTTCAAAGAATACTGAAGGAACAGGTGGGTTAATATGTATGCTATTCTATCTTTCCAAAGGAAGAAGATATGTGGGTCAAAATACTACATAAAATAAAAAAATATTTATGATTCACAGTATCTTATTTAAAAACCCTATATTTAGGGGGCAGCTGGGTGGCTCAGTGTATTGAGAGCCAGACCTAGAGATGGGAGGTCCTAGGGAACCTAGAGATTCAAATCTGGCCTCAGATACTTCCTAGCTGTGTGACCCTGGGCAAGTCATTTAACCCCCATTGCCTAGCCCTTATCATTCTTCTGCTTTGGAGTCAATATTGACTCCAAGATGGAAGGTAAGGGTTTGAAATAAATAAAAATAAAAATCCTCTATTTATATCCCAGATACATGGGAAGTTCTCCTTCCTTCCTTCCTTCCTTCTTTGATCTTTTAAAGCCATTAGATATCTGTTCAGATTGAGTTTTACATGTTGGAAAAGGCAATCAAGAAGAATAAAGACCATGACCTAAGTTAGCATGGTTAGAAATGTTTTAGGAGGCAGGGTTTAAACAGGAATGTGAATATAGATAAGATATTAGCAGAAAATAAGGTGTGAGAAACCATGGAGACTTGGAGTTGGAAACATAATTAAGGAAGATTGGGAGAATAGGTTTAAGTGAGGTAGTTTAAAAGATGTTCTGTGAAAGTTATGTGTGAGGGAAGGAAGAGCAAGAGAAGGAAAGCATAAATATATATAATGAATAGTCTCTGTGAAGCAATATAAAATATGATAGGCCTGCATATGTATACATACCTGTGCATGTACAGATATGTTAATACATTTATGTGTGTGTATAGTCCATGGAGGTCTGAGGTGATCAATAGAACCAGATAATTTTATCTCCTGATCACTTGATAAGGGGCAGCAAGATGAAGCAGAAAGAGTAGACATGAGGAGAAGTGTTTTTCTTTCTCTTAACTGGTCTGGGATTTGTTATTTCCTATAGAAAAGTCAAGTTACTTAACATTGTTAATACAGTAGGGAAAATATGGAGCTTTGGGGCACAGGAGGATGAAAGCTTCACAGTGGAGGAACTTTATTGGGAATAACATCCTTTCCTCTTTCCTCTCTCAAGGATGCCATGGCTGTAAGAAATAGATGGGTCAAAGGTAACTAGATTACATCAGCCTCTTCCTCTGGACACTTAAGGAACCAAATAAGAAAAAAAAAACTGTTGGTTTTTAGATTATCCAATCCATACTTTGTGAAAGTCAAATCTAGTCTTATTCAAGGGGCAAGAGATTGGTTGTAGCACTAAGGTAGAGTGTAGTTATGGAACTGTCAGGTAAGTATTGTCCATGGTCTTTCCACATCACATCACTGTAGTTCCTGGCACTGAGTTCTGTCTGTTAAAGACTTATAGAATCTCATGTAAGGAATGTCAGAAGCTTTCCTGTCTGACCTAACTGACTGAGATCCCTTCAATAGCATCTCTAGGAAGCGAAGGTGAGGAATTCACTACATCTCACTGCATTAAAATAATCTTTAAAAGGTAATTTGAAACTCTGGAATTCTAAAATGTTATTATAATTCTTCCAGTCAGTGGCCAGTTTAAAAAATTCTCAACTTTCTGGAACTGCCTAGAATCCAGAATCAAAACAGTTATTGTAAAGAACAAAACCTAAAATCTATTTTACATGCTGGTAACAAAATACATACACTTAACCCCCATAAGAGGAGAGGAGAGGGAGAGTCACAACTAATTTTCAGGCTCAGAGAAAATTCATTTAACTTACCTAAAACACAATGCTTGGATTTGTGGCTCAACCTTCGTATCTACCTAGAATTATGTAACCAGACTGCCAGGAGGCAAGTGGTACAGGCTACAGATAATGATCAGATAGGAAGATGGTGCTAACATAGTCACAACTAACATGGATATAACAAAAGCGCTTTATATGCATTAACTACTTGAACCTCATAACAACCTTCTGTGAGGTAGATACTAAAGATATTATTATCCTTGTTTACAGACGAGAAAAGTGAAAGTTAGACAAATTGGCTTGTGAAATGTGGTCACATGTTTACACAACTAAGCATGAGATGTGGGATTTCAATTCAGGGTTTTCCTAACTCTAAGTTCAGAACTATCACCAAGAAACTGAGTGTTAGTGAGAGCCGAAACACTTTGAGACTTATAAAGTTTGGGTCCAGTTGTAAATTTCAACATTTCAGTTGGATTTTAAGATGATTTGACAAAATTTTACATATTATCATTAAGGACAAAGGAGAAACATGTATCAGGTAGCTAGAAAACTGGAGGAAAGTCTCTAGTGGAGAGGATGAGGGATGTTAGGAATGTTCCATTTTCTTTTCTGTGTTATTTAATATTTAAAAAATTAAAATTTTAAAAATATTTTTATAAATGTTAAATCAAAAGTAATATGGATGACATACTTATCAGATTTGTAAATGACACGAAGTTGGGATGGAAAACTAACACATTAAATGATCAGATCATATCAGATGACCTGTAATTATTTTTTGACAAACTGAAATAGTGGACTTGAAAAAGATAGTGTTATTTGAGATAAATGAGGAGTTAGTTGTGTGTTTTGATGAAAAAATCAGTTTAGCAAGTGTAAAGTATGGAGCCATGGCAAGATAGCAATTAATACTATTTGGGACCTTCAGTTAACTTGCAAAGCTCAGTATGAATCAACAATGCCAGTTAAATGCCAGGTAAATCTGGCTCAGGCAAAGCTCACAAGCTACATTAAAAGAGATTCAACAAATGAAGGAGAAAGTGGTGCTGCTATTACTCTGCTTCAGAAAAGCTACATTTGGAGTTTGGTATTTAGGTTGGGCACTATATTTGAAAAAGATATTGCCAAGTTAGAGACTGCTCAAAAAAGGGAGAGCAGAGACATGAGGCACTCATAGTTTGATGACTGCAAGCATTCAATGAGGACTGGTATAATTTTGAATGAATTTAGATCAGTGAATGATAATGCTAAAAATTTAGGAAATAGACATTGTGGTTGAGCATCAGGCTAAAATTTTCTGGCAGAGAATATTATTGGTGCATATAAGAGTTGGAATTATGAGATCTAGGTCTTAATCCACTGTGGTAAAGTGGAAAGAACTATATGACCTGAAATATCCTCTGACACTCATTTTGCGACCCTAGAAAATTCACATCTGTAAAATGGAGGAATTGAAATGGAGAATCTCTTAAGACCCTTCCAGCTCCCAGTTGATGATCCTTTGTGGCTTCCATTTACTAACTGCATGACTTAGGGTGAATCATTTCAATTCAATGCAATGAAGTGCTTTCAATGTGTATCTGAGTGCAGGGAATTCAAAGACAAACATGAAATAGTTCCTGTCCTCAAGGATGCTGGCTTATACACATAGCTAAGTAAAAATATATGCAAAGTAATTTTAAAACGTGTGTGCCTGTGTTGGAAGACAAAGATGGATGATGAATCAGGAAAGGCTATAGCAAGATGATTACATGTAAGTTGAACTCTGAAACAACCTAGGGATTCCAAGAAGTGAATGTTAGGAAGGATTACAAATCTAGGAGGATGGGGAAGTCAACGGGTCAAGTGCCCCAGAGAGAGCTCAAGGAAGATAAGAACCAAGAAAAGATCATCAGATTGAGCAATTCGATTTTTTTGTTTTGTTTTGTTTTGTTTTTTGGTAACTGGTGTGGCTGGTTGAAAGTGCTTCTGTTTCATCATCTATCAAATGCAGCAACTAGACTAGAATCTCTAAGACCAATCCCAGTTCTAGCAATCTCTGATGAAATGCTAAGATTTAAAACATCACCATGCAGGCTGGAGTTCCCTCTCTGGTGAAATGAAAGTTGCATAAGAAGGAAAAATTCCATGACTGTTCTGTTTTCATGTATGCAAGAACCATTTACCATGACAGTTTCCTAGCCTCTGTAGCTTGGGTTATTATCATGGTATGTATTTAATTGGACTTTTTATTCTCTTAAAAATGTTTACCTCTATTTTAAGTGTTATAAAAGTTTATATGTAATATGCTACATACATATGTGCCATATGAATATATACATATACATATAACTTAACTTTTACCTATTCTTTTCCTTGAATTATTAGCTCACAAAGAGGCCATATTATCATGAGATATAGGAAGTTTTTCATGCTCATTGAGAGGTGTCTTTTGAAAGTTATATTAGAAACTCAAATATCTTATGTTCCAGACATATTTCTTTAATTGAGAAATGGGTTACTGGTGAATAAAATCTATAGAATTGAGTTCACAGAGAAATAATTGTCCTATTATAATAATAAAAAACCCAACTTAATGTTCTCTAGGCACTAGAACATTGCCAATGTGCTAAATCTTAGTCTGTAAACTTATTAAATTATTGTTTTATGAATCTTCTGTGGGCCTATATCCAAATTGAATGTTTTGCCAATATTAATCCCTTACTGATGGTTCTAACAAAGAGTTCTCTTTCAGGGACAGGTCTTGTTCCTTGGGGAAGAAAATGGAGTCAATGATTTACTGATAAGGCCACCCAGTATATACATCATTGCTGTCCCATATATCAATGTCACGGGCAACAGCTTGCTTTACTAAGTGATTCTGCAGTGTCTTCTCAAAGACTATTTTGTTTTGTAATCAGATCAAAGTGCCAACATGAATACTTTTCAGTATTGCATAAATTGTGTGTATCTCTAATAGCACTATTATTTTAAAGATGTATTTAAGGATTTGTACCTGCAAAAAAATTGTGGTTAAATTTTGTTAAATTTCATTTGTCAAAACCTGAATAAACTTGTCTCTTTAAAAAAATACCTAATATTAGTTTGCTTATCATTCATGTGAGCTGAAGCGTGGCTTATATCAGAGATGCTTTTAGCACTAAAATTGAAATTTTTTTGCTTGTTCCTTCTTGAAAGTGTTCAGATATTTGTGAGGCATTTGCTTTGTAACTCTTACTAGCATGCTAGTTGCAGATCTGGTGTTAATTAGCCAAGCTATTTTGTAGATGCTCCCGCCTGTCCGTAGGATGCTATCATATGGCATTAAATATTTTATCCAATCCCTTGAAAATGGATTGGAAAACTAATGAGTGATCGCTTTGTGAAAATTACACAGGGTGAAGAGAAAACCCTAAAGGAACACTGCCTCTTTGATGATGACTGACAGATAATGACATAGCTTTCAGTCTTCGCTTTAAAAAAAAAAAAGGCAGATTTTACTGGGTAGGTAGTATAGTTTCGCATCCCTCGTAAGTTGATACTGGAAATGCCTTTAGGAGGACAAGCAGAAGGACACGTTTTCTTTTGAAATCCAAAAGATGAGGAAAAGTTTGGCAGTTTTTAAAAAATTGATATCCTTCTAAACAAGTTATTGATTTTCTTTTCGGATTTGCAGTCCAGGCGTTCCTGTGAGTAGCCCCATTTTGAAGCGTTTCTCCGAAGGAGCATGCTATGCTCTGTACATAATCTTTCACTAAGGAATCCTACTTGCAGCCTATTTTTTTCTTCAAAGGCTTTGCATTTCTGCATAAAAAGCTTATTAATTATTTGTAGCTGCTTGTCATCGTGTTCTGATAATAGAAGCCTGGTCAAGGATAATAATTACCACTTCACCTTTTTTGGATCATATATATCCACTATTCCTAGTGCAATATTACCCAAAGCATCTCTTCTCTCCCTGTACACAGGACCAAAAGTGCAGGCACATCATTTATTGATAAGACAAAAAGAATGTAATGAAATTATCAATGTTCTTGAATTAATTATGAACATGATTAAGAAAGCTAAAATCTCAGGAGCCAGGATCTCATTACCCATTCAGTCTTAGGGATTGCTTTCATTCAGCTAAGCAAAAAGGCTTTGAGCAGTCCCACAATTGCCTTTCTCTCATTTATTTGTGCTAGAATTAAGGTTTATTTGTTTTCTGTTTTCTCCTTCTTCAGAGATTATTTCTCTTAGTTTATCCATTTAACAAATTGTTTCTTCCTGTATCATAGAAGAATGCCTCTGTAGGGCCTCCATCACTGTCTTCTGTCTACAGACCTCCTCCTTTTGAGGGCATTTTCTCTCAACTCATTTTGCTGGGAGCTCCTAAATATCTCTCAAGGTAAGTCTGAGAATGTAGCCAAAAAGTTCTTCTGGATTTATGTCTGCAGCTATACAACAGTTCTGTCTGAGTCTCATTCAGCTCAGACTCTTAATGACATCATTATTACGCTGTCTGAACTAGGCTAGATTTAACTGGGAGCCCGCTTGGTACTATTACTTACCTTCCTTACTCTGCGAAGGTACTAATAATAGTTGTTTGCGGGGTGACCGGGGCTGGGGGTGGGGAGGAGGAGGAAGGCAAGGAATTGCATCCAAAGTCACAGGGAAATTGAGTTTGGATTTAAATCGGGTCTAGCAGCATAAACAATAAACCAAAGTCCATTTCGAATGGACATTTTGGAGACTGGAAATCCTAATAGGTCCATTGCCCTCACTCCGTCATAGTTGGGTCTGGAAAGAGTGGAAGTGAAGAGGCAAAGCCGTCCCTCGCTTTATTTACAGATTTTTGTAGTGTTTCAGGTTTCAAACTGTTCCTCTTTACAAGGCCCTCTGGAATTCCGGGTTATTATAATGTCTAATGCAAAAGGAATATATTGGAATGATGTGGTAGAATGTCAAATGCCTGGTAATTACCTTGGTGAAACCTGGCAAGGAAAATAGATCTTTTTGTCAGCTAAACCGAGAGGACTTTTAAGCAGCAAACTTTTCCTAATAAATCATTGATATAAAACACCATTGTTAAGATATGATGTTCTCTGTCAGTGTGCATTTTGCAGTCACAAGCATGGTTACACTGCATGCTTTAATGAGGTTTTGGGTTAAAAAATGCGACTATGGAGCCCACGTTTTTAATATTTGAGAGTTAAGCATTGAGGAGATAAGACACAGGAGAACAGTCATAGCTGTAGGTCATTAAACAAATACTGAATGTGTCCCACAAAAAAAAAAAAATCCATCCTTTTTTTTAATGGCAATTTTAATAAAAAAAAAATGCTTCTACTTTCACTAATCTAAAGAAATGGGGAAAATGTAAAAATTAAAGTACAAGATGAAATTTGGAGCTCTTCACAGTAAATTGATCATAACACACAATGTGCGAATTTGAAGTCCTAGAGACAACCTTGAAACTTCAAAGTTTTCTGTAAAATTTGATTAAATCATACAGAATCGAGATTGTCTCTATAAACCTAGAGACAGCTACTGTACAGTAAGTGTGCTTTGTATGTGTTTCATGAAAAACAATACTGCTTTTATTTCTTATCACCCGTCTGTACCATGGCATTTGAAAATATACCTATTGCTTAAAGTGGCAGAATGTTCTCAGGTATGCCCTTTCTACTGTCTAATTTTGCAATTCCTTCATTTAATAAACAAATTGCTATTGATAGATGGAATGACAGCTAATAGCCATTCTGCTTAGGCCTGAATTTAATATTCACGAAGCTAACCATATTAATTTGAAAGTGTTAAAAATGCATAAAGACCTTGAGTCTTGTTTTTATATATCAAACAAGAAGAGTAGTAGAAAGTAATTTTCTCATTTTATGAACTCAAAATGCCAGAGAAAAAAAGTCTTTTGCTTAAGTAGCAGCTCCTTACATTTCATCTCATTCAGAGAAAATGAAGATGTCTCTGAATTCTTTTGATATTTCTTTCACATCTTATCAAAAGAGAAAAAATGAATCCTGTCCTATCTTGCATGCTATTGCTACATGAAAGGAGTGAACAGAAATTCTGTGTGGTTTTCTCAAGGGGAAGCCCATTATTATGGTCCTCTAGGTGGTCTTTTTCACGTTAGTCATTGGACATGTTCAGGTGAAACAGTTTGGAGATTGAAATATGCACTGGACCAGCAGATATATGGGTAGCTAGTGATGGATAGAGGAGGAGGAGGAGGGAGGGAGGGAGGCAGAAGGCAGAGTGGCTTATTCTCTCTCTGGAAAGTTGATAAACAGAAAAGGTTTTTTTTTTTCCATTTCAAAAACCTAAAAGGTACATTTTCTTTAGTTTATGGCTACTACAATATCCAGATTTTTCTAGAAAGATATTAAGGTTCGTTCGCTCAGAGAGAATACTAATGACTATGGCCTCTAGTGAAATCTGAAAAAGTTGAATGGAAAGCATTTAAATGTCGATCTTGGTCGTCTAGAAATCATGTCTAGTCCTTACATTACAAGTCACTGGTGTGTGCATCAGGATTTATAGAGGTTTTCTCCCCTTTATTTTCTTTTTAAAAAGACAAAAGACAATTTTATCTGTAACAAATTAATCATAGGGGACTTCATAGAACTGAAATAAATTGAAATGAAACCATCACTAGAAAAGTGACTAGAGGAAACATTTTTGAAAGTTAGATGTTGCTATGCTAGAGGAAAAAAGGTATTGCTAAAAGATTAATAAAAATATTATAAATACAGAGCAGAGTGTCATAACTATATTTTACATAGGTTGATTTTTTTACATGAAAACTGAAGCTGTAATAAAAATGAGAACATTACAAGATTTTTAAAGTTTCTGATGGGGTCCCAATTACACAATTCCCCTAATAAGTGCTTTGGGAATCTGCTCTGGGAAAGAATAAGGAGTATCTAAAAGCCAAATACAGACCTACACATACACATGTGTGTGTATGTAGAACATATTAAATTAATATCTATCAAAGCTAGCTGATAGGTTGTTTTTGTTTTTAAATCAAAATAAAGGTAATTGGCATGCAATGTAGATATATTTAATTGATATAGACGTACAAAAACCAATGGTAATTTCAAAATAATATTAAACTTTAACACATGTTTTATGTTGTTAATAGTTGTAATAAATTACTGACTAAGGAAACTACCAAATGGTATGTAATAGATCAGTATTGATATATCATATGTATTTGTTTCTATATATGCACATGTGTGTTTAATACATATTTATGACATATGCATTCACATTATATACAATGGTAGACAATATATGCTCACTGAATTTGATTGGATTTCTAGTCCAGTGCTCTTTCCACTAAAATTACTGCCATATTATGCACTTATACAGGCACGTACACAGACACATGGTTTAGGAAGAATGGTGTGGAAAGGAAATCTGGAGACCCAGGTTCTAGTTCTGCCACTGTCTACTTGTGTGATCATGAATAAATAGCTATACTGAGTTAAGGGGATAGTAGATTAAATGATTCTCAGGGTCTCATCCAGCTTTAAAATTCTGTTATCCCCATTTTCCAAGGCAGAATTCTTCCATTTCTCTGTCCTATTTCTCACTCCCTTTCTTTCTCCCCCTTTCCCCTCTCTGCCTTTATCTGTAGCTGTGTCTCTCCTCTTCTTTTCTCTTTTCTCTCTCTGTCTCTATGTATAAATGATAAACATGTATAGTATGTATGTATATATATATATATATATATGTTGATTGGCTATGTTATTTGAATGATTGCTTTCATCTTTCTACTTAAAAATAAGAGAAGTATATCTTTGGGACTCATTTGTTCAAATGTTAAAGCTATCCAGGTACACTCTTCATTCAGAACAGGTAGAACTCTCTATATCCTCTAACTTTATTGCTTACTAAAGTATTGATTGTACTTAAACTTCTGTGATCCGGCTCGCCTGATTCTGGAAGTTCAAGACTTAATTTACCCCCAGCCATTTAAGTTTATGCTGACCTGTCCCTCTAAACAGTGGGGCTTGCATTCTAGCAAATGCTCCTTTAAAAAAATTCCCTGAGTGTAGAAAGAGAGAATTATTTCATCCTTGCATTTCTCAAAGCAAGTTGTTGGGTCTTTGCAGATTGCTAATAGGCTCATTAAGCTCCTGCTATGTATGAACGCTGAACTGATCACCCTAACTAAAATTAGCTTTTTCTTTTGGTCAGTAGCCCAAATTTCCCTACTTTGGGGGGCAGCTGTATTCCACTAAGATGCAATTTCCCTGATGGTATTAAAAACAAAACAAAACAAACCTACATTTGGTGTGTTTGGCATTTGGGGCATTTCTGTCCATGGATGGTCATAGCATAATATACTGAAAGCTGATGATGCTGGGTGTGGGGTTAGCACATCTATGCAAAAGGGTCCATTTTACTCTGAATGGGTTAAGCAGAACTACCTGCTTTAGATTGATTTAAATCAGTAATGGATCTTCTCATAAAGCTGCTGTTACTAGATATTACATTGCTATCTCAGTCCTTTGATAGCACAGATAAGAAGTGCTTACCACAGAGGAGGCTCCTAAAGGACAGATATTGTTTCCCATACCTCAGGGAGTAAAAAGCCATACTGCTGGTTCAGGAACTTTTACTAACAGCAAGTAAATTCAGGCCTTATCAAGTTACAGCACAAACTGCACTCATGTTTTATTATTCTCATTAGAGATTTAAGGACTAATTCCAGTTGTTAGCGCTTAGCAGTTTAATGTTTTCCATAGATAAGAATTAAGATTCTTCTGGGGGATTTTTTTATTTGCTAAAGCTTGCAAAATATAATGTGATAATGCACTTACTTTGATGTAATGCAGGAGGTTTTCTAAATGTCCTAAATGTTTTTAAGGCATAGATTTTTAAAATTTAAACTTAATGACGGAATTTTTCCAAGTCGAAAAGGCACTCATTTCACTGAAAAAATGGCTTTTTTTGAAGGGGGCGGAATAGGGAACCCAAATCAGATCCCCCTCTGGAAATATTAAAGGAGACTCTGCACTTGAACCTTCCCTACCTGATCCCTGGCTAGTTCTTAAATCGGAGAAACTAAATGAAAGCAAATTCTATTAATCTAGACGAAGTGTGAAGTTTGATTCAAAATGAAGCATTGAATTAGACCAGTTTTGCAAGCACAACTTATATCAAAATTGTTTTCTTGAAGTGAAACTTCAAAAGTTATTTTATAGTTTTGAGAACAGAGAATCTAAAGTGGAAATATATTTAAGTGTGGAGTTCATGATATTGCAATTTTCCAAAGGGATTCCAGATTTGGAACTTAAGAATGAAAGTGTGAGTGATATTTTGTCCCCTTGACCTTATATGGCAAATTTGTGGCAAAACATGAAGCAAAACTTTACTGAATGGGCAGAAATGGATGCATCATGATGTACATCATTAGAAAGGAATACCCACATTGATGAGATCATAGGATCCATTGGAGCATTGGGTCAGAACTCTAGATCCCTTGTTTGGTCTTTGGGAGTGGAGAGGGGTTCTGTGAGCCTGTCATGTTTTACTTCTTTAAACTTAAAATCATAGATTCAGAAATAGAAGGGACTTTAAAGATCATCTAGTCTAACCCCATCATTTTACAGTGAAGAAATTGTACAAGTCCCAGAGGGCAAAGTTACTTGCTTGCTAAAGGTTACCCAGGTAAACCTGGAAGGGCTTGAACTTAAAAGCGTGTCCTCTTCTCAGTACAGCATCCCACTGCCCATCTAAAATAGAGAAAACCTATTTGAACAAATGATGTCCATTTTGAAAAACTTAATACTAGAGGTCTCAAGAGAACATTCAAGTATTATAATTAAACATAGTAGTTGCTGGTTTAGCTTTGTTTCTAGCAGGAAATAACTTCTCCTAGTAAATTTATATAGAGAACCCTGTAAACTCCTTGAAGATAGGGACTGTTTGGTCTTTGTATTCAAATACCTAATACTTGGTACATGGAAGTTTTTTAATAAATGCTTACTAAACATTCATTATTTTTCAAGTGCATTCATTTTCCCCCTGTACTTAGCTATGATTTATATTTGTAGCTTTTGGGTATGGTCAGAGATGATTATGTTTCATTGGTATGATCTATATATAAAAACTTGCAAAGTGATACATATATATATGCATATATATAGATATAGATGAATATATAGATAGATGGATAGATAGATAGATAGATAGATAGATAGATAGATAGATAGATAGATAGATAGATAGATAGAGATAGATAGACAGACAGACAGCAGACAGATAGATAGATAGATAGACAGACAGATGGACAGACAGACAGACAGAAAGAAAGAAAATATAAATAGATAGATAGTAACATAGATAGATAGATAGAAAGATAGATAGATGGACAAATGGACAGACAGAAAGACAGCTAGATACATAGATACAGCTAGATAGATGCATAGATCGATGGATACATAGATACAAAGATAGATACATAGATAGAGACATAGATAGATATATCTATATTCATCTTTCTATTGAATGACATTATCATAATGAAACTGTGATTTCCTGACAGGTTGGCATCCTGGTTTTGGAAGTCCTATCAGGAAAGGTATTAATCTGAATAACTTCACAATTCCCTAAGAATATCTGCTACAGAAGGTTATTTCTAAATTTTAAAACAACAGCAACAAAAAACAACCATCTCAATGATTGGTGAGGCTGATCCATTTAAAAAAAAAAGATCCTTACTCAGACTTCCTGCTCTGAGAATTTCTTGTTTCGTTGCAAGCAGTGCTGCTCCTGTTAGAGGCTCGAATTGTTTCTTCTCTTTAGTCGGTGATGCTGCCTTTGCCAGAAAAAACGGAACATGCTTGTTCCAGTTACATTATTGGGTGTAATCCTCCCTTATACAGGAAATAAATTTATTATGAAGAACTCCCACTAGAAACCTTGGAAAACTTACACAGAGCTGTGTGGTGTCCAAAATGCTGTTCAGTAGGTTTTCCAAAGCACCCAGGTAACAGCTGGTGCAGGCCATGTGCCAGCCCTGACAGCCCATATGCTCTCTTTAGTGCTGTAATTATCTCAACACAAAACTCTGATAACCCAGTCTACTGGGTCCAGTTTCACTAGGTTAAATTGACTCAGTGGCTTTGTTAGTAAGTTCCTTTGGCACAGTAAGAACTTCATCAAGAATTTAAGTATTGAGGGCTGGGTCTGAAAAACCAATATGACTGCGACTTTCAAGACAGGTGTCTTATTAACCCTAAGAGAGTGTAGGTTGTAGTTCATTATAGTGGCACCCAGCAGCACTGCTCTAGTTAAAGGTCTGTCTTTGTTTCCTCCATACACCATGCTTAGGGGACAGGAGAAGAGGTGAGGGGAGGTGATAACTCATTTGGTTTTAATAATTGACTATGAGCTACATCTTGGTGTGTGAAGTCAGGATTATGTGAGTTTCTCTTCTGCATGTTGGGGGTGGCATCCAGGTTGAGTATCATGAGAAAAGGGGTGGGTGGGGGGAGAGAATGAAAAGGGGAACTGAATCCATATTAAGCCTGTCTTTATTAATTATGGAGTTATGGTCTATGAATTTGTTTTTTATTTTTTATAAAAAACTACATTTTTAATATAATTATCCTAGTAATACTTTGTTTTATTTTATTAATTTTAAAATATGACTCTTAAGAGTCAATTGCCAAATGAATCCAAGACACAAAAAAAGGTTAAGAGCCCTGAGTTAAAGATAATTTTCCTCTTTTGTCTGACACTTCTTACTCTGGGATTGGGGAGGGGGTGAAGATGTTAAAACAAAAGGACATTTAAATTAGCACTTCGGAGGTTTGGGGCTCATAACTGTGAATGTACTTTTGCCTTTGTATTATCTTCTCTTTTCCTCTTTAGAGAAAGGTAAAACTTTAAAGTACCAGCTGCAGCTATACTATAGGCAGACCTTCCCATAAATTTATTACTATTGACTTAAAAGAAAAAAAGCAAAACTTTTTTTTTGCATGGTAGGTTTGCAGAGTTTAGCCCTAGCTGAGAGAAATCACATGAAGGTCAATTTTGGTTCTGTCACCTCATCTCTTTGACTATTATTTTTAAATACATAAGCATCTGGAAGTAAGCTAGCTGGTCTATCTACAAGCCAAGGCTTAATCTCCTCCAACCTCTTGGTAACCCACAGATGGCCACTAGGGCTCTTTTGTAAGGTTTTTGAAGCTCAGTTAGGAGTTTGAGTTCCTGAATTTCCCAAGGAGGATTTTGTCTTCCTCTTTAAATTTAGCAGAGGTTGAAACTAGTCACATTGCTCAGCCACTGCTCTGCTGGCTATTTTTAACATGGCTCTATGAAAAGGGAGAACGTAATTTCAGATGTTAATAACAAGTAGGATTGCCAAAAAAGATTGGAAGTTCCTTGAGAGCAGGGAACCATGATTTATCCTTATTTTACATCAGTCACAGAATCTTGAATAGCTCCAGGCACTTTAAAATACTTAAGCAAATTAAATTATTGAATGTCAAATTATATCATTTCCCATTCTGCTAATCTAGGTTGGTCTGGGACTGATCCAACCTTGGGAATGGGTCTTAGCCAAGGCTAACTTAGGTTTTCTGCTTCACTTGGTAGTGGATGTATAGTCCTAACTCTATTTTGAACTGCTACTAGTTCATTAAGATCATTCTTCATTAGCTGTGTGCCTCTCAAGTGTTTGAGACCTAGGGATTGGCATATGACCGGATATGTTTTCTTCCATATTGGACAGCAGAGTAAAACCAGTTTACCAGCACTGTATTAAAATTTCAATTTAATAAAGTAAATTTGGCAACAAAGAGCTTTCATGGAATGCTAGACCATCTAGTTCATAAAAAACAACACACGAACCTTTGTTATTTAGTTTTCATCTACAGGTAGTTATACTTCTAAAGTCATTATTTATATGTTGTCAGGAGTACTCACCAAATTTATTGACTTGTACATTATTCTTTGCAAATAAGTTCTGGCTGCTCTCTGCATATTATAATTAAAACGACAGGGACTTTAATCATTTATGAAATTTTAAACTACATACTGAATATAAATGTATCATTCAATGTGATAGAATGAATTAAATTCATCACTGTCAAATAACTGTATAAAAGATGAAATATCTCTCATCCCACATCATTAACTTATAAAAAAGCCAGTTTTGCAAGTATTATAATATGCAGCACTTTTTATGGCTTTTGGGGGACACTTTGAAAAGAGATGTATTTTAAATAGGACTTGCTTTGAAGCTTATCTATACAGAACATAATTTGTATTTAGGATTCAGGAACAACTCTTGTCTGTGTAAAGAGTGGAGAATCGGACCCCTTCCACAGGAACACCAAAGCAATTTTTTGTTAGCGACAATATTGTATATATCTTTGTAGATAAATATAACCATATATGGATCTATATGTATGCAAATTGTAGAGTTGAGACAAATCAGATTTAAATAAAAATCCTTTCTGTGCATAGATTTTTTTTCTTCCTTTCTTATGGAGAGGATCACTGGACAGGAGGCAGGGTGGGTCTCAGCTATATACCTCAAGCAAATATCTGGGTGAAATTTTATCAGCTTTCAACTTCTGTGCTATAAGGATGTCCATGCAGACACAATCTCACTAACCACATCTCAAAGGCCAAAGCAAAACAGAACATGGAAACCAGGACCCAGATAATCATTTTGTTCTAGTTGAAGAGAGAAGGGGATGCCATTTTCTGTTTAGATGTTTTCTGATTAGGGATTCCCACCCCCCCCCTCCAGAATACATCTAGCTGGACCATTTAATATCTGAACTATTTTTTATGATAAGAATGCTTTTCGCTCTCTCCATATATGCATGTACACAATGTATATATATATACACACATGCACATATATTCCATATCTGTATATCTGTATATGTGTACATATATACAGCCAATTGCATACATGTGTGTATACACACATATATCTATTCCATATACGCTTTCAGTGACTTTTGGACATTTGTTATGATTAAAGAAAGCTTTTTTTAATGGTACCGGTATTTAATCCATATGCTTAGCTGCATCCTTCTTTCTGTGGATTCCTATCCATTTCTCTATAGGGCTACCAACACCACCCAAACCTGAAATATGCATGGCCTTCCAAACACTAATTTTCCCAGATGTCTTTAGTTAATTCTCATGATTGAAAAAATGAATAGATTAATTAGGACGCTTAACAAAATTTCTTCCCCTTGTTTGAATTCTCATAGCCCAATCTCAGATGCAATTTTCCAATGAATTGCAGTGGAAGCATGACACAAGAAGAAAAATGAAGACTGTTATGGTGTACTGGGATTTTCAGGGCTCCTTCATAAATTGTGTTTCAATTAAAAACATAAAGAAAGTCTCAAGCCTATTTAGGATATGTTAACTTGGGAGCGGAATCTATTGTGATACATTACTCTTCATAAATGATCAAAGTGATCTTTGATCATATCATTTCATGCTGTCAGAGTTTTAGACTGTACATTTTTGGTATGTGGATCTGGGGAGTATTAAATTCCTCTCACACTGAGTCATGTTATGTCACATGTTGCTCATGTCATATAATACCAAAAAATCAATACTTTTTGGAACTTGATATATTAAAATGTTGGCTACATGGTATCTGACTCCCCCAAAGTTATTTGATCACGTACCTCTGAGAAGTTATTTCTCTTTTGGAGTGGAAGAGGGTAGAGATATTAAACTGAGGAACAAAAAGTAGAGAAAAAATATTTTGGTATAAGACTTCAATCTCCCCAACTAATCCCCAGTAACTTTTCAAAAAGTGAATAATGACTAGTGTCCCTTGGTTTTATGGTTTTAGCTTTTAATTATCTCCATTTTAGCAAGCTAAAATGAGAGCAAACTGCAATAGGTGACTGCAGCAATTTTTCTAAAAGTATAATACAATTATTAAGAGAAATATTTTAGGGGAAAAGACTTATTGTGAAAACCCCTTATGTTATCACATATATCTTTCTTTGCCACTTGCAGGATAATATTAAAGATTTTTTTTTCTTTACATGCAGTATACATGCATTTCAAGATGGTACTTTTTACTGCTGAGATTTTTCTTTTGTAAATGTAATTTCCCAGTTATCTTGCCTTAAAAATTATAAATCACAAATCCTTTTGCTACTTTTATTGGCTTAAAATGGGTCTAATGTGTTAGTCCATTTGAAGGCACAATGATTTACTAAAATGTTGCCGGAAGCTTTCTACTGTTTTCCTGCACAATTATAAGCAGTAATTGTCTGTGACAATAGTTTGTATCAGAGCAAAAATATGGATCAGGACACTTGCGATTTCAGGATTTCTTTCTAATAGATTTCTTTATATTGAGAAATCTCATTATGTAGGAAATAGAATTTTATGAAAGTAAAATATAATAGAGAAAAGTGAAAATGCTCTTCCTTAAACCTTCTCTCCATCCTTTTCTCCTGCTTCCCAGAATTGTTTCAAAGCCTAGAAGGTGATGCTGTATTCCTTGGTGTGCTGTTTCAAGTCAGAAGCAGCAATATTTAGCACATGCTTGGGCAGCCTTGTTTGAAATCCACGCCTTCCCTCTCTGGTGTTCTGATGTGCCTTTAGGGGATGCTTTCCTGTTTGTAGTTTATTTTCTTTTGTTTAAGGTTTCAGCTACTGCATTGACTAATGATTATATAGCAGTAAACTCTCGTCCCTGCTAAATTCAGAGGTAATGCCTCAAAAGCATTTTTCCCTTGTGTGACATAAAACAATAAAAGAACTAGACAAACCCCTTTTGAGGAAGAATAATCCTTTGTTTAAAGAAAAGAAAAGGCATCTCCTTGACGCCTGGAGGGTGTAGAATTCAAATCAAAGACTTAACTAATTGATTTAAAAAAAAACATAAAACAAGATCTAATTCTGAATACTTATCAGATAGAGTTATCATGGGTTCTGGTAACTCCTTAGAAGTAACATTATACTATGACACTTCAATTTTAATATTAGTGTAACTTCTTTGTGACACCAAGTCTGCAATATTTATTTAACACATATTTATTGATTGACATTTTTGCTCTTGGACATAATGTCTAAATAATGAATCCATTTCTTCAGAACCTCATTACTAGCTTAATTTATCAACAGTATTTTGGTCTAACAGCTTAACATATTTCACTTCTTTGAAGACAACTACGCATCTCCCCCCCTCCCCCCCCATCCCCATCCCCTTGCTTTAGTTCTTGAAAACAAATTGAAAGAGTAAATTTTGGAAAGTGTTTGTGCTTTACAGTTAGTTTGGCTTTAGAAAAATTTAAGGATATCATTTTGTTGACATATAATGCCTATTCTTAACCTCTGAATTTACCAGTGCCAACTCCAATTTAAGGAGAATTTGAACATGTCCTTTAATTGTTCTGCCTGCAATTTTTTTAATGAGGCTTGTGATCATGATTCTGAGTGATAAATTCTTCTTGATTTGTCTCCAGTTGTCACTGGCCAAACCTTAGGGAATGGAGGATTAGTTATGGTGGCAAAAGAGCTATTATTTTAAACTGAAAAAAAAATTTTTTTTATGTCCATAGCCCAATTAGGCAGAGAAGGGAAGAATCCATCGCCGTTGTCAGTTTATTGGAAGTGATTCTCCAGATTGGATGAAATTCACTGTTTAAAACATGGCATTCAGATTTTGACTCTTTTTTAGGCTTCGGGTGCAACAAGATTACTCTGGGAAAAGTAGACAAAGTTGATATCATACTCTTAAAATAGGGACCACCTCTTAGTAATTTAGTAATTTGTAAGTGAAAGACTTTAAAAGAAGAATGGATTGGTTCTCAAGGCTCTGTCTTCCATCTTCTAAATGTGGCTTGCCTTTCATCACCTAAATCTTTGAGTATAAATATGTTACACATATATACCTTGCATACATTTGGTCTTATGCTGCAATTGGTGCAAGTAGGAGTGTGAAATTATGGAGAATCTATTTCTAATATCCAAATGCTTTATTTAAGAAACATGAACAATATTGACTTTATATTTCACCAACTTTACATGCTAGCCAATCAAGGCATATAAAATTATTCATAATATAGATAGAAAGCATTTTTTCATCATATGTCCCTTATACCAATGAAATTATACTTTTCATGATTGAAAATAAAAAACCTCTTGGATTTTAGGTAACTAATGTCAATAAAGATACAAATGTTCCTTCCTTACAGACTCACCCTCTCACAAAAAAACTAATTTATGCACATTTTTGAGTTCTTTTTTTCCCTTGAAATTAAAAAAAAAAAAACCAAGTGAGGGGAAAAAGTTTTCCCTTGAAGTTGCAAAGCCACTATATTCAGGCCACAAAAATAGTCCAAGTTGGCCCCAAACACAGGTGCTCCCAGTTTGAACATCATGCCTGGTTTTTCCTCAGAGAAACCAAATGAAATAATGACTCTAAACACAGGTGCAGAATTCTGCATCTGTGAGGGGCAGGGGCTGTGCATGCGTGTGTGTGTGTGTGTGCATGCGCACGCACTGCCTGGAACCATGGATTTCTCCTGACCATTTTCAGCATGAAAGCCTCATTGTCCATGGGAGCACCTGTGTCAGAACCAATCAGGGAAAATGTAGAAACGTTGCCCACACCTACCCAACATTACTTATTTATCAACAGCAACACCAAGTATTGACACAAACAGGCAAAGATGCCTTTATCTGTGGAGTTGGGCTGAATCGATGTTTGGGTGTCCATTTGTCTACTGATTAATGGGAATGGGGTCAAGTGTCCAGAAAAGTAAATTCCCGACATTTTTTACTCGAACCACTTCAGTCATTTTATATTCTTGGATTTTGGAAGGGATTAGGTGGGAAAGGGATTTCCACACTCAAGGGTGGGATAACCACCATGCTCTAGGGGGCACTTTGGAGCATCATCTGCTCCATGGGAGACTCCTGATCTTGCTGTTTCACAACTACTTAGAGACTCTGGATATGAAGCTGTGGAAGATTTTGTTTTTCTGTGGCAGCAGCAGTAACAGCAGGGTCTGGATTCCTGGCAGACTCCACAGGCATTTGTGTTTGTGGCTTTCTATTTGCCTCTGGGCCTTTCATGTGGCTGGGCTGGGGAGGGGCTATTTGGGCGGCTAGTAGTAGATGCTCTTGGAAACCATTTCTTCTTTGACAATTTTAATTTATGCGATTCTTAACTGTCTGTAAACAAAGCATTTTAAATCTAGCACTAAATCTCCATTGAGGTCATCTGGCATTAGAGAGAAATGTTTGATGACTTTGTCCATGTTTATTTTCTTTTTCCTGAAAAATCATACTCAATGAGTTTATTGTCCTCTGATACAGATATGCAAAACACACAGATCGCTTAGACCCTCCCCCCACTTCTGAATGAGCAGATAAAAATCCATCTGTTTTTTATCTGCATAATTAGAGGGCCAAATTCTGTGCCCTCTGTAAGAAAAAAAAAAATCAACAATAACAAAACAGCCTCAGGAAGAGTATTGTGAACATGTAGCTAAGTCAGTTGTGGTTGGCATGGGTAATTTATGGTGCCATTTTGGCCTCATGATCATTGGTTTGGAAAAAATAGACCCAAATCATGTGCACTGTAAGACG
Organism: Gracilinanus agilis; assembly: GCF_016433145.1. Classification (NCBI taxonomy): domain Eukaryota; kingdom Metazoa; phylum Chordata; class Mammalia; order Didelphimorphia; family Didelphidae; genus Gracilinanus; species Gracilinanus agilis. Next base: position 554,490,288 of record NC_058132.1, on the reverse strand, counting down.
ATTATGATCTGAATAAGTGGTACTATAAATATTAATCTTTGACTACTGGCAGCCTCCCTTTGGAAATTAAAACAAAAAATAAAAATGATTTCAAATCAAATGAACAAGCACTTTCCATGTGCCGGGCTGTGCAAAATGCTGAGGACATAAAAGCAAAAGTATAGACCCAGCCTTCAAAGAGCTTATATTTTAATGGAGAGACAACATGTAAGCAATTGGGTAGATATAATATATATATAAAACATATAAANGTAGCTAAGTCAGTTGTGGTTGGCATGGGTAATTTATGGTGCCATTTTGGCCTCATGATCATTGGTTTGGAAAAAATAGACCCAAATCATGTGCACTGTAAGACGATTATGATCTGAATAAGTGGTACTATAAATATTAATCTTTGACTACTGGCAGCCTCCCTTTGTAAATTAAAACAAAAAATAAAAATGATTTCAAATCAAATGAACAAGCACTTTCCATGTGCCGGGCTGTGCAAAATGCTGAGGACATAAAAGCAAAAGTAAAGACCCAGCCTTCAAAAAGCTTATATTTTAATGGAGAGACAACATGTAAGCAATTGGGTAGATATAATATATATATATAAAACATATAAATATATATTTATTATATTATAATAATATGAATGTAATATACAAAGTAACTAGCATATCTTGTATAATAAATAGATTAATTATATAGAAATAGATGCTTAGAGAGGAAACAATTTTGGCTAAGTTTAACTCAGCAGTAGTCTTCTAAAAATGTGTTACAAAAATACATTCAAACAAACATTTGGTACCTGGTCACTGGCTTGTACAGGTTCTTCTTTTTTTTTCATATAATTCAAGAATCTTTTATTTTTCTTTTTTTTAGCAGTCATTTATGCCACAAATTCATAGGGGATTGGTTCCAACAGCTCCAATTCCTTGCCATTGGCTCTCCCAAAGTGTGCTTCTCTGGGTGAAGCAGGCAGATATTTCATTTGAACCCAGGTGCCTTTTTCTTTAGCTTCCTTTATTTTTTTTATCTTTTTTCTTCACTTGCTTCAGAAAGCCATTTTTGCTTTTAGAGTGCTTAATAGGCTAAATACACACATTAATTATCTTGGCTAGACTCTTACCCTTAACCTGTTTGTTTACAACACTGCCTTCAGCATGTTGAGTAACATTACAGACCCATCAAGTCTTACCATGGTAACATTTGTGGGGCATTTCCTGCTGAACTGTGCCCATGTCCTTGATATCTTCAATAGCATCCTTCTTATATGTTTGCATATATGTAGTCAGAGGGACAAAACCATGTTTTCTAAAAAGTCTAGAAAATATGTCTGTATCCTCCTTCTTTTTTCCTTTTGTGCTCATCATTTTCGCAACTCATTGAAAGATGGAGAAGCCAGTGGAAAAGCTGGCACAGTTCTGAAAGGGCCTGGAAATTTTTCTTGTTTGTTGCATATTGCGAACTGATTGTGGCAAGTCTCCTATATCATTCTTACAGGTTGTTTGTTGCTGTTTTCCCATTTATCTGAGTGTCAAGCTTTTTCTGCTACAAATGAGAAGGGAACACTGCCAGACAGACAGAGACAGAGAGAAAAGAGAGGAGAGAGACCAATAGAAGATATATAGAGACAGAGTGACAGAGAGAAAACATAAAAAACACAAAGCAAATGGGTAATACTGAACTTGTCAATTGAATTTAACTTCTAATGATTCAAACTCTGGTGCAAAGTTCCTCACTTCAACACAGTTGTCTCTATGTTAGATTCAGTCCTTGTTCACTTATATTTTCTCTTTTAATTTCCTGGAATATTGAGAAAAACAAAGAGAAAGACATTTCTCACATCCTTCTATTCCTATAAATATTTTTGGATTTGAAACAGGTTAAAATCAACACGTGACAATGAACTTTAAAAAATTGTTTTGTTTTCTTTCCCCAAAGATATTTGTATTTTATATGTTTGTCTAAACCTCAAAAATATGGAAATGGGGAAGTGATTTTTATTACAAAGTCATTTTTAAATGACAGATGAGGATGGTAATGGGATTGAGTTTGTGTGCTTCTATATAAAGGGTTTTTAAAAATGTTTATCATCATCATCATATGATTCCAGAGAAAAATTTTTGGAAAAATGTCAAGTAGGAGTAATATTCAGGATTACCATTAAGGAAACGTTTTTAGAAGAAGAAATGGATTAATGATTTAAAGAATAAGTATGAAACCATATAGCCAGATGATGTTCAAAAGTAGACATTTTATTATGAATGGGAATGATATTTTAATTAATCATGTTTTTAGCATTAGATAGGATTTAAGTAATAGTTCTGGGTTTGCAAAGAAAGGCAAAAAACAGCCTTTTTCCTAAAAGAGTTTAGATAATAATGGGGGAATTTGTAAATAACCAGTTACCCTCAAGATATATACAGAGTAGAAAAAAGTAGTCTGATGGTGAAGAACTAAAAAAGCGTGATTCTTGAAATAACTACAGAAATGAAGAGGTTAACCTTAGTGGGAAGTCTATTACAGGCATCAGAGGCAGCCAGTGCAAAAGTTGGGAAATGGAGTATTGTGTTTAAGACACCATTTTCAGCTGATTCATTTGGGAAAGTCAGTGGATTGTGGGAGAAGACTGGAAAAGTAGGATGGAGATAGGTTGAAAAGATATTTAAATGTCAGACGACTTTATATATGATCCTGAAGAAAATAGGGAGCCCAGTAGAACTCATTTGGTAGGAAGATAAAAGGAAGAAAGGATGACTGTGTCAGACCTTTGCTATAGAAAAATTACCCTGACAGCTGAGAGGAGGAAGGAATGGAGTGGGGAGAAATTTGAGATGGAAATACTAGAAGGCTATTATGATAGTCCAGGCTGGAGGTGATGAAGGCCTCTACCCTGGTTCTGGCTATATGAGTGGAGGAAAACAGACATATACAAGAAACACTAAGATTTGGCAATAAATGAACAGGAACTAACAAGATCACTAAGAGAATGAGCAAATAGAGAAGAGGATCCAGGGGGAAAAGATGTCTTGGGGGACACCCATATTAAATGGACATGATATAAATGAAGAACTAACAAAGTAAAATTAGGAATGTTCAAACAAAGCAGAGGAAAACCAAAACAAAAGTGTCACAAAAACCCAGAGAAAAGAGGCTCTCCAAGAGTAAGTAAAGAAGTTGGGGAGATCAGAGTTGAGAAAATGCCATTCAGTTTGGCAACTAAAAAATTACTGATAATGTTGAAAGGGCATTTTGATGAAGTCTGATGAATTCTGAAACAAGACTATGAAGAATTTATTTAGAAGAGGGTAAGAGGAGAGGAAGTAGAGGGATTGATTGAAAAGGGCCTTCTCAAGGAATTTAGCCTTGAATAGGAAGAACAAAACAGGACAATATTATCGTATTGCAGGGATGATTTGATCAAGTGAGGGTTTTTTAAGGCTGTACAGTTATATTTTTAGGCAGCAGGGAAGAAGCTAGTAAACAGAGATTGAAGAGGAATGTTGAGAAATATGGGGATGATAGCGAGAGTTATTTTCTGGATAAGTCAGTAGGAGATGGGTTTAAGGGGGCATACAGAGGAGTTTGTTTGCCTTGGCAGGGAGAATACTTCTTAGCGAAAACCTGAAATAAAAGAGGAGATAGTGGGGGAAGATGGCTGCATGGTGCAGGAGATGAGAAAGAGTGAAGATATGTGACATCACAACAATCCTATATTTGGGGAGGATACTCTGGAGATAATAGTCTCCATTTTGGGTGGGGGGAATATGAGATAAAGTCTTTAGCTAAGAGGATAGGAAGGGTACCATGAGAGGCTTGAAAAGAGCTTGGAAAAATTGCTATAAATAGGAGTAAACTGAATTAATTAGGGAGGCATCCTATATTTGTCTTGCAGCAGTAAGTAGAAGAGTAACATTACCAGCCTCAGAAATACTCAGGAGGGAGGCTGAAGCTGAAAGACATTGCAAAAACAAAATGAAGGAATCCAGCATTTAAGCTTCTAGAAGATAAAGACTTCCCTTTTTTGTTATATCCTTCGTGATTAGCCTGAATGTCACATGGTAGGTCCCTGATAAATACTTGTGGATTATCACCTCTTCCCTAATGGCGATGATGGACCTTCTGTTTGTGTTCCATAACCTGTAGAGTAAGTCAATGAATTCTTTCCCTCCTCTCTGCCTCTTGGCTTCCTTCAAGTCCCAGCTAAAATTCCACCTTTTACAAGAAACCTTTCCCCATGCCTTTAATACTAAGGCTTTCCATATATTGATTATCTGCAATTTATCCTTCATATATTTTGTTTTTTCTTGGTTGTTTGCATGTTATGTCTCACATTAGAATATGAATTCCTTGAGAGCCGATTCTAGCTTTGATCCCTTTTTGTGTCTTTGATGCTTTGCAGAGTGCCTGGCACGTCATACTTAAATCAGTGCTTATTGACTGACTTCATCTTGATGTATATGTCAGGTGAAACTTGGCAGCCCTAGGACTTTTCCAGATACTTTTGGGACTCCCAACAGTCCTTTTAGAGGAAAGACATTTCTAATAACAGCTTATCTTTTAAAGTGTTTTGCAAATTATTTGCAAAAATCCTATAAAGTAATATAAGTATTACTACTTCCATTTTACAGATGAGAAAACTGAGATTCAGAGGGACAAGTGACTTTATATTCACACATCTTTTTTTTCTAACCCTACCTTCTGTCTTAGAATCAAAACTGAGTGGTAGGGCTAGGCAAGTGGGGTTAAGTGGCTTGCCCAGGACCACACAGAAATGAAGTGTCTTAGGCCAGATTTGAACCCAAGACCTTCCATCTCTAGGCCCAGCTCTCTATCCACTGATCCATCTAGCTTGACCCTTATGTTCATACATCTAGTAAATTTTAAACCAAAGACTCAAAACCATGTGTTTTTATTCCAAGTCTACAGTTTGGTTCATGGCTCCATGCTTCCTTTGACCCAGATGGATCTGGGAGGTCCTTAGAACTTTCAGTTAGATTGCTTTGCTATAAATCAGTGGTTCCCAAACTTTTTTGGCCTACCACCACCTTTCCAGAAAAAAATATTACTTAGCGCCCCTGGAAATTAATTTTTTTTAATTTAATAGCAATTAATAGGAAAGATAAATGCACCTGTGGCCATCACCACCTCCTCTGTTTGCTGCAGCATCCACCAGGGGGCGGTGGCACCCACTTTGGGAATCACTCCTATAAATCCACACCTGCAATGGTGTTCAGTCTACTCAGGGAAAGAAACTCGTGGCAGGTGGGATCAATGAAAATTGAACCTTAGAATAATTTCAAATGAATAATTTTTGTCTCTTCAGTTAAAATTTAGCAACACTTTATTGTGTATTTTTAACCAAGTCACTGTGCCTCGCTCTGTTGATACAAAAATAGTGCAAAATAGAGCTTATTCTCAAGAAGTCTATAATTCAATGGAAAAAATTAATATGTAAGTAGCCATGGTATTATAAAAGGTGAATAAGTAAGGAGAGGGATAAGAAAAGCACTATGGGAAAATTGAGGGGGGGTAAAGATCACTTTTTCTTGAGAAGGCAAGGAAAGAGGATTAAATTGGACCTTGGAGGAAGGTAGAGACTTCTATTCAAAGAGTTCATTTCCAGGTATCATGAAAAGGTAAAGTGTTAGGCAAGAGGGGATGGGAAGTAGTTTGATTTAGCTAGAATGTAGCATATATAAAGATGAGCAGAATGAGATAAGACTGGACAAAGAGTCTACATTGACATTGTGATGGACCTTGAATGCCCAAATCAGGAGCTTACATTTTATTCATTTATTCTCTGAGTGGCAATATGGACAGTAGAGAATTTATGGCTTGGACACATGAGTTCCTCCATCATTCCAGATATCTCAGCTTACAATGTTGTAATCATTTTTTACTCTTAATTTTCCATTACCAGTCCCTTCCTATATATAATCAACTGTCAAGTCTTGTCTATTCTACCTCCACAGCATCTCTGAGATCTATCTCCTTTTCTCCATTCATACAACTATTTTGGTCCATGCCCTTATTACTTCTTACCCAGAGCATTGAAATAGTTTCTTTGCTGTCTTCTTTCCTCAACTCTCCAATCCAACCATCTAGAAATGATATTCCTGAAGTGCAGACATGATGGCCAAGTCACTGTCCTGCTCAGTTAGCTTCAGTACCTCCCTATTATCTGTGAGAGGAAATAAAAAAAATCTCCTTTTGGACCTTTAAGGACTTCACAATCTGCCTCCAACCCACCTTTACAGTCTCATTCATACATTCTTCAGCTCAGCTAAATGTCCTTCTTGAACTTCCACGTGCGCCATCTATCTCCCATCTCTGCACCTTTGCACTGGCCATATACCATGCTTAGAATGTATTTCCTACTCACTTCCTCATCTTAGGATATTTAACTTCCTTCAGAGTTCAGCTCAAGTTTCACTTTTTTATACAAAAGGCAGTTGTTAATACATGCTCCCCTTTTCCCTTCCCTGTTTTATTAGGATTAATCAATGCAATCCCTAATTAACCTAATGATTTCCTATAGTTAATTTGATGAACTTAGAGAAGGGGTATTTTCCAAGTTTGACCCCAAATTGCCAAAGTTTATTTTGTACATACTTTGGATTTGTGTACATGTTGTCTCCTCTAATGGAATTTAATTTCTCCAAGGCAGAGTTTCCTTTGGGTTTTATATCTTTGATTCCCAACACATGGTAGGCACTAAGTAAATGTCTATAGATTGAATCAAAGATAAGCCCTATCCCTTAATTCGTACACTCTAACCATTTCACATGATAGAATATAGTATGATTTGAATTTTTATTTTTTAATTGAGAGGCCTGAGACTATATATGCTTGCAATTTTAGAGAAGTGAAGAGTCAATATCATTTTATTTGTCATTAGTTTCTAGGGATAGTGGAAGACTTCTGTAGTCCAATCCTGCAAATGCATAGTTACTAGGAAGATTTTCTAAAGTTGTGCTTTGTGGGAAAACTTGACCAAATATTGAGAAAGCAGAAGACAGGAACATTTTCACTAGATTGGGATGGATGGAGAGAGAGGGAATAAAATTATTGACTAAGCATAGGTCAACAGTTTGCAGAAGTCAGCACCACATGGAATTCAAAGACATAGGACCTGGGGAAGGTATTTAAGTTGAAGGAGGTGTCCCCATTATTAGTTTGAGACTCTCTGGAAATTCCAGATCATTTCATTTTCTCATCTGTATGTAGATTTTCTCTTTATGATTACTATATGTCAATTCTCATTATTAACATCAAAATCTCTTCAACTAAATTCAATTAAATAAATACTGGCTTTGTGCTCAACTAGGTGCCGAGGTGAAAAAGACAACAATGACAGTCCTGCCCTCAAGGAGCCGGACTTTCTTTAAAATGTCTTATATTAGCACTGTTGATAATTGATAACATCAATTCTTCCCATCTGACGAAAAATCTATATTTAGTTACTTCATTTGATTTTAATTCATGCCCATTTCAATTGACCATTAACATTTCTGATAGCATCATCAAAATGTTATTTTTGTCCATTTAAATATCATTCTTGAGGGTAGCTGGGTGGCTCAGTAGGTTGAGAGCCAGGCCCAGAGATATGGGAGGTCCTGGGTTTAAATCTGGCCTTAGACACTTCCTAGCTGTGTGACCCTGGGCAAGTCACTTGATCCTCATTGTCTAGCCCTTACTAGACCTTGTAATATATATATATATATATATATATATATATATATTCCAATATATAGTATTGATTCTAAGACAGAAAGTAGGGATTTAAAAAAATTTTTAAATCATTCTTAACTGTATTGATTCTGACCTTCCAAGAGATCATACTAAAAGATTATCATTATTTAGGGTAGTATAGAGTTGTCTAGTCAAATCCCCGCATTTTTACGCATGAGGAAACTGAGACACATCATGGCATCTCATAAATGAGATAAAATGCATTATAGTACTGGATATTGGATTACTTTCATCAAAATAGAATCTCCCCTTCTCTTTGGTTTCAAAATCAACCATTGCAACAAATTCAGTCAATCATTAAACATATATTAACTTGTTACTGGGTGCCAGGAACTGTGCCAAGTGTTTAGAGACACAGAGAGAGGCAAAGGACAGGTCCATGTACAAATAACTATGTGTAATCAGCTTAAAGTATGGAGGGATGACACTAAGATTAAGGAGCATGGGGAAAGTCTTCTTGGAACAGGTGGCATTTTAGCTGAGACTTGGAGGAAATCAGGGAAGCTAGGAGGATGAAATGGAGAGGGAGAACATTCCAGACATGCAGGACAACTAGTGAAAGTATCTGGGTTTGGTAAATGGATTTCATGTGCAAGGAACAATTATAGTTATATGGCAGAGAGTAATACATAAGAAGACTGGAAAGAAAGGAAGGGAGTGGGTAATGAAGGGCTTTAAAAGTCAGAGTATTTTATATTTGAAGCTAGAGGTAATAAGGAGCCATAAGAATTTATTGAATAGAAGTGCAATAGGGTCAGAACCATGTTTTAGGAAAGTCAGTTTGACAGCTGTTTGAGTGCAGGAGGGATTAGAGTGAGAGAAATTTTGAAACAAGAAAACCAATTGGTAGGTTATTGCAATAGTCCTGGCTTAAGGACTTGATGATGGCCTGAACCAGAGTGGTGGGAATGTCAGAGGAGAGGCAGGGGTATGTATATAGGGGATATGTTATGGTGATAGAAATGACAGGACTTGACAACTGATTGTGCATATGGCAAGTGAGAGAAAGTAAGAAGTCAAAGATGACACCTAAGTTGCAGGACTGTGTGACTGTAGAATGGTGGTACCTTCAGTAGTAACAAGGAAATAAGAAAGAAGAGAGCATTTGTATGGAAAATATGATGGGTTTGTTTTTGGACATGTTGAGTTGTATCTATGGGGCATCTAGTTTGAGAAATCTAATAGACATTTGAACTAGAAGAACATTATACATAGCTACAGAATTAATGTTGGGAGAATAAACTGCGAATTATTACTTCTAGAAAGTGAACAGAAAGGTCAAATATAAAAGACAATTTATATGTACATGTTGGCTGCCTCGAAGATATTTTTGTGATACAGAGAAGGTGGGGAGCAACTGGGACACTTGTGGATGGAAATTATTATGTAGTTATGAAAAAGTAAGCTAACCACAGAGAAGATTCATGATTTTATTTGTGTACTATCTTCTTTTCCTTGTATATAGAAAATTTGGAATAAAAATTAGACAAAAAAGAAGACATGGTTACGATAGAGGTTAAGGCTAACTGTAAATAGGTTACCTAATAACTAAGTTTACATGCTGCTCTTAAACTGCATGACCAGAGTTCAGACTTTAGTAGTTTTCTCTTCTTAATCTCTAAATCAAGACACACATACTGGCATTACTCTCTGGTCCCTCAGTTCACCTTGGAAATTCAGCTCCCATTCTGAATAATTGATTAGGAAATACTTTGGATTTCCTAAGCCTTCAGAGGTGAACAAATTTCTTTTTTCTTCAAGGTCTTTAAAACAAAATAACTTCTATGTGGTAGGTGTAATTATCATCTCCATATTACAGATGAAAAAATTTAGACCCGGTTTTGTTACACACTTGTCTAGGATTTTATGGCTAGTTAATGGTAGAGGCAGGACCAGAATCTAACATCCTGATATTCACTTCAAAACTCTATTCACTACATTCAAGATCTAATGTCAATTCTTTGTTTCTGAGGATTCTCAGTGATAATGAGTGCTCAAGTGAATAGAGACAAGACTACAAATGCAGTTACACGTTCCACATCAGTATGCATCATTGCCATTGCAATTATCAAAAGTTACCAAGAGCAACATTTTCTAATAAACTTTAATTATATTTTGCAACTTGGGGTGATAAAGAAATAGTTTGACTGAACAGTCCTCCCCCTGCAATCTCTTTGTGATACTTTTTATAGCTATCCAGTCACTGAGAGGTTATATAGAAACTTAAAGGTTGCAGACTACATTTTTAGGTGTTTAGGCATTCTAGAAGTTAAAACCGTTATCTCCAAGTTTCATAGACTCAAGCCTACAATGTAGATGACTCAGGTCTACAGATATGAAGAATCATCTCATTTGGCTACTGCCAGTGTGCAAAGGAACCCTAAGTCATGCTTGGGGACGGACCAATTACATTACAGATGAGTGGAAGTTGGAAGGATTAGAGTAGTATTTTCCTATTTTTTTATTCATAGAATTCATTTTTTGAAGAGACTTTCTATGTTTTTGTTAATTATTAAATTTCATTTAAATCTGTAAATTTCTCCAACTTGAGAAGTTTCTTCTGAATTCAAATGATCTCTGAATGCATTTACCCAGATTAAGGAGCATGATCTCTATTGAATCACCTAAGTCACTGATGAAACCATTAAATGGTACCAGGTGCAAAACTGACCCCTTGAGGACCTTCATTCAATATACCCTCAAGGCTGACATTTAACCATTGATGATTGCTTTGAATATGGCCCTCCAACCAATATCACATCAATCAATAGTGTTTTCTAACCCCTAATCACCAAAATCACTTCCTTCTCTTAGAGCTGACTTCATTTGTCCTCATCGGCAATTTAATGTAGAAATAGTGCCCAGAAAATAGGATAGACAATATAATTTCAAGGTAGAACCAGTTCCTTATAGTGGGAATAGAGAATAAGGCAGAGTAGGCATCCAAAATAAAAATATGATTTTTACATCTTCAATTCATCTTTATTATTTTTTTTTTCACTTCTGAATAGCTCTTTCTCTACCCTGTCTACACTGTCTTTGATTCTACTCTTTACATTGAAGGGGGTGTCAATCTGTTAATTAGCATTGGATTTTACATGATAAACTCCCTGTGGGATATCTCTTAATCAATTTAAACTTTTCTATTTTCCTCAAATAAATATTGTATCAGTAGGAATTCCAATCTTATCCCATATTAGGCTATAATTTGAGAAAATTAATTTCAAGCTTACATAGATTTTATTACAGTCCTGTTAAAAATGGTGCCCAGCCAGGTCACCTAATGCCCCATTTTTTAAAACTTTCTCTTTACATTTTATCAAAGTCAAATGAGACATAGAAAACCAATCCTGGAATTTTTGGTTTCGTTTAATGTTCACCCCCCCCCTTCAAGCATCAAGAACCCTGCTTTCACTGTTGAAATTACACATACAAATAAATTTTCTATTCTTTGACTGGAGCAAATCTCCTAAAGAGTGACTTTCTTCCATTTTCTTTAACAGTCCAATGAAATGCAGTGTGGATGAAATCACCAACTGAATAGAACAAGTTCTGGCAGGAACAGGATACAAACTTCCATTCACAGAATCATTCTTTGGACTTCAATACCAAATTTGGAGGATTAAAGGGCATTTAATTGTGACTCCCTATTGGTCTATATTTGGAGAAATGATTGTCTTAATAGAATAGACAATAAGCCTATTAAAGTTGGAAGAGTGCTACACCATTAACAAAATGTTGCTAACTTTCAGCAGGGTATGATTTGGATCTTTTGTTTTAAGCAATTCTATATAATGCAATTATATTTTGTTTTAAGCAATTCTATTTTATATATGTATTCAAGTTGCCATTGCTAATGGCATATATCTTATTTTTTACAAGTTATCAGAAATATAACTTATTTTTAGGGTTGATATTTAATGGCAAATGTTCTCTTTATTTTCACATAATTACAAAATAATAAAAGAATCAACCTGCTCTAACGAAGGGGTGTCTAATCCCCATTCTTCAGGCCATATGTGTCCACAAGTGCTACCAAACCAGATGGAAATGTAATTGAGAAAGATTCAATAAACTAAATTAAAAATAAAATAAAATAGAGAACAGCTAGGTTTCTCAGTCCATAAAGAGTCAGCTGTGAGATGGGATGCTCTAGGTTCAAATCTGATCTCAGATTTCCTAACTGTATGACCATGGGCAAGCCTTTTAATCTCCATTGCCTAGACCTTACTGCTCTTCTGCCTTAGATCCAATACTATATATTGGTTCTAAGACAGAAATAAGGGTTTAAAAATAAAATAAGTTAAAACATAGATGATATCACATTTTTTAAAAAAATCTATTATGTGGGCATCAGGGTCCCTGATGTATGCGTTAGTGGCACCTATTTCTATTTGAGTTTGACAATGCTGTGGTAATAGATAGAGACCTGTTTTCGGAGACAGAAAGGTCTGGTTTCAAATCCCACCTTTGACACATGCCTGCTCTGTTACCCTAAGAAAATCACCTAAACAATGATTGCCCTTGCAAACATTCTTAAGACTATACATTGTAGAACTGTGTCCAATCACACTTAACTCTCCAGGAATCCCCTCCACTGGTTACCTCTCGTGGTACCAACACATGGAACTCCATCTGATCTCAAAATATACAAGAAAATACCTTGTATTTTAGTCATAAAATTTTGGTGACAAACTAAGGTTCTAATAAAGCAAATATTTCTTTGAAATAATCAAACACAGGGATCCAATGAAGTAGAGCACTTTTGTAATCCCTACTATAGAGGGATATTTTAAAAAAGTAATCATTGCTGTTCAAGTTTTTTTTTACACTGAGTATAGTTATTTTCCCCCTTCCTCCAATTATTATTATTCAGTCCATAAACAAGATTTCAACCTTGGTCTTTCTTTGCTGAGGCCAGGTCTCCATCCACTATGTCATACCACCTGGAGAATCCTACAGAGCATGGTATTAGAAGAATAAAAGAGGAAAGGTGTATTGAAGTTTTTGAGTCTCAGTGTTTGGGAAATTAATAATATTCTCATCAGAAAGAGAGAGAGATTAGAAATGAGGGCAAGATTTTTTTTGAAACATGGTGATTTCCATTTTGCTTAGTAAATTGCTTTGAATGTGATGAATAGGGGCTCTATTTGTATTAATTGACTGATTATTCTTACAAAAAAAGTCCTAGAAATCTCATAGCTCCTGCAAAAATGAGAAGGAAAAAGCTAGAAGTCTCACTCATTTCTGAGGTCACCTTCTTTGGTTCCTTGGAAAGAGGACTTCATTTCATAGCTCATTTTCTCTTTGTAAGTAAAGAGCTTATTAGTAGATGGACAAAGAGGGCTACAGAGTATTCTTGCTTCTTTGAGATAGTTTGGATACCATAGGCAAGTATTGAAGATTAATGTGTACCACATTTGTGATCTTAATGAGATTTTAAAAAATGACCAGGTTTGAAAAGTTGAAATATTTGCTCCTGTTACATCATCACACCAGAACAAGTCCTGGCTATGGATTCAGAAGATTTGGGTTCAAATTCTACCTCTGACAATATACTGCTTGTGTGACTTTGGATAAGCCACTTTACATCTTTGAACCTCAGTTTTCTCATTTGTAAAATGAAGGAATTTAGACTAATTGACCTCTAAGTTCTTTTCTAGTGGTATAGCTCTCATCCTTTTTCCTAGGATTCTAACAAAAACATAAAACAAGTGGAAAAAAATCAATTTGAGAAGAATTCCTGGCTGTACTCCTTATCTCAAGTTGAATGGTCTAGCAGATAGCTATTTATAAAATCTAGTTGGAGGGAATAAGTCATATACTTCAAGAATAATGCTAATAAAAACCACTGATGGCTGGGAACACCAATATATACCTATAATTGTAGCTTCTGGGGTAACTGAGGCAGGTATATCACTTGAATTTGATTACTTTGAGTTCAGTGTCCTATGCCACTTACATCTCCCCACTAATTTCAGTATGAAAATGGTGAAGCCCTGGGTGGAGAAGGGATACTAGGTTATCTAAGAAAGGGTAAACTGGCCCATGTAAGAAATAGGACAAATTGTAACTCCCAACTCCAACTGACTATTGATTAGTGGTAGAATTGAGCCTATGTGTAGCCCCTATGCTTCTAGCCTATATGAAAGGAGATCCAGTCTTTAAAAAATAAACTTAAAAAATTAAAATGGCTGATCACTTAAGCAATCTTCATTTTTTTTTTTATTGTTGTCATTTCACTGGTTCCATCACAACTTTTCTTATTAATCATCAAGTTTTAGAGCTAGCTGGAAAGGATCTTAGACATCAGTGGTGAGCATTTTTCATATGAAGAAATTGAGTCAGAGGAATAATGACTTGTCCAAGGTTATCTACCAGAACTTGGACTAGAACTCAAATATTCTAATTTCCAGTTAATGCTTTTTTCCATTACACTATATCAGCAGCTCTCTCATTATTTTTTAATGTTGCATGCAAGCAAATTTCTAGTCCTCTAATGTATGGTTCCAATTTCTCCCATCAGTCTATAAGCTTACTTTTGAATTATGAGTTGACAATAAGCTGCTTCACTCCTCAACTTAGTTGTTTTAAATGGATGGTAATGACCTCAGTTAAGTGCCTATTTCCAAAGAACATCAGTTGTAAAGAAGGAAATATATAGAATTTGAATGAATATTAAAGACAAACGAATGGATAATAAGCTTTCAGTGTGTTTTGCTGACATGATTATATGACTAATAATCACATTCCAAATTGTTTGACATTTAAGTGCCTGAGAAAACTATCAAAAAATTGGCCATAGAATAAATTCAAAATGACTAAGAATTGTTATACTTCTTTTTGGCAAAATTCTCTCAAATTCAATTGAAATCGCCAAGTGAGTCATTATAGGGTAGGTCCAACTAAAAACTAAGTTTCATTTATTAATTCCCCAAGTCTTGACTTTGTGGTAGGCTTGTATGTCATCCAGAAGAGTTCTTTGGCTTTGTGATGTCAAAAAATATGAAATCCTAACAAAAAATTATTCAGAGCTAAAAAATTTTTCTTTACATTCAATATATATTATTGTTCTCCAGAACAGTACCATTTTTACTCTGCAACATTTCTACTTTTAAGATTGCCCAGTCTCTAGATGAAAGCCTGTTTTTACTCTATTTAGTCATTTATACTCTATTTAGTGGGGCTCCAGTCCTACTGAATTGCTGTCTATGTTTCTATGTCAGAGTTTAGCTTCTTGAGTTAATGAATAGGAAAATGATAGTATTATTAAAAGAAATTGGGAACTAGGGAAGAAGAGCTAAGGAGGAGACAATGTGCTTCATTTTAGACAGGTTGGATTTGAGGTGATAGTAAGCCATTAAAGCCTAAATGTCTAGCATTCAGTTGAAAATGTAGGCCTGCAGCCAGGGGTGTGCTGGTATGTTTAACAATAAATTCTTTAAAATTTTTTTAAATTTATTACTATTTATTAATATTTTCTCCAATAATTTATTAAAGTCAAAGCAATCAATTAAACAATCACCCAACCCTGATTTGTAATATTTGTCCACTTCTGAGGTGTAAATGCTCAGAGCGAAAATTGTTTAATCAAAGTTGGCACATGCTGGATCTGACATGCTTCATTCTGTAGCTTGGGAGAGAGGCTGGAGTTAAGAATTATACTCAGGAATAATACACATATATAGACATGTGCAAATATGTATTACACATACATACGTATATTTATGACCATATATGTGTGAGCCACTCAGGTAGACATAATAGATGAAAGTACAAACGAGCTTTTTTTTAAGGAGAAAACCCAGAAAAAGGACTGACGAATGCACATTTCAGGGCAAGTAAGAAGGAGGAAGATCTAGTTGAATTGATAACTAATTTATGAAATCATGAAATTATAAATTTTAACACATAGTGAAGGAAATAGAAAGAGTGGTCAAAGAGAGTTGGAACAGCAGCCTTTCATGAAGGAGGTGTTCAAAAGTGTTGACAGATCAAGGTGAATGAGCAATGAGAAAAGGCCATGAAACTTGATAATGAACAGGTTATTGGTAATCTCCAAGAGAGCAGTTCATGTGGAGTGGTAGAGGCAGGGTTATGCCTGAGGGCACAGGGGCAAGAAAAGTAGGTGATGAAATGGAGAGTAGGCATAAACCATTTTTTCCCCAAGAAATCTTGACTGTGAAAGAAAGGAGAAAATTAGGAGAAGAGCTAGAGAGAGTTCAGGGTCAAGTCATGAAGCCCTGTGCATATTTGAAGAAAGAGAGGAAGGAACCAGAGCAAAGGGAAAGATTGCTTTTTGACATGTCGGTCCTTCCACATGTTTAATGCCCTTCGATCAACAAATTCTCCTACAGTGTGTTCAAATATTCCACTCTTCAATGTGTGCCCCCTTCAAAGAGGGTGTCCCACTTTCAGGCTGAACTTTCCAGCTTGAGGTAATTGTGGTAGTGATCATTGCAAACCAATTTATTTATATCTTTCGAAACTGACTAATTAGGTGACATTCAGAGATGACCAATTTTCTCATCACTGATCAGAATGAGAAGATACTGCTTTTCGATTATATTTGTGATAGCTAATCAGGAAATTCCTTTTTTAACTAGACTATAGTTGCTGAGCAGACTCCTTTCTTGGTACTGAATAGATGTCATTGTTGTCAAATGAACAAGACAGAGGATGCCATGGAGGCTTCATCCATTTCAAATAAACTGTTAACACTGTGAGGATTTTAGAAGAAAACAGTGATCATCCTCCAGCCACTGCTGCCATTCCCTGCAATTATTCCTATTCGTTTCGAGAAAAAGTACAAGGTCCCTTTTTGTCTTGCCAACCTGACACAGTTTTGGATTAGTTAGAGCATCTTTTGAACACTTAAGAGATCGGACCAGAAGAAAACTGGCAAGTAAATGCTGAAAGCAATGGGTCTTTTTTTTTTTTTCTGAGGATTTTGACTTAAGCAAGGCAAAGTTTGTGGATTAACTTGAGATTTTTGTTTTTTAGTTGTTTCAGTCATGTCTGACTCTTCATGACCCCATTTGGGGTTTTCTTGGCAAAGGCACTGGAATCTGCCATTTCTTTCTCCATCTCATTCTATAGATGAGGAAATAGAGGCACATAGGGTTAAGTGACTCACCAAGCTAGTAAATATCTGAGTCCGAATTTAAACTTGGGTCCTCCTGACTCCAGGTTCAGAGCACTAACCACTGAGCTACCTAGCTGTCCTGTAGTCATGTCTAAATTGGAGACCACTTTGCCATCTAACTTGAGATACACAGGAACATAGGAAGGGGCAAAGATGCAGTCACTGAAGAGGCAGGGATACAGCTGTGCTCTCTGAGGCGGACAAATGGTTAGAACAAAGAACACAGGTCAGAAGATCCAGGTTAAAATCTAAACTCTTCTATTTGCTTTGACTTTATCCCTTAACCTTGCTGGACCTCAGTTTCATCATTTTGTATTCATTAGATTAGGTGACCACTAAAATCCCTTCCAACTTTCAACCTATGATCCTAGGACTTTAGCTATTAGGGGCTGGGGTGTACGTCTTGCTCAAGATAATCTTTAAATAATGACAGAAGGAAAAAAAGGGATGAATGATCCAATTAGAGGTGATAATTTCAACCTGTTGCCTAAGCTTTCATAATTCCTCTTAGTTTCATATTCAACCAGTACAATAGGATGCTCAGTGATGAGGAAGGTAACAAATGTGTTCTAGAGAAAGACAGGCAGATCTGATTGATTTTCTGCCTCTGATGTCACAGAACAGGAATGGGACATGATAGTTTTTTTTGGGGGGGAAGAGGCATTGGAGTAATCATAGCAAAGAACTTTTGTAAATCTGCTGTGCTCATACAGAGCACAGTGTCTTCTTTGATGTGGACTTACCGTGCTGGATGGTCCTATGCAGGCGTCTCCAGGTTTCACAATCCATACCAATGTTTTTCAAAAAGACCTCTAAGATGTCTTACACATTTCCTTGCTGTATGACCCTGGGCAAGTCACTTAACCCCCATTGCCTAGATGGCAGATGGCAAACCTATGACATGTGTGTAAGCACTGACACGCATAGCCATTTTCGATGACACATGGCTGCATGCAGAGTAAAGTCTGGGGCTCCATGCCAAGAATGAAACATTTGCTATGGTGTAGTGTAGACACTCTATGCACTATAGATGACAATTCTACCTACATTAATTTACCTATTTTGGTTTATTAAATACAGTTATATATTACAATTATACATTTTTGTTATTTAAACTATAAATGTTGGGAAATTATGTTTTTTTTTTTCCTGTAAGTGACACACCACCCCAATCAATGACTCTGTTTACCAACAGAAATGCTGTAGATGTATTTAGGAGACTTGAGTTTTGGTTTTGTCTTTCCTGTTTACAACCACAAATACATATTCAGTAAATAAATATCTATGAACTAATTCCATTGATTGAATCTCCAGCTCCCTGCCGTGGTTTGAATGATATTCATTTTATTTTTAACAATTAACAAACATTTATTAGATGCCGTATGCTCTGGAGAAACAAGAAAAGCCAACAACATTCCTTGCATTCAGGTTCATATTTTAATGAGGAAGACAATATACAACCATTTATGTTGGCACAAGGCAAACTCCCCAAGTACAGGGACATTCTATTTGTGCCTAGCACAGAGCCTGCTATATAGATGGTACTTAATAAATATTTGTTGATTGCTTTGTTTTTCTGTTGACATTGGTTGGACCAATTTATTTCTCATGGCTGTGGACTTTACTGAAAAAGGAAGTCTAAAAACCTTACTGATTGTATCCATCAAAAATCCATAATCCTGACTTTTCACTGCTACCTTGGATTCTTTTTCTTTTTTAATTTCTCTTTTAAAAATATTTTCATTTTGAATATTTTCCCCTAGTTACATGTTTCATGTTCTTTCCCTCTCCCCCAGAACCCCCCTAAATCCCCTTAGCCAATGCACAATTCCACTGGGTTTTACATGTATCATTGATCAAGACCTAATTCCATATTATTGATAGTTGGTCTAGAGTTATCATTAGTGTCTACATCCCCAATAATATCCCCATCAGCCCATGTGTTCAAGCAGTTGTTTTTCCTCTGTTTTTCTCCTCCCACAGTCCTTCCTCTGAATGTGGCTAGCTAGTTTTCTTTCTCATTAGTCCCTCAGCCTTGCTCTGGATCCTTGCGTTGCTGCTAGTGGAGAAGTCCATTATGTTCGATTGTACCACAGTGTATCAGTCTCTGTGTACAATGTTCTTCTGGCTCTGCTCCTTTCACTCTGCATCAATTCCTGGAGGTCATTCCAGTTCACATGGAATTCCTCCAGTTCTTTATTCCTTTCAGCACAATAGTATTCCATCACCAACAGATACCACAATTTGTTTAGCCATTCCCCAATCTAAGGACATTCTCTCATTTTCCAATTTTTTGCCACCACAAAGAACACGGCTATAAATATTTTTGTACAAGTCTTTTTCCTTAGTATCTCTTTGGGGTATAATCCAGTGCTATGGCTGGATCAAAAGGCAAATAGTGTTTTAAAGCCCTTTGAGCATAGTTCCAAATTGCCATCCAGAATGGTTGGATCAGTTCACAACTCCACCAGCAATGCATTAATATCCCAATTTTGCCACATCCCCTCCAACATTCATTACTCTCCCTTGTTGGCATTTTAGCCAATCTGCTAGGTGTGAGGTGATACCTCAGAGTTGTTTTGATTTGCATTTCTCTAATTATTAGAGATTTAGAACCCTTTCTCATGTGCTTATTGATAGTTTTGATTTCTTTATTTGAAAATTGCCTATCCGTGCCCCTTGTCCATTTATCAGTTGGGGATTGGCTTGATTTTTTTTTGTACAACTGATTTAGCTCCTTGTATATTTGAATAATTATACCTTTGTCTGAGTTTTTTGTTATAAATATACAACAAAACTAATGCTACCAAAATTAGAAGGGAAGCTACCTTGGATTCTAACTGCTGCACTGGAATGTTTCTCTTCATGTCTATTTCACTTTCCAGTTAATATTCCATACTTTCTCATCACACCTTTAACTCCATTCTCTCAGCAATATCGCCTTACTTTCTACTCTTCTTCCTGTAACCATCATACAAAATAAGTTTCCCTCATTTTCCCCATCTTGAAACCTTGCATCCCTCTATTCAATTACTCAATATCTCTCTCTTCTTTACTAAATTTATTTTATTTTAAAAACTTGGTCCCCCTATCTTACCTAAGCTAGAAATAGAGTGGACACTCATCCGCACAGACACTGTGACCTGTTCCTGTTCCATTTCTGATCTTGGGTGATTTGTCTTTTTTTTAGGTAGCTCAGTGTGACCACCACCCAGGCCCAGGGGCTCATCTCACCTAGTTCCTGGACTTAGTTTGGACACCTGATAGACTTTAGCACAACTGAAGCTCAGAACTTCCAAACTCAAGTGATCCACAAATGTCAGCCTGTCCAGAAAGATTTACAGCAATATACCCAATATACCATCATGCCCAGCTACTACTAAACTTTGGGAAAATCTCAGTCTTACCACTCACTTCTCAACCTCTTGCAGTTTATATTCAGTTTTCATCACTTTAAAGTCTCCTCTGTCCCCTATAGTCTACCTCCTCATGTCTTGAGTAGACGTGTGTCAGTTCCTATTTTATTTCTCTGTCTCCAGTGTCATGTTATCTCGAAGGTCAACAACGACCACATAAGGATCCAGTGATGTTTTCTTAGCATTCATTTTCCTTGACCTTTCTGCAAGATTGAACAATGTTGATAACCCCCTCCTTGATATTCTTCCTATCTTACTTTGGGGAGGAGCTATTATCTTTTCATTGAAACTTAAATCTTCTTTTAATTTTCCCGTTTCAGCTAATGGCACAACAATCCTTCTAATTACACAGACTCAAAACTTCGGAATCATCTTTGATTCTCTCACCCTAGGAATGAGCCCTCTTCTTTATACCTCAAGCTTGTCACCATTCTAGTGCAGGTCCTCCTCATGTCGGGAGCAGAATAGTGTCATAGTTCCCATTTTATTTCTTTTTCTCCTCTTATTTCTCCAATTCAACTTTCAGAAGGCTATCAAAAATAATCTAGTTAGTGCAAATCACTCCCTTGCTTAAAGATATTCTATGAATCCCTATTGCCTGTAGGATAAAATATGAATTCCTTATCCTGCCATTTAAAGCAAATCTACCTCCAACCTACACTTCCTGGCATTTCACCCTGCAATAATCTCTATATTGCAACCAAACTCTACTACTTTCTGTCTCTTGTTCTGCCGGCTATGGCTACCTATAATAAGTGAAGTTAAAATCTGTTTCTCTTCTTATTAAAATAGTTCTCATCCTTCAAGGCCCAGTTCAGATGACACTTTCATAGTACTTTGTCTAAATTTATCCCTTAATCACATTCCACAATGTTTAAAACTTCCCTAGCCATAGATCATGCCCCCCTGTTAGAATCTAAGCCCTTTGAGACAAGAAAATGTGATTTTCATTACCGTTGGATTCCTCTATTCAATTATATATATACTTTTTGCTCTAAACCCCAAATACCTTATTCAGGTAAAAAAAACTCTCTTATTGAAATATAAAGTCAATCAAAAGTGTAAACTAAGTGTGAACAAAACCTAGATGCCTTTATTAGTCACTCAAAGGCATGAATTACATGTGAATAAATTCTGATTTAGGAGAAGAAAGGTGCTTTTGAATCATTGGAGAAAGTCAAATGAGAACCCATTTGAATGGAATTGTTTTAGTTGAAAGAATTAGACATATCTCTGGTCTTATGCATATCAAAAAAGGAATTTGAGCAAACTAGGAAGCCAAGCTCCAGGGAATGCCTGGAAAAAGTCAACTCTTTTCCTCAAAAGGGAGGAAAGGCGCCAACTAGTAAATGCAGTGGTAGCTTCCCATTCACCCTTCTCCTACCAGACACTGAGGAGAGGACAACCTTATACAGTCTGAAAGGTAGAAAGACACCTGAGTTTATATCAGTGTTACAGGAGGAAGAGTGGTTTGAAAAGAAATACTTACATACTTGGAGGAAAGGCAGTGTACATGGTGTTAATATAAACCCTAGTGAAATAATTTGGACTTAAGTGTTTCATTTCAATGTTAGTAAATCCCTCAGGTTGGCTCAATGGCAAGGAGAAAATTTAATTACAACTCTCTCTATTTATGCTTGAAAGGATCATCACACTTTTTCTCGAAGTGGCCTTCACCTATTTTTTTCCCACCTAGCTTTAATTCAAGATTTAGAAGCAAAGTGTAGTATATAGTATATAGAATATTAGAATCAGGAAGACCAAAATTTGAATCTTGCCTCAATTTACTAGAGACATGACCCTGAGCGAGTCTCTTACCCTCAGTCTCAATTTCCTCATTTCTTTTGTAAAATAATTATAGTAACCGACATTTACACAGTACTTTGAGGTTTACTGAGTATTTCGCATATATTATTTTACTTATTTTTTATTTATTCCTCCTTACCACAATAACTCCATGAGCACAGTGCTGAAATTATTAGTATTCCCATTTTATAGATCTTTGAGACTCAGAGGAGTTAAATGAAGCAGCTCAAATTCAACATGTCCAAAATAGAACTCATTCCTTCCCCCATTATATCACTTCTTCAGAACTTTGCCTATAACTGACCAATATCTCTATCCTCCTAGTTACTCACACTCATCTTTGACTCTTCACTCAGATTCAATTTCCTCATCTCTAAAATGGAAATAATAACACCTAGCCTCCTGGATTCTTATAAACATCAAATGAGAGAATATATGTAAAGCCCACTGTCAATCTTAAAGTGCTACATAAATGTCTATTTTTATTCATAATTTCTATTGAATCATGATTTCTGGGAGATGGGAAATATATGCTTATAGACTTTAATTCAGTAGCATTTCTTTGCATGAATGTAATGATGACCCACCAAGATATCTTTCCCATATTGATATACAAATGACCAAAAACATTGATGAGATAGAAGGCTTTTGAGTAAGTGTGTTGGTTACGGGGAGTGTATTTCAAGGGTTAAGGACGAGGTACTCTCCGCTCATTCAGAATGTCCTTTGATGTCAGGAGACTCATGTAGCTAGAATGGGACTCCCAGTCTCTAATGAGTAATTTTTTTGGTTAGTATGGCAGGAGAGGAAGAAGGTCAGAGATGACTGGGACCAGTAGTCATCCAAGGAATTGATTTCTTTCCCCCCCCACCCCCCACCACTTTTCCCAAGGCTTTGGTTTCACATTGTATATACTATTGGCCTTGAAGTCACTTAAAAAAAAAATTAACAGAGGTTTACTTTTTAATTAAATGTAGTACCATTTAGGAAGATGTATGCTAATCTGGGTCCAAATCTGCAGCCCTCAGCTTTACAAGATGCTGCTCCAGCAGAGGCTGTAAAGCTCTCGATAAGAGGCGGAAGGACCAAGGTGCAAGTCCCTCAGTGATAACCTCCTGACTCCAACATTATAGGTCTTTCTGCTGGAATTGAGTTCTACATCTTACTCAATTGGTTATTGTCACAAATGAGTAATGGATGCACCCTGCCGGTGTCCCATGGTACAAGATCCAGTCCATCAGGCCATCAGGAGGCACAGCTGTGGGCCGCAGGGGCAGACAGATAAAGGGAGAGCTGTTAAAGGTACAGAGACCACCAGTGACTGAACTGCACACCCACCTCAGACAGAGCTGCTTCTGGACAGCTCATACTTAGCATCTGCATTCATCACAGCCTTCCCTGGCTTAATGGAGAATTCAGATAAAACCACACAAATGAAACCCAGAAAATCCAAGGAGGTGGTAATGAAGGGAAGTAACTTCCCTGCCTGGTACTTGAGAAAGACAGATTGTAGAAGTTTAAAAAAACAACAACTAATAATAATCTAACAGTGGTGGGGATAAGTAAAGGTTTTTGCAGCATTCCATTTTGTTATCTTTTTTCTTCAGTATTTCTTCATGACAATAGAATTGCATTTTAATATATGGGTGCCTGTTTTTCTCCCATTCTCTGAAAGGAGAATTGCTTTAGGGTTTTTGTAGTAGCATGTTGCTTTGTTTGGTTTGGTTTTAATGAAAATGCAGAGGTCAAGTGATTTTGCCAATGTCACAGAGAAAGGGGCAGAGTCAGAATTTGAACTCAGCTCTCTAACTCCAAATCTAGCATTTTTACTACTATACCTTCTGTAATAGACTAACCAATATTGTGATCTGCAATGAATTCTGGGCCAACTGAAAGTCAGTGAGGCTTATTGTACAGAAAATCAGGCGTGGACTCGAGAAAAACTGTGTTCACTTTGAACACTGTGAAATAATTTAAATTCTCAGATCCTCACACAAATACCAAAGTCTACAAATTGTATAAGTTATAGACCTGAGCTAACAGGAAGATATATATATATATATATATGTATGTATGTATGTATGTGCCCATCTCTCTCTCTCTTCCTCATCTCACAAAATGGTTTTGAAGAAATCCCTTTTGAAACTGCAGAGAAAAGAAAAAAAAAAGTAAGACAGTAGTATGGACTCTGGATTGAGCTGATTTTTTTCTTCTCCAAGCCTTAGGACTTCTGGGTTATTTTCTCCAACTTCTTTATTCAGTCTAAAATTATAACTAGGATGGAACAATTGGAGCTTTGCTCAGGATAATTACATTTGGTGGAGAATATGCTTCTTCTCTGGGTGGGAGAATATTTTCTCTCCAAAGATATCTAGAGACTACCATAGATATGTGTGCATGCATGTGTGTGCACTCAATTCATACTTGGGTTGTATGGCACAACTGAAGTGGTGCCCCTCTGCTGGATCTTTCCTTCATTCCCATTTTCCATGGATGAGACTCTCTAAGGGATGGGTGCCCCCTGTCTCCCCAACAGCATGACAGAGGCTAGACTTTAACATGAACCCCTGCATTTCTAGTCAAACCATTGTTGCCCCAGGTGAAGGAATTCTTAGTTATAGCTCTTAACTCTATTAGTTATATACGTGAGGGTTGTGGGACGTGCACGGAAGACTAGCCCCTCTCATGTGAGGGCTTGCTGAGTTCTTTTCAGGGCTATTCATCTATCTTTTGTGTCTGCCTGTCACCCAACTCTCACTTGTGACTCCATGAAGCTACTGTATGGGCAATAGCTGCTATATGCTAGTAAAACCAGGTTGAGGGAAGCTGACAGGCTTTGAACCAGTCAGTGACTTTTGGGGATGCCCCAACCATGTGAAGATTTATCCCATCAAAATGCGTAAATGAGAACAATTTCTTCCAATGGCCTTGAAGATGGCTGAAGCAAGCAAAACATCGAACATGCCACAGTCATGCACCCTAGGTATCATCCATTGTCCTGATGTTTGTCTAGACACTGGACTTCAATGACTTTGGAAAAGAGAAGGAGGCTGACCACTTTGGGAAAGTCTCCTCATTTAAATCTAATTCACTAGCAAGTTAAGATATCACTCTGTGTCTGTGGGAAATGAAGGAATTTAAGACCAAGCAAGAGATAGAGAACATTGCAAAAGGTAAAATGAATGACTTTGATTACATCAAATTAAAAAGGTTTTGTACAAACAAAACCAATGCAACTTAAGTTAGAAGGAAAGTAAGAAACTGGGAAAAATTTTATAACAAAACTCTCTGACAAAAGTTTAATTTCCCAAATATATAAGGAACTGAGTTAAATTTACAAAAAATCAAGCCATTCCCCAAATGGTCAAGGAATATGAATAGGCAGTTTTCACATGATGAAATCAAAATTATCAATAAGTACATGCAAAAGTGTTCTAAGTCCCCCCGGAATAGAGAAATGCAACTTAAAACAACTCCAAGGCACCACCTTGCACCTATCAGATTGGCCAATATGGTAGCAAAGGACAGTGATAAATGTTGGAGGGAATGTGGCAAAACTGGGACATTAATACACTGCTAATGGAGTTGTGAATTGGTCCAAACATTCTGGAGGGCAATTTGGAACTTTGTGCAAAGGGCAATTTGGAACTTTGTGCAAAATGACTGCCTGCCCTTTGACCCAGCCATAACACTGCTGGGTTGTACCCCAAAGAGATAATAAGGAAAAATACTTGTACAAAAATATTTATAGCCTCACTCTTTTTGGTGACAAAAAAAATTGGAAAATGAAGGGATGCCCTTTGATTGGGGAATGGTTGAACAAATTGTGGTATCTGATGGTGATGGAATACTATTGTGCTGAAAGGAATAATGAACTGGAGGAATTCTATGTGAACTGGAGTGACCTCCAGGAATTGATGCAGAGTGAAAGGAGCAGAACTAGGAGAACATTGTACATAGAGACAGATATATTGTGGCCCAATCGAACATAATGGACTTCTCTACTAGCAGCAATGCAATGATCTAGGACAATCCAGATGAATTTAGGAGAAAGAACACTATCCACATCCAGAGGAAAAACTGGGAGCAGAAATGCATTAGAAAAATATATGCTCGATCACGTAGTTAGATAGGGATGTGAAAGGGGTTTTGATGTTAAAAGTTCCCTCTATTGCAAATATTAATAACACAGAAATAGGTTTTGAACAATGATACATGTATAACCTGGTGGAATTGCTTGTCAGCTCTGGGAGTGGGGAGGAGAGAGAGAGGGAGGGGAAATTATAAATGATGTAACCATGGAAAAATATTCTAAATAAAAATTAAGAAATAAGACAATTAAACAATAAAATAAACAATATATTCCATTTTTAAAAAATAAAAAAAAAAAGATGGCACTCTGTGATGTCATTAGTCCTCTGAAAAAAAAAGACAGAAAACAACCTAAAAGAATGAAGGTGACTGGGTATTTCCTAGTACTTAAGTAGTCCCTCCATTCTGGTCTTTGGTTCTTTTCACTTCCCTTTTTTTGTTCTTTTTAGAGATAATTTGTTTCTTTTCTCACAAATGAGATTGACTAGAATTTTCATAGAAATTACATCCCAGGCTACTGAGACAGTGCCATAGAAATGAAGGCAGCACTGAATTGAGAGTCAGAGGATGTAGGTTTGAATCTCACTTCTGATACTTACTAAGAATAAGAAACTTGAGCAATTCAACTCTCTTAAACTTTCTGAAAATCAGTTTCATAATATGAAAAATGGAGATAAGAATAATACAGGGGCTACTCACTTCCCAGGACAGTTATGGGACTCAAATTAGGTAATATATGTGAGCAGCTCTGTAAACCTTGAAGTACTATATACATGTGAGTTATTAGTATGAGATAATTAGTCTGTGTCAGATGACCCAGAATAGTATGCTGGCATAAAAATGTAGTTTCTGACCTAATGAATAAAATGTCAGTTTTGCACTTGGATATGTTCCTGAGCAAAACGTACCCAGAATATTCATAACATCCATAATTTAGAAGATATAGTTAGATGCTAGCGAAAAAGGACATAGGATATGTTTTCATAAAAGACTAGCATGAAACCAGAGGCTGAAAAAAGGAAATCCACTATGCACCTGTGAAAGACTCTTGTGTTCAATTAATATGTCATTCACAATATCTTACAATGTGGCCTTTAAGTTCCAGATGAAATATCTTACTTGAGAGTTCCAAATTGGACTTTTCTGAGTTTTGCTCATAGCCTGAATAATAACACAAACTGTCCAAATTAGTTTAATGCACAATAATCTCATAAATATAGTTTGCTGTACTGTTCATGTGGATCTTGGGCAAGTTATTCAGCCTTCCTCCCTGGTTCTTAATTTCTTCATCCATTAAATTAAAGAGTTGAGCTTTCCTAATCCTTATAATCACTAGTGTCCCCTTACCCCCAAATGACCTTTTATTTGTTTTGCATAAACATACTTAAGTGTACATATTATCTCCCCCAATAAAATGTAAGTTCCTGGAAGGCAGGGCTTTTCCATTTTAGTCTTTGGGTCACTAATAGTTAGCAAAGAATCTGTAAGTTGGAGGTTCTTAATAAATACTTACATATTAATTGATTGAGTCATTTGGTAGTCCTTCCAGATCTAAAGCTATGCTGTTAGGATCCTGTGAACTGACTTCCACAAGCCCCCTGGGGCATGGATTAACATATATTCTACTCAAAGGAATAAACCCAGATTTCTGTCCCTTGGATAGTCATTTGTATAAACATTCATTTTTGTGCTTCTGAAAATAAGGCTAGAAGAGGGTTGGTGAGATCTCTCTTTTCAGAAGGCTAGCTGGTTCTCCTGTCTTTTAGAGCAAATTACAAAAGCAATTGTAAAGTCAGAAAAAAGGGCCTTTGGATGAGTGAGCGTATTATGGGTTGGAAAATCAATAATCTTACTAACCTTCAACCTCCAACACTACCCCAATGATAGAAAGGGCCCAGGTCAATGAGTGTGAATGAACCTTTCTCCCAAGATGTGATTCTAATGGGCAGGGTCATCACAATATTTCTTTATATGGGATGGATAAATCTGAAAAACGACTGAACCAGAAATAACTTAAAGAACAATAAAAATTGCATGCCAAGATGCCAAGCGAGGGGCCCCAAGTCTAGACAACCATTCGCATGATCTGAGAAGTCTTCATTTACTTCATGGATCTTATTTTCAGTGAGAAGTTGAAGTTTTTAGATAGCTACCTAAAATACTTTGCTTCAGTCAAAAACAAGATTGATTTGTTTCCAAGTCAGAAAAAATGCTCTAATCTGCATTTCTTCCAAAGCTTCCCGGAGCAATGAAGAGAAAAGGGCAAAATCTATCAAAAGCTTCTAGAACAGATATCATCACAACAAGGATGCCCATTTTATTCCTCGCTGTGGAAGAGCTATGTGAAACAGTGCTTTTATATTAAGAAAAGAATGGGAGGGTTGGAATGAAAATAATTCAGAGGCACTTATTACTAAATGGAATTCACTTTTGGAGTTTGCCACATCCCTGTACTTTCCACATTCTAATGTGTTTGGAGTGCTGCTAGAAAAGAAGCAAAGTTCTCATTAGAATTGAAGACGTAAGGATCCATTTCTGCCTAACAATCTCATCCTCGTGCATTCCCTAAAGTGTATCCCATCTGCTTTGGGGAGCTCTCATTGCAATATGCCGTGATTGCAGGATAAGCACACCATTTTCCTGTCAATACTTTCCTATTAGCCTCCTGGATCCATACATCATCGTCTTGCTGGCCTGCAGTTTGCTTATCTTTGTCTCTGAGGCTGCCTTTGATTTATCTAACACCCAGGTTAATGAGGCATAGCGCCCAGGGTGGCTCCAAGGATAATGCACTCCTGTATAAAAATGCTTAAGGAAGGATCAAGTGATAATCCATTCTAGACTAAAAGGCCTAGCCCTTCAACAAATGTTGTATTTCTTAATCGCTAAACTAAGACTATAATAGCTCCCCCTTAAGCTACTACCATCAGTAAAGCCACACACGCTAACTACATGCAATTTACCAAAAGAACTGAAAATTGGATTTTAATTTGTGCTTCACAAAAAAGCATCCCCCCCAAAATAGTTCACATCTTAGGAATAGTTATCACCATTATTTGACAGCATTCTTATGCAAAAATAAGTTAGCTTTAATATTTAATTTACAGTAATAGTTTTATATTCCCTCGCTGGGACCTATGTTTTTCTAAAGACAAAAATAACAGAAGCAAGAATGTTGTTGTGGCAAGGATAAATCAAGCCAGCTCTTTCAATAATGGAGGTAATTACAAAGTATACATATCTAAAATGTACTGAGTAGTTAGGGGTTGTTTAATTAACATAAAAATTTCAATATCATCAGCAAGTGAGTTTGGTATCACCAAAGTATTGTTAAATTTCGTCTCGAAATACTTATGGCTCTCCCTGGTTCTTGCAAGTCCGTCAGCCCTAATGTGATTTTGCTTCTAATTGCTAATTGAAACAGAAACATTTTTAAAGGTACAAACACAACATGCCACAGCTACATATCATTAATCTAATTGGGACAGACAGACAGCCCAGACTCTGAAGACTCCAGACACTTACTTTCTGACTTTGTTGATTCAGGTTACTGGCATTATTCAAATCATGTAGATAATTGTTTTGGAACTTTATTCCACATAGACATAATCTAAATAAAATTGAGGGAAGTTTTTGGGAGATGGGGTTCCATAGTGGTTCATTTAGATCTAAAAAGGAGCCAAAAGTGCTTAAATAGTTTTAAATTTAACTTCTTTATTTTACTTTCTAAAGAGCTTACAGAGAGCAAATAACAGAACCTGCTTTCAGCTCTGCTCTTTATACCCTATCCTCCAAAATCGCCAAAAGAGTTTGTTCCCTCTGTTGTTCTTTTTTAAGAAAGTCAAGGGGAACAAGAGAGGAACCAATATGGGTAATGTTTCACTTTATGAATCTACCGTAAGCATTAAAATTTGAATTATTGTTACAGTCTTTTTTTTTTCTTAACCCATAAAAATAAATAGTGACCACATTCCCAAGAGAGGAAAGGTTTTACCGGTGACATGTCCCAACAAGAAAATCATTCATTGGCTGGCTCTGACCCCTTAGGAGTTGACAAAGGCAATAAGTCCCTTTATTGGTCACTGACCATCATTATTGAGGACCAGGGTGGAATTTAATGATGTGACATTATTAGGAATTGTTATTGAGATGTAAATGATCTTCTCCTGGTTTATTTAAGTCACATAAAGAACCTAGTTTAGAATGAAAATTACTTATTGATTATTAGACCAATTAACAAAATAAATTTTAGTGCTGCTATTAACATTTTTGCAAAGTCTAAAGGCAAAGCTGCCCAAACTGAGCAAAACACGGAATTGTCCCAGGACTCAACCACAGTCTCTTTCCTTATGGATTTTAATCTTTACAGAGAATTTTTTCCACAAAGAAAAATGTCATGGCCAATACCATATACCCTTAGTTGCCGTTGCTTTTTATTTTTTAGCAAGCAAATAGCAAATGCTTAATAAGTCATGACAGTGTTACCATTTGTCTAATCTAAATTCTCTGTGTAAAAGAATGTTGTATTTCCTTTTTAGCTTAATATATTTTAAAGGCACTGGGCAGACATTTAAAATGGAATCTGTACCTTAGGTTTCCCTTTTCTGGTTCTTTTGCTGCTTTCCATCAATGGATCAACATCATTCATCATTTATGGGGTTTGCTTTTTTGAGTTGCGTCTCTTCCTTTCATTAGTTTTTCAGATTCTCTTTAACCTCACACTCTTGAAGGGTGGCAGAGCTCTTTGAGGTGATGGCTAACATAAAAAAAAAGCATCGTAATATCACAAGCAAAGAAAGTGTTAATAAAAGACACTTTAGGGGGCAAATTAGTTTTCCCCAGGAAATTCTGACAGTTGTATTACCCATTAGTTAATAACATCATTTTACATGGGTTTTTGTGTGTGTGTGACATCTGGAATTGCTTTGATAGTCCAACAGGATTGTAAGAGTGTTTTGGGTCATTAAACTGGAAATTGTCCCAGAGTGTTACGTCTGAATACTTTACATCTGTCTTACCCTTATTTGTCTTTTCCCTTTGGGCTTACAACACCCTAAGTCAAGTCAGATTTGGAGATTGATTTTTTTTTTTAGCCCAAACAAATTTAAATTAGAAACTTTTAAAAGTAAAACAGGGACAATTTCCCAAATAAAGCTATGATAGGTAAAACATTTCAGATGCATTTTGAAGAAGCAAATTGTAATAGAATGGACACTGAATTGGGAGTCTAGGTTCTGCCACTAAATAGTTGTAGACAAGGGCATGCCATTTAACTTCCTTCTACCTCAGTTTTCTCATCTGTAAGATTGGGATACTATGTAGACCTCAACCCTAGGTCAATAGTTATTGTTAGAAAAGTGTTTTATAAACTTCTAAGCACTTGAAAATGCTGAATTTGGAGTTAAATTGCATTCAAATCTTGTCCCTTTTTATTGCTACCTCTGTGACCTTGAGCAAGTCCTTTAACCATTATACTCTATAAAATTATGGACTTTCCTATATGGCCTCTCAAGCTTCTTCCAGCTATAAATCTATGGTATTGTATCATATTTATTTATTTATATAATCACCATCATCATCACCTATACATAGAATGAGTGAAAGCAATTATGACAATACATAATTAAATATACATGATTAAATCAAAATATTTTGCTTTGATTGTGTATCTTTAATATCATACAGGACCATAGCTCTCTGGGTAGAGGCCCTAGTGGTCAATTAGTCTAATCTTTTTATTTTATATATGAGAAAACTGAGGCCCCAAGAGATTAAGGTCTACATAACCTAAGGTCACACAGCCAAGAAATTGTAAAAGTTGGAGCCAAACTCAAGTCTTCTGACCCCAAATTCAGGAGCTTTTTCCACAGTGAAAGTGTCCTTGAGCTGACCTAGTTGTTGCCATCACTGCCCTCACTAGGAAACATTTACTAAAACCTTATTCATGTGTGGAACTGTATAAACAGGTGTCAGTGAACATGCTCTACAAATGAGCAATTTCAACATGGATGGACATAAAAGACATGCTGACAAGCACTTGAGTTAAATTGTCCCAATAATTGTCTCCATTCTTCACCTTCCTTTGCATGTAGAGAAACAGCTTAAAATAATTGAGAGGCATATATAAAGTGCTTATTATGTTCCATGGTTTCTTAATATCTTGAATCTTTAAATACTATTGTGTTAATTATGTATGCTATTTGTGAATTCTGTGCTGTCTCTTTTCCTATTCAGCTTATTTACAGCATATCAGCATTTCTCAGTCTTTTCTCCCTCCCTAAAGAAGTCCAACATTCTTAGCATTCTTAGGGCAGGGAGAGAGTCTAATCCAAAATGTGAATAATGCCCATAGAACCTTTTACTGAGCCTTGGACTCCATCAGTATCCTGAAAATGTTTATTGGTGAAAACAACAGCATTAGAAGGCTGTGGAGGGGTCCACTTTCACGACTTTTTATTTTTTTTTAAGGAGCACTCTTTGCTTTTTTAAAGAATAAATTCAGTTAGAATACTATTCAAAAACAGATCAATGCATTCAATCAAAATAAGAAGGGAGAAAAAGTCATTAGGGTGCAGGTAATCTATGTGAGCCTAAAAGGTAGAGTAGATGAGAAGAAAGAATACTGAACTTGCTATCAGAAAACAATCTATCAATAGACATCTATGAAGTGCCTCTTATGTGTCAGGCTCTAGGCTAAGCCCTCGGGATAGAAGAGACAAAATGAATAGTCCCTGCCCTCAGGGAGTTTACCTATGAAGAAAATATGTCAGAATAAGTAAATTAAATGCTTGGTAAATTTAGCACTATCACTAACAGCTGAGGGTAATCAGGAATGATCTCATGTTGGTAGTTGGAATTTGAGCTGAGCTTCAGAGAAACTATAGATTCTAAGGGGTGGAGAGGAAGAGGAAGCCAAGCACTGGAGAAGAGTGGAGAGGGAAGAAGGATAATGTATGTAAAGGCATGGATAGAGTGACTGGAACACCCAAAGTAAGCAACAGTTGACTGGACTGTAGAGTATTTGAAAGAATATGTTATGTAATAGGACTGGAAAGGTAAGTTAAATACCAAATAGAATATCTTGTATTTTATCCTAGAGATTTCTAGCCTTATTAGCTACATACATAATCTAAGATCTGATGCTTTCCATTCCTGAACCTCAGTTTTCTAACAATGGCTCACATTTATAGAGCTTTTGAAGGCTGGCAAAATGCTTTACATACACCGCTTTCTTTTATTATCACAAAGATTATGAGAGAAAAGTTATACCCATTTTACAGATGAAGAAATAAGAAGAATGATATTTGTCCTACCTATTTCATGGAGTTGTTGTTAGCATCAAATTATGGACTGTGTAGAGAGCACTCTGTAGCCATAATGTGCTAGATAGTGCTAATTTTCAGAAGCCCACTCAACTGAGGTTCTGTCAGATCTAAAGATTTCCAAATTGGTAGGAGATTTGTAATGTTTTCCCCTAAAATACAAAAATTTTCTATTTTAATGGAAATGTTTCTTATGCCAGCAAAACCATATGACAAATTTGTTCTTTAAAACATTCAAAATGCATCAGAGATCAATAACTATCCATTAAGCAACTGTCCCTCTACTGTAGTAACATCAATCAGAGTGAAATACTGTAATTACTTGTGGAGCTATTATTTATTTTTTCTGTAAAACTCCTCAGTCATTTTAGCAGGATGGTGAACTAGAAGATGCTTTAGGCTTCTCAATGCCTAAAACAAATGGAAACTCCCTGAAGGCAGGGAGGGTCCCCTTCCTTTTTTTTCCTCTTTGTATCTATGGGCCTTATAGGGAATGGACCCTTTCCAAATGTTCTTTGAATTGGTTTGAACATTTCCAACAAAATGTAGGATTCTTTTTGACATTTGCTTAGCACTCTGGGAAACCTTAGTTTTTATGATAGTCTTTCCTTTCACTGAAGATATGTGTTCTCAGAACTTTGGAAATTAAGATCTTTTCAGTGGGATCATATGGTTTCTAATTTTCTATAGAAATATATGCAAAGAATTGTCCAGGTTTGGTGCTGAAATTATAAATGAGGGGAGGACTTGGACCCCATCCAGGAAAGAGAAGATTCTTTGGACAGAAGTTTCTTTGCATGATGACCAGTTTAATATAATAGACAGAGGCTAGATTTGGACCCAGGAAGACTTGACTTTGAATCCTTCATTACTAGCTGTGTAATCCTGGGCAAGCTGTGTAACTTCTTATTCTCATCTTTTGAAATGGAAATAATGACAGAACTTCCTTTACAGGACTATTATAAGGATTAAATAAGATAATAATACATGTAAAAGTCTTCCCAAATCTTAAGGTATTCTATAAAAGATATTGTTATTATGATAAACAGATACTTTGCTTGATGTTTAACAAAAGGTCAAGAAATAATGCAATCTATCATTTAGCATTCATCAACAATGACATTTTCTCAAATTATCTCAAATAAATCTCATGATAGCCTTGTGAAGTAAGTAGTGAAAAGTATTCTTGTGGCCATTTCTACAGATAAGAAACTGGGGTCTAGGGAAGTTAAGTGATTTGCCTATAATCACACATATATGAGTTTCCCAGGCAGAATTTGAACCTAGGTCTCTTCTTACTCCAATTCCAGTCTTCTTTTCACTGTTATCATTTTGATTTTACATACTTCAGCCTCACTTAAATCCAATTCACATGCAAATCAATAGATCACCCCATGACATCATTGGACCTTTTTGAAAATGAAATACCTGCAACAACACTGATTTCAATCAGACAGTCAGCACCAATTGAACAATCCATTCTCTACTTGGGAATTGTTGTACATAATATGAGCTCCTTAAAAAAAACCAAAGGCATAGTTTTATCTTTGAAGGAATCGATAAGCTGATGGGAAAAAAGCTCCAAAACAAATGAAAGGAAACAAGAACTCCAACTATAGAAATAGAAAGAAAGACAATCATATTTATTGATAGAGATATGGTGGCTAAAAGTTTGCTGCAGTGACTGGAAGACAAGAACTAAGTAATCGTGTGGTTTTATGGTTACCTTATGCTATCATGACAAAGTATGTATTAATAAGTATTTCTCTTTTGCTATATTTTAAAACCCAAAATTATCTTCCATACATATGTGTGCATATATATATATATATATATATACACATATGTATATATATATATATATTAGTAAAAAGCAGGAGTTAGATTCAAATGAGCCTTGGGTTTATATTCAGAATTCTGCCTCTAGAACTACCTATGCAACTCTGGACAAGTCAGTTAACATTTCTGGACCACAGTATTTTCATTTATAAAATGGAGATAATAATAAGACCTAGTTTATTTCAGTCATTCAAAAATTCAATCTAATAGTTATTAAATGCCAACAGTATGTCAGGAAATTATGATACAAAAATAGATGAGATGCAGGTCTTGTTTTCAAGGAGCTTTCAATTTGGCAGGGTATAAATCACTTTTAAATTAATTATCAGGAAGTGAGAAAGAACAAGAGGAAGTATAGTCAAAGTTCTGTAAGAAATATAAGGAGGGAGAGATCACTTTGGGCTGGGGGAAAGTGGGATGGCTTCAGAGAAGATGACCTATCAAGGAAAGTAGAAATTCAATAGGTGTAAGTGAGAAGCAGAAGGACTGTTTGTACTTTTATATGTATAATAATAGACAGTAGATATATAGAGATATATAGAGTTAAAGATGGCAAGAGCAAAGGTAGAAAAAAAGTCATCTTCCAGTAGAGAATGAATGAATCTTCCAATAGAGAATGAGTGATACAAAGCAGTCCAATCTAGTTTGAATGTAGGATACATGAAAGTGAATAGTATAAAATAAAACTGGAAAGGTATTAGTTTATACATTATTTAATGAGCAATGGAGAGCCATTGCAGGTATGGGAGTAGAGGAGTAACAATCAGAATCTTTAGTAAAGATTTACTCAGGTAGTAGAGTGAAGAATGGCCAAAAAAAAAAAAATTTAGACTGAAAGCCAAAATATGTAATAAAAATAGTCTAGGGAAGAGGTGAGAAGAACCTGAACTGGGATGTTTGTAGTAAGAACAGAATGGAGAGGTGCATTTAGAAAGATAATTGCCAAGATAAATAGGATTTGGCAACTGATTGGATTTGAGAGGTAGAGTGGGAAGAACCAATGTCATCTCATTATTTCCTAGAGCACTGTTTATTCAGCTGCATCAGAAACAAGGTAGGTGGTAGAAATTACTCAGGTTTGAGGGTTCACCAGAGAATAAGACTTGGGAAGAATTCTTCCCTCTTTCCTCCAAATTATTAGGGCTGATATTAGGGCCTTTTAATTGGTTTCCCTAATCCTTGTCTCTTACCCTCTCCAATACATTCTCCACACAGTTTTCAAGTTGATATTCCTAAAGCATAGTTCTATATTACTTGTTGCTATCCTTCAGTCAATTTACAGTCATGTTTGGCTCTTTGTGACCCTAGTTGGGTTTTTTGGGGTTTTTTTGTCAAAGATATTGGAGTGATTTGTCATTTCATTTTCCATCTCATTTTACAGATAGGGAAACTGAGGCAAACATGGTGAAGTGACATGCTCAGTGTCACATAGATAATAGGAGCTTGAGGCCAGATTTGAACTCAGGAAGATGAGTCTTCTTGAATCCAGCCCTGGAACACCTGGCAGCCTCTGCTTCTTACTATCCTGCTTAGAGTGCTCCAATGGCTTTCTCTTGCCTCTAGAATAAAATATCAAACTCCTATTTGACACAGTCCAACTCCAGCCTACTTCCCCAGCTTTATTGCATACAATTCCTTTTCAGGCATTCTATGATTCACCTAAACTGGTCCACTTGCCATTTGCTCTCTATACATGGCATTTGAATCTCTTGTCAGTCTTCTGTCCCCTTGCCTTGGATTTACTCCTCACTTGGGCCTCTCAGAATACTGAATTTCCATTAAAACCAAGGTTAAGGGGGCAGCTGGGTAGCTCAGTGGATTGAGAGCCAGGCCTAGAGACGGGAGGTCCTAGGTTCAAGTCCGGCCTCAGACACTTCCCAGCTGTGTGACCCTGGGCAAGTCACTTGACCCCCATTGCCTACCCTTACCAATCTTCCACCTATAAGTCAATACACAGAAGTAAAGGGTTTAAAATTAAAAAAAAAAAAAACAAGGTTAAGAATTATATTCTACCTAAGGCATATTCTGGTCCTTCAGGTCATAGTACCTTTCGCTCTTACAATGCACCCACTCTATACTTTTTATTTATTTAACATATATTTTACATGTACTTATATATCTCTATATCTCTATAGATATATCTATAGAGATATAGAGATATATAGAGATATGTTGTTTCTCCTTAATAGAATGTAAATTCCTTAAGATCAAGCACTGTTTCATATTTGCTACTTAGTCTCAGGAACTAGTATATAGTAGGCACTTAATAATGTTTGTTGAGTAAATTAACAACCCACTAGAAGGTCAATGAAGCAAGGTATTCTAAGAGCCAGGAGAAAATAGCTAATCATGCTATTTTTAACTTAAAAGACCTTAAAGGTCTTCTTATTGAACCCACTCATTTTACAGATGAGGAAAATGCTGGTTAATGTTAAAACAATCGCTCTGAAGAGGAAAAAATGTACCCATGACACATTTTTTAAAATTTAATCTGCATTACTAGCATTTTCTACATCACTTTCTTAAGTAAAGACAATCAACAAAACAATAAATCAAGCCTTGATTTGTAGCATTTGCAGACTTCTGGTGTTTAATTGCTCACACCAAAAATTTAACAAAAGACTCTCTTGAGTCAGTTCAAGCTTCTTCCAGCACACCCATAGAGGGAAATTAAGTAACTCATCCTACTCAGTTCAGTAGTAAATAGAAGAGCTGGAATTTAAATACAGATCCAATGGTTCAAAACCCAGTATTTTTTACACTATCATAATATTTTATACTACTTATATATATTTACATTCTTTTTTCATATTAAATGCACTCTGTGTACATTCTTTTTTTTTTTTAAACCCTTGTACTTCGGTGTATTGTCTCATAGGTGGAAGAGTGGTAAGGGTGGGCAATGGGGGTCAAGTGACTTGCCCAGGGTCACACAGCTGGCAAGTGGCTGAGGCCGGGTTTGAACTTAGGACCTCCTGTCTCTAGGCCTGACTCTCACTCCACTGAGCTACCCAGCTGCCCCCTGTGTACATTCTTCTTATAAATAGAGGAGGAAGAACAAAACAAGGTGAATAGATTGAGATAACAGTGCCCATAACTTAGCACAATGCCAGGCATATAGCAGACATTTAATAAGTACTTATTAATTGATTATCAGAGACATCAATAAATTGA
Source organism: Gracilinanus agilis (assembly GCF_016433145.1). Lineage (NCBI taxonomy): Eukaryota > Metazoa > Chordata > Mammalia > Didelphimorphia > Didelphidae > Gracilinanus > Gracilinanus agilis. Next base: position 554,451,751 of record NC_058132.1, on the reverse strand, counting down.
ATGTTATGATAAGGCAAAAAACAGGTTTCGGGATATTAGGGGTATGGAAAAGGTTAAAAAGGTGATTTGGAAAGTAGAGTGGTATGAAAGAGGAGGAGAAGGGAAAAAAGGAGAGAGGGAGAAAATGAGAATTTATTGAGTTATTTCTATGTGTCAGGCATTGTGCTAAAGACAAATATTATCTCATTTGATCCTCACAATAACCCTGGAAGGTATGTGCTATTATTATCCCCATTTCGTGGTTGAGAGAACCGAGCATCTGAGGACTCTATCTACTGATCCATCTACTTACCTCTAGGTCTGACCTATTTTGAATCCTGTCTCTTCCATTTAATACATGTGTGACCCTAGGCAGGTCACTTAATCTCTCTAGTCCTCAGTTTCCTCTTCTGAAAAATAAAGCCATTGGACTAGATGACTTCTGAACTCTCCTGGCTTGCTAAATTTATTGGTCCTACAAGAAGACTGAAGAGAATTTTTCAAATTGGGCTAACAAACCTGTATCTCATAAATTCTAAGTTGTTCCTAAGGAAAAATATGTACCTTTTAATCCTAATTGATCTTGGGTTTTTTTAAAATAAAGTCTGGCATAATAAGCTGACAGTGGATTCAGTTTCAAATATCAGTTTCTTAGGTAGTAACTTTCCAATGAAAATTACAGAAAATAAGGGGGAATATGTTAAAACACATACTTTCATGAGAAGCAGCCTGAAAATCACTGAGAATCAAAGGATCATTGACAGGGACCACAGGTTTCTAGCCTAACCTCTCAGCTGAGCAATCTGGAAATCAGGAAGATTAAATCACTTGCCAGGATATGTTGAGACCTGAACTGAGATCTTCCTGACTCTTCAGCCAGTTCTCTATACACTCTACCATGGCTGGTTTAGAAGATCTAAGCTTGAGTTCCAACTCTGACACTTCATGGTTGTGTGACTTGAGGCTTGTCAGATTCCTCATTTGGGCTTCCTTTACTCTTTCTCCTTAAAGAACTTTGTGAGGAGCAGCTGGATGACAGTAATTTGAGAGCCATGCCTAGAGATGGGAGATCCTGGGTTCAAATCTGGCCTCAGATACTTCCTAGCTATGTGACCCTTTGCAAGTCACTTAATCCCCAGTTGTCTAGTTCTTACTGCTCTTCTGCCTTGAAACCAATATTCTGTATTGGCTTTAAGACAGAAGGTACTGGTTTAAAAAATAAAACTTTGTGATGATCAAGTTTGGTAATAGATATAAAGCTCTTTGTAACTATAAATGCACTCCAATATTTCAGATTATATATATCTGGAATGCAGTACTTAACTCTGAGCAAGGATCTTGACCAATAGCAGAGTGTATAAAAGAGGGTGACTTGAGTGGAGATAAAGCCTTATCAGTTGAAGAAAGCGCTTTATGTCCAAAAGGCAATAACCAGCCTGGTAAGGAGATTTCAAGTCAAAATTAGGATGAAGAAACTTAGGGATGCTAGAGAAGACATAAGTAATTGTGTTTTATCATTATCATCATGGCCATCATTATTATCAACTCCCATCATCATCATCATCATTATCATCATTATTAAATATAAATACTCCCCAAAGAATTCTATAGAATTCTGGGAAAAGAGTACTTACTACCACTCTGGGCATGATGTCTTGTTCTACAATGCCGCGGACTCTCTCCAAGATGGAAATCCAAGCCCTGAGTTTGGGTGTAGAAAGAGCTTCAGCACCACATTGTAAAGGTTCCTCAGAAGTGGTATGAAAGAAATGAACATTAGCGTATGCAGATTGCAAGCTTGTGATCTCATTTCCATGAACTCTCTTCCCTGAGGCAGTTTGAAGAGCCCCAAGCAAGTTAGTCATAGAGGCTCTTATGGTCCTATGACTTCCTTAGCCCACTGAACATTTCCCTAGAAAGCATAGCTCCCTGCTGCTGTGGTTCCAAGTCCAGCATCCATATTCTGCTGCTGCTTGGACAGCCTCATAAACTCTAGATAGTTATCTTGTGCTGGGTCCCAGTGTATGTTACTACCTCAGGGAACATTTAATAACTCTTATTTATTGAATTGGGGGTTCCAAGCCACCAAGCCATATTGGCTCAAGCAGTTATCTCTGACTTGCTTCCATCATCCCTCCAATTGCCAGTAATTGACTAGCATGTGAAAGATCAGTAATGCTGGTTGTCTAGCCATTGAAGTTCCTACTCTCCAAGAGGCTGATAACTGGATGAATATTTTTCAGTTGATCGATCAAATCAACAAACATTTATTAAGTGTCTATAATTTCCCAGGCACTAAGCTAAAACACTGAGGATACAAAGAAAAAAAGTTAAATACAAAGTAATTAGGTTTGTATCCTTGAAAAAAACTAGAAAGCAAGGAGGGCAGGAGACATTATTAATTCCTCAGAAAGAACTTGTTCCCTTTTTTGAAAATATATTTTGTGAATTCCAAGAATAATTGAAGCAATGAATAGGAGATTTATTGTTTCTTAAAAGAAGTCAAAATAGGTTTCTGGATTTTTTTTGCCTTAATTTCATGATTTCAACAAATGTATTTAAAAATAATTGATATCCTTTGTTATTGTATGAATTTCTTTTCATGCATTTAAAACAGTTGTATTCTTTCTTAAGGATATCTTTTTTGAGGGGTAGCTAGGTGCTTTCGTGGATAGAGACCTGGAGACAAGATATCCTGGGTTCAAATATGAACTCAGGCATTTCCTAGATGCACGACTCTGAATAAGTCACTTAACCCCAATTGCCTAACTCTTACTGCTTTTCAACCTTGGAAATGATATTTAGTATCAATTCTGAGACTGAAGGTAAGGGTTTTAAAAAAATAAAGAATATCCTTCCTGTTTCTCTGAATCCTACCCATCCTTCAAGAGCCAGCTAAAGACCAGCCTCTAATGTGTAGTCATATCTGAACACTTTCAGCCATGGTCATTTGTTCTTCTTCTGAAGTTCTATTATATTTATGGTCTGTAAAACTGTTTTTAGCATTTGTGTGTGGGGGGGTATTTTATAGTTATTGGTTATGTACTAGATATTACTATGAAATAATGGGACAAAAAATAAGCAAGCTTACCAGTATAAGTACAGACAAATAAGACTTTTTTCAAAGTCAGCTTTGTAAAAGATGCTTTTATCCTAATGATGCTGCTATCAAAATATGTCTTGAATGCTTCATTTGGAATTGTCTATGAGCCAGTTGATGAACAGAACAAGAAAAATCAGTCAGATTACTTGATAGTCTCTCCTGGTTTTTCTTTTTTAAAAATAATATTATACAGATGATTGCTGGCTCAAATTGAATTTGATTGTTTATAAAAATCAAATCCATTTCTCAAAAGGCAAAGGTTATCTACCAATGAAAATATTTAAAAGATATACTGGAGACTCTGGAGGGGATTTCAGGGAAGATCCCAAAAATTGTTGGAGCAAGTATCTAATTTTTCATGCTTGATTACTTGAAGGTATTAATCTAAATGTATACGTTCTAGTATATTTGATAAAGTATGAAATAAAAATCAATTTTGTGAAATTGCTTTATAGTCACATTGCTCATTTCCCTTTTTACCATGTAGATTATATATTTTTTGAGATCAGAGATCTCTTTTTTAAAAAAAATCTTTCACCATTATACTTTGGTGCATTCAATAAGTATCTAATTTTTTTACTGATTGATAGGAATACCAAAGGAATTTTATCATAATCATCATGAATGATATCAGTGTAACAAGGATCATCAAACGAAACCTGCTCACTCATCACTTGGCCTAGGACACTTCCCAAAGAGCAGATTCTATGCCTTGGCTTAGGCTTGCTAAGGGACATGCATGACCATAAATTCCTGTTAGTTTCCATCACTGGGGAATGTTTTGAAGATGACTAATGGCTAAGCAGGAGGAATCTCTTAAATCAATAGGCTTTAAAAGATTGAAATAATTTCCATATTCCCTCTCTCCTATTTTTGGTTTGTTTTTGCCTTCAAAGAGCTTGTAGTTTACTGGGGAATTCAACAATACTTACATTTAAAGTTAACAATTCTGTTTTTTCACTTAAAATTTTTTTATATATAATGTGTCAATAATACACATGATTTATTACAAATATGCAATGAGTTATAATAAATCTGCTTATCCAAGAGAAACAATTTCTCACCTTAGCTATGTCCAAAAATCTTTATCATACTTCTTTTCCCTCTCTCCCAGACCATACTCCTTCCAAGAAGGCAGATAATATGATATAGCTTGCACATGTATTATTATCATATAATACATATTTCCTTGTTTATCATGGAAAAAAAAAGAAGACACATATTGCTTATAGTAGACAAAAACTCATGAGAAAAAAAGTTAAGAAAAATACATTTCAATCTGCTTTTAGACCCTGTCTATTTCTTCTATGTCTGTGAATATCCTTTTTGGTCATGAGTTTGTTAGAGTTGTCCTTGATCCTTGTCTTGTTAATAATAATTAAGTTATTCACAGTTGATCATCATACATTATTGTTTGTTACCATACAACATTCTCCTGGTTCTTCTCATTTCACTTTGCATTACTTTATTGAAGTCTTTCCAGGTTTGTTGTGATCATCTTGTTTGTTATTTCTTATGGTACAACAGTCTTCCATTTTAATCATAGACCACAAGTTGTTTAGCCATTCCCCAGTGATGGACATCCCTTCAGATTCCAGTTTATTATGATGACAAAAATGCTGCTATAAATATTTTAGAATAAAGAGGTTTGTTTTTTTCCTTTTCCTTGATCACCTTAGGAAATAACCCTAATAGTGGTATTACTGGTATACACAATTTTATCATTCTTTGAGTATAATGCCAGATTGCTCTCCAAAATGGTTAAATCAGTTGACAGTTCCACAAACAATATATCAGTGTCGCCACCTTCTACATCCCCTCCCACACTTATAACTTGCCCTTTTATCATTTTAGACAGTTTTATAAGTATGAGATGATATCTCAAAGTTGTTTTGATTTGCATTTATCTAGCCATTAGTGATTTAGAGCATTTTTTCATATATTTCTCTTCTTTCTTAAATATGTGATTTAGGACACTGACATCTTATTCTTGGACTTTTGATCAGAAGTTTGGGAGTGGGGAGGGATTTTTTTTTCCCACCTCACTCCCCAGCAACATGGATGACAGCTCTACTTGTGCAGCAATAAATACTTGTGCTTTCCTGAGGCTGTACCTCAAACCTCTGGTTTCTTTTTCTGCTATAGATTTCATTTGTTTAAATTATGCAACCACACAGTAATCTTTAGGCTGATTCTTCTAAATTTTGTGGTGATCTCATTTGAATTTGGAAAGTTAGAAATTTGTGGGTATTGCCTGGTAGCAAGAAGTGCTTAACTATTTCCTTCTCAAAAGAGAAGATGATCCCCAGGAAGAGGGGCTATGCTTGCCCAAACAGTTTTTTGATTATTAATAATTGTATTTATTGTATTGTATTGACTTGTATTTATTCATTATTTAAAGATAGAAATAGTTTATGTTTATGGAAAAATAAGTGAAATAATATCTTGTCCTTTTATCTAATTTTTATAATAGACATCAAAATATGGTAGGCTCCAAGGCAAAAAATAAATGTGGCTAAGGATCAAAAGTAGTCCAGAATGTTCTCTAGTCTACACTTCATTTCCTTTAGCCTACATAGAGGGTTTTCCTTATGGGTATAATTTATGTTTAGATAGTATCCTTTTACTGACCATTGTCAGACCATGTAGGTGTCTTGTTCCTAGAGAGTTTCAAATTCATTTTATCTTTGTTTCAAGAATTAACTCAGGAGGAAGGAAGAAATTAGGAGACCTGAGTTCTAAACCTCTTTCTTTAGTTGATGATATGACTTTCTATGGGCAACTAAATGAAATAGTGGATAGAGGACTGGACCTGAAGTTAGAGTGAGGTCTTTGATCCAGGGTGTAGTTCCTTATCTGTAAAATGAGCTGGAGAAAAAATGGCAAACCATTCCAGTATTTCTGCCAAGAAAACCCCAAACATGTCAGACATGACTGAAAAAAAAAAACTGAACAACATGACCTTGTGCAAGTCATTTAACATTTTTTGGTCTTAGTTTCCTCATTTGTAAAAATTGAGGATTAAATTACTAATAAAACTTTATTTATTATTAATTATTATTGAACACATATATTGTTCAATACATATGTTCAATTATTAATTATTAAAATTATTAATAAAAATTGGATTAAATTATCTCTAAGGTTTAAGTTGTATATCCTATGGCCCAAGAGGAAAAAAAAAAAAGATATGAGGTAGTGGGTAAGAGGCATTGTGTTAACAGAGGAAAGAACAATGATTCTGGCCAGAGCAAAAAGTTTTGGTTTCTAATCCTGCCAGCCCATGGTGCTTATACTGTCTGTGTCATCGTAGGCAAATCACTTTCCATCTTTGTTAAGTGGAAACATCCACTTAACCACACCTTAAAGGGAAACTGGAAATAGCCAGTTTCTGTGTTGTTATAATAAAAGATTACAAAAGGTGGCCTCTCAGGTCCATTCTATGAACCTCTGAGTCCTCTGCCCAAACCTTGCCCCTTCCCAGGAATGAATGGAAGAACTGGGCTATAATCAAACAAGCGGTCACGGATTCTAGGCACTGTCTAAAATATTCATGTGTGGAGTCACTTGTCCTAAGGTAACTTACTTCAAAAAACAGAAAGATGAGTGGATGCAAACCACTTTGGGCCCTGCCTTTCTTAAATCTTAAATGGTTGGGTAACAAAATAACTTATTTTAGACTGTTTAGTATAAGGAAGAAGCTAGCTGACCTCAAAAAAGAGTAATTTTGCTCTTGTGTAATTATTTCAATTGTGCCTGAGTCTTCATGACCCTTTTTGGGGTTTTCTTGGCAAAGATTCTAGAGTGCTTTGCCATTTCTTTCTCTAGTTCATTTTACAGATTAAGAAACTGAAGCAAACAGGGATAAGTGACTTGCCCAGGGTCACACAGCTAGTAAGTGTATAAGGCTGGATTTGAACTTCTGAAGAGAAGTCTTGCTGTTTTCAGGACTGACACTCTATCCACTGAACCACCAAGCCGCCCAAAGTTAGCAATACCTATGTTCAAATCCTGACTGATGTGAATTAGCTCTGTGACACTGGACTTCATATGACTCTTCAGAGTGCCTTTGGAACCATCTGATAGAATAAACTGCTGTGTAGTTACTAGTATGCAATGGGAGAGGGAATTTCCCATAATAAAAAAAATATTTAGTCCCCAAACAAAAGTGTTCAAGTATAGGCATTAAAAAATCAGAGAACATATGTCTCTTCTACCTATTCTGAGATTTGTTATTTCCCCTTATGTTATAGATTTGGAAAATGGGATTATAGAGATAAAAAAGAATAAAACTAGCTTTGAAAAGAAAAGAGAAAACTCAAATGTTCTGGAGTCAAATATATAGAAGGTTAATACTTGTAGATGAGAGAAGTTCCTTATTATCTATTTGAGAGATGGAAGTAGGGAAAATGGGCTAAAACCGCAAGAGATTTTTAATTTGCTACAAAGATATATCTAAATAATGGGGGTTATTCATCCTTGAATGGACTTCCAAGGAAGACGTTCTCTGAAAGCATTTAAAATAGAATAGGCACCTATCTGTCTGAGATATTTTAGGCCTAGGTTTGTCTTAAGGCAGGACTATTAAAAGAAGATAATAATTATAAATCACATTTCTGTAGTTCTTCATAGTTACAAAGTGCTTTATGTCCATTAGGGTATTTGACCCTCATAATGATCTTGTGAGGTAGATGGTGGCTATATTTTTTTATACTTGAGGAAATCAGAAAAGTTGTAACTTGCCCAATGTCATACAACTTAGTAAGTGATGATTCAAAGACTTGTACCGACATAAATCATAGGATTTAGTGCTGAAATGAATCTTTTATTTTATCTAGAATATTTTCTATGTCGCACGATTCATGATTTTTCCCTCTCCTCTTCCCTTTCCCCTCCCAGAGCTGAAAAACAATTCCAGTGGGTTATAAATGTATCATTGTTCAAAACCTATTTCCATGTTGTTCATATTTGCAGTAGAGCGATCCTTTAACATCAAAACCCCAATCATATCCCCATTGAACTATGTAATCAATCATATGTTTTTCTTCTGCATTTCTGCTCCCTCAGTTCTTTCTCTGGATGTGGATAGTGTTCTTTCTCCTAAGTTCCTTTGGATTCTCCTGGCTCACTGAATTGCTTGAAATGAATCTTTGAGATCCACTAATCCAAACATCATTTTCTTTTCTTTAATCCAATTTTATTTTATTTTCAGATTTTTCTTTTCTCCCTCCTATGCCCTTCTCTCCCCATCACCCAAGTGAAAAAGCAAGAAAAACATGTGATGTTACTTATAATCACAGAAAACAAATTCCTACATTGATTATTTCCAAAAACCAAAATATGCCTCCATCTGCTGTCATATTCTAGATAGGGAAATTGCAATCTCTAGGAGCTTTATGACTCAAAAAGATTGTACCTTCTTAAAAGTCAGTATTCTTTTCCAAAAAAGTTCCCTACTAGTACTGATTTGTTTCTTTGAAATTTATAATTCCTCATTTATTATGACAAATATACTAAATCCAAAGAAAATACTGGTAGAAATTTTTTTAAGATAGAATTTGAACAAAAAAATAGCTAGGAATAAAAGGAATGGTTATAAATACATGGAGAGATATTTTTCCTCCTTAGTTTCCAACAAAAAGTAAAACTCAGATTTTATATATCCACTCTAGTGTAACTAATTTGTTGGGGAAGTGAGATCCCCATTTTTCTTACTATTAGGTAGCATGTGAGCTAGAATTTAATTATTTACACATCCAATTATTGGCAGATTAACACAGCAGGTATGAGCAATAAAAAAATAGATTTGCCTTTGTTTCTTGCAAATATGCTTCTGTCACAATGCCAGTAGTATAGTTTGGTGGATCTCCTGTTTTCTAGGTTTTTCTCTGAGGGCAAAACGATGAAAAATCTTTAATAAGGAAATCTGAAGTGTTATGAAATACAAACTTTCATTGAATCAGAGAACTTAATCTTTTAATAATGGAAATTTCCATCAACGGGGGGGGAGTAATTTTTATTTTTTTTAATTTAGGCTTTTTTGTAATATATTTAGAATTTAGAAATAAAAAGAAAGCTTTTCTTTAAAAGTATTTTTATAAAGTATTATTAAATATTATTAAATCATAAAGTATTATTAAATATTTTTGGTTTCTCTCTACATCCCTCTTTCCTTAACCTTCATGATATTTAAATATAAAGTTTTTAACAGCTTATATCTGGAATGCCTATTTGTTCATTTCCCTGAGATCAGAAGGATGCAATTAGAGTGACAGGATGAACAGCCCATACTTAATAAAATCTTATACTTTCTAGGAATAAACTACATATTTCATTTAAAGAACGTCTGTTTTTTTTTTCTATATGAGTTGTGTTAAGCAGTACAAGAACCACATTTTAATTTCTGGTTTGTATTTTCAAAGGTAGGCAGAAAAAAATATTCCCACCTTTAAATATATATGATTGATCAGTGTGGAATGAAAGAGAACTCCCAAGTAATGCTGTCTGTCTCCCGTAAGAAGAGAAATCCATGGGTCTCCAATAGAATTCAGAAGACGTATGGTTTCATCCAGTCACCAGTTTCGTTAGAACTTCGCTTCCAGCTGGGCTCTCCTGTTTAGGAGAAGGAATAGTGATGTCACATCTCTGCTATTCATGCTTCTGGCAGGTGTATGCTAGATCCCGACTACTAAATACTTTGTAATTAGTATGCCTTGGAGCAATCACTGTCATCTTACATCTGTAGCTGGAGTGAGGGCACTGTTAGCACGCCTGTGTTCGTTTCTCTAATGTCCCAAGCCTATAGACCTATACACAGCTGCCTGAAGGATCAGTGTTTGAAGCATGAACCATAGGCAGACCTCAGAAATGTGTCTAATTATAGTAGTATCTGCATGCACTATGGTAGTGGGATGTATTATTCATAGCTCAAAATGAACCACTATATGGGGAAGGGAAAATCTTGCATAGGCTATTTGCCTTTAAATTCGCTGTTTCCTTGAATAGAGAATAGTTCTAGCGAATCAATAGTTGCTTGTGATGCTTTTTAAAATAATTCATAAAATGTGTGAGGGACTGTGATATCTTTCCTGGACTGTTAACATGTCATACGCTGGTGTTCCGGTGGGACAAAAAGTAGCGGGATGGAGAACATATTATTGAATTGCACTGAAACTACTGAATTATATTATTCTTCTCCATGTGTAATCTTAGAAATAAGCATTTAAAATCTTGACTAGTTTGGCATGCCACCTAATCAATAATAATAATAATAATAATAGCTACTATATTAGAGGCAATTATGTTGAAATAAAAGCTAAGCATCTATTACAATCTCATATATATATTATAGAGTACGTCATCTATTAAAATCATATATATTATAACCATCTTTTGGGGCTTTATCACTGATTGTTCTTATTGATTATTCCCCATATCTGTGAAATCTAGATTACTCTTTCACAATTAGGGATCATAAAGTGATCCTGTTTACAAGGTTCATAAAAGTTTACTATTTGCTACCCCTGAGATTTTTTGACTTTTGCCTTCCTAGTGGTCTGATAACGCAATAACATCATTTTGTTCAATCGCAATTTAGGGAAGGCAGTTGTTTAGGTATTAGAAATGAGAAATGTGGAAACCTAAATTAGTTGGAAAGCTAAATTCTTTAGTAATCCCAACTATTTTTATTAGTCTTGTGGTTTAAGAGGTACCATCAGTTTAACCCATTAAGATAAATTATATTTATTTGAACCATATATTTCATAACTAGTCAAAACATCAAATGGTAATTACATTTCTTTCAAATGAAGTACTTTTAATTGTGGATGAACCGATTTATTTGATGTTCTATTCTCGATTCTCCACTTCCTTTCCTGACTTCCTTTCTCCTCTGTCATTCCTTCCTTCTGCCAGCCTAACCCCCATACCTCACCCCAAATATCCTAAAAGACCAAATGGGAAGCTTTTTTAGAGAAGAGATGATGGAGTTGTAGAATTAGAGATCATTAAGCCCAAACCCTCCATAACAGATAGAGTTGGAAACAAGACTAGAAAAAGTAAATGCTTTGTTGGCCATGGTCATTCAACTGGCAGAATGGAGATTAGCTGGTCCACTAGAACTCAGACCAGTGATTTCTTTGTATCATGACTTATTCTTAATTCAAAAAAATACTGCACAGCACCCAGCACAGTGCTACTAACAGAGAATGTGCTGACTACATATTTGTCGAATTGATACAGAAAATTCAAGCACCTTCAGTCTGATATTATCCTGAAAGTGAGCCTACTCACAGAATCTTAGAATTTTAAGAATTGAAAGGGAGTTCAGCATATATCTTTTCCACTCCTTGCCCACTAAAACATACCCAGAAAGATGTCATCCAGGTTTTATGAGAAGATGGACTCAATTAAATAAACTTCAGATTTGAAACCAGAGGTCTTAAGCTCAAATACCAGCTTTGCCCTCTGGTGCATTCTGGGCAATAAATAAGTGGCAAAAGGGTTAGAGCACAAGACCCAGAGTTAGGAAGAACTGAGTAAAAATTCTGCCTCAAACACTTACTAGCTGTATAATCCTAAGCAAGTCATCTAACCTTTGTAAGCCTCAGTTTCCTCATCTGTAAGATGGAGACAATAATAGCACCTACCTCCCAAGGTTGGTGTGGGGATCAAATGAGATAATATTTGTAAAGCACTTTGAGAATCTTAAAGTGCTACATAAAGGTTTGCTATTTTTATTGTTATAAGCCAAGTGATCCTTGGAAAAATCTCTTAACCTCTGTTTGCCTTAGTTTTCTTCATAAAATGGGGATAATAATAGTAACTACCTCCCAGGATCGTTGTGAAGATAATATTTGTAAAACACTTTGCAAATCTTAAAATACTACATAAATGTTTGCCATTATTACTATTACTAGCTAAATGATCCTTGGGGAAATTTCAACCCCTGTATGCCTTAGTTTCCTTGTCCATAATAATGGGGATAATAATAGTACCTACATCTTTAGAGATAAAATGTGCTAATATTTATAAAGCACTTAGCAAATCTTAGAGTATAATTATTGTTGTTGTTATTATTGTTACTATTAGTTTAACGATCATTGGAGAAGTCACTTAGCTTGCCTGGGTCTCAGTTTCTCAATCTATAAAATGAGTGCATTATATTAGATAATCTCTAACTTACCTTCTTACTCTAGGCTTATGGACTTTTTTATCCCTTGGCATTTAATATGGAACTTTAAAAATAGCAACTCAAGGTTTTAAAAAAAGTGACAAAACCCATAAATAACTCTCACATATATTGCGCACATAGGAAAAAATAATAGCAAGTACCGGTGTAGTTTTCTGTCCCTTGTACTTCATAAGTTATCTGGGCAAAATTCAGAGGGGCTTGCACAAAAGAAATGCAAACATGATGAAAAGTTGTTTCAAAAATTCATTTCACAGAGTTGTTTTATTGGTATGTGGTGAAGACTAATGGCCATGGGAACTTTCTGAATTAAAGAATAAGAATGTGTATCATTTATCCATTCAATATTGGTTGCTTCATAAAAAATGAAGAGTGAGATGTTAAATTATGCAAAGAGAAATCATGGTGATCAAAAACTGGGTACAGAGGGGAGAAAATTCGAATCTAAAAATTCCTGGAGTTCCTGGTCGTGCCAGCATCGTTTGGTGGTAGAGTAAAAAACAACTCCAATATGTAATATTTGAATAGAGAGAGAGATGGGGACAGTCTTAGAAGCATTTGTTCCTACTTTTCTGATGTCAAAGTTGATACATTTGCTTTTTTTTTTTTAATTTTTTTTAAACCCTTGTACTTCGGTGTATTGTCTCATAGGTGGAAGAGTGGTAAGGGTGGGCAATGGGGGTCAAGTGACTTGCCCAGGGTCACACAGCTGGGAAGTGGCTGAGGCCGGGTTTGAACCTAGGACCGAAAGTTGATACATTTGTTGGAACTTATTCTTTTATTCATTTCTTTGGGTCCAAAATACATATTTTCCTACATTTACAACTTCCTACATGGGATATCAATCTAAGAATTTAAACTCAGCATTTTGAAGTTTGTTTCTAACTAGCATGTCTATTTATAATGCTACTTGAACAGTGGTGGGGAAGAGAGGGGGGCATGAGGATGAAGTCACAAGTCTCTCCTTGGCTGGGAAGTCATTCTTAGAACTTTATAATTTTATTTGCCTAGATTATCCCTTTTACTGTTTTTCTTTGTGGAATAATAGAAATTGGCAAATTGTATCTTCATTGTATAGAGGGCATTTCCCCCTAACTTCAGTTGTATCCATTTGCTAAAGAATCTAATTTGGTGGAGAAAAAAGAGCAGCCTTACCATCTCTTCAGTGTCCCATGGGAAGCCTCAGCTTGCACCTAGGAGGTCACAGACTGAACTTGAGGGTATAACCTGACAGGAATTTGGTACAAGAGATGTGTGTGTGTGTGTGTGTGTGTGTGTGTGTGTGTGTGTGTGTGTGTGTGTGTAGGAGGATTTAATATAATGGTATAAGCCATTTTCATTTAATTATAACACAGAGTGCAGAAAAGGACTTCGTTTCTTCTCTTAATATCTGGTTGTAGTGCTCTAAATCTACAGTTTCTTTTATTGGATGAAATAAGAAATGAAAGACAAACTTGGCAGACTTTTTTACACATAAATATCAGTTTGGAATAGATTTCCCAAGGATCATGTATCATTAGCAACTTTTTCTGTTAAAATTTAAAAAAATATCATCAGAAAAATATTTGTGATTTAAAATTTTATTCAATAAATTTTTCTTTTTCACATATAATTTCTCAGCTGGGGGAAGGTGCTTGGTCAACTTTAAAGCTCTCTACAAATGGGAGCTTTGATTATCATTCTTATTGAAAAAAATGGATCCTTTATTTTATTGTATTTTATTTATATTATTTTATTTAATTACATATACAAACTAATATTTTTAATATGGTTAGTTGTATTTATAAAATAAACTTATCTCCATAAAAATGAGATATATTTTGGCCAGTTATATAAGTAAAAATAGCTCTCATACAGATACTTAGTGATATTGGTTTTATATATGTAATTGTATAGAACTGGTATATTTTTATGTGATTTTTTGCTTGGAAAATAATTATTGGTCATCTAAAGAAACTGTCTACGAATAGCATCACAGTTAAAAACATTTTAGAAATAATGAGACAGATTTTCAGGTAACATTTCAGTCTAAAGCATGAAAGAGAACACAGTATTTGGAATATTGTTCATATTCATTCTTCTCTTTCATTTCCTTCTTCCCTTTTTCCTTTTCTTCCCTTTCTTCTTTGCTTGCTTGTAACTCTAGCTTTTAAACCAGCTTTAATTCCTCCACTTTGTGCTCATGGGAACCCCTGCACTTTGAGAATACTTGACATTCAGGAAAATACACTTTATATGTTAAAAATCAATGGTGACACAATATTTACAGCCCAAAGGCCAAACATTTGGAGTTTCTTTATAGAGAGTAAGTGCTTGGAGACCAGCTTTCTGCTACTAAGCTGTAGACATCAAAGAATAATAATACTGCCGTTTTCGACTCAATGGCCTGAATGGTTTCTAACACAGTTAAGTGAAGTATTGAACTCTTCTACAGAAGTGTAATCAAGAGCCAGTATGAGCATCCTTATTTTATCTTAATTTACTAAGGAGCCCTTTATGTCTCAAAAGTCCACATATTGTGTTTTTAAAGTTCCTTCCAGAGAACGCAGGAGCTTTTGAGTGAGAGCACCCAAAGGTCTAGCAAAGTGTTGGCTTTACTTTTACAAAGATACGAAGTTGATCGAGATGAAACAATATTGGACCCTTCCTGGCTTTAGCTCCTTGGTAAGATTGTGATTGAAAATAAAATCTTGTATTTGGTGCCTTCATCCCTACCCCTCCGCTGTCCCTTCAGCCAGCTTAATTTTTGTAGATTTAACACAGACCACACTGCATTTATTAGCTCATTAGATGCTGCATTACATGCTTTGGCCACAAAGCATCATTTGCTTTGTACATTTGACCCCTCGCTGTTATTAGGTGATCTTTACTAAATCAGCAGAAAGGGGCTGGTAATGATGATTACTAAGCTAATAATAATTATCAGGGCCAAGCATTGTTATTGATGGCTCTGGTATCTTTTCATATGTGTAATCCCAGTGACACTGATGTGTTATTTCTGTTATTGGAAATGAACTCTCTGTGACCTGTCATTTATCATCAGATGAGGGAGTACTTGGACTAATAAGTATATGACGTAATAGTGCTGAAAGGGTGCTGAAAGGGATCTCCATAAACCACTGATATTCTAAGGTTTCAAACTGGATATAGAATATTCATTCTCTTTACTTGTAAAAGAGATTCAAAGGGAGCCCTGTGAACCTTTACTTCCAAGGACTAACCTTGGAGAAAGCTGGGGATGAAGCCAGACAGAAGGAAAAATATTCATTTGGGTCTAGGTCTGTAAAACCTCAGGACACAGAAAAATACATAAGTAAAATCACAATTCCCTGCCTTAGAAATATATAACAGAAAAGATTCATCAAATCTGAATCCCTCCTTTTAAGACCCAGAAAAAAAAACAGACCCAGGAGACTTATCTAAGGTCAGGTAACTACTTCTATGCTCACATATCCTTTCATGAGAAACAGTATGGTATAAAAGATATAGCTCATTTCAGAGAGGAAAAGTCACAGGGAAACCAGTATTCCTGAAATATCTTGGCCATGGCCTCTGAAATGAATATCTAGTTACTAAAAATTTTTTTTCTCAATCATCTTTTCCACCAACTTCCCACCTTACTAAGGACCATCCAGAAGTCTAGGAACCTGAGGGATTGGGGAGCCAATTGGTGGTTCTGTGGGGAAGTTTCTTTTGTCCCATTTTGTATTTTAGCATGCAGGAATATCAGTTCAGGCTTCTTGGCACCTTTGATGTGTTGGATTTCTTCCTGTGGAAATAGTGATGATGTGATCCCAGATTCCTACAGTGGCCAGAAAGTATGAAGTGTCACCAGTGAACATAGCTAAACTGTTTGCATTTAAAAAGGAGTGCCCTTGATTTGGAGCTATAGCCAAAATGTTCAGCCCTTGTCACTGTCAATCTGAAAGGTGAAGTTAGATAATATATCTGAACCCCTTGGGCACTCATTTAACCTTATAGGTTTGGAGCATCATGAGAAGTCTCTGAAGCAGTCATTCAGGAGTCACCATAAGTGGATGGTTATGCTGGATAGGAAGCTCATGGACTTCTTTGCTTGCAGAACATCTTCTAATACCTTAGCAAGAGACCCTGAGGGCTTTGTTGGAGCACATAAGAATTTTATCTTTAGAGTCTTAAACTGTTTTTAAAAAATTAAATTAGGGGGTTATTTACAATGAGGGCATGATGAAATCCTGACTGGACCTTGCTGGACCCATAGGTGAAGACCCTAGCAATGATGGAGAATGAGCTACTCAAATTGTTAAATAGATTTTTTGCTCTGATCAGTTTGAATGTTGCCTCCACTCATGCACTTTGCAACATATCCACAAGGTGTGATTCTTATCTATGCCATTCTCCTGACACCATAAGGCTACCCATGCAGTGCATGAATTGTTTGTGTTATGCCCTGCCTTAGTCACATGCTAACCCCTCTTTTTTCTTCCACATATTTCTTTAATGGCATCATTACTTCTGTTCTTTTTTGAAATTATTCATTTTTATATATTACAGTATGTTCATATCTACAATGAGCCTCTCCATTAACCTTCACATGATCATTATTTCCTTTTAAAAATACAATTTATTGATATATTTTGTTTTTATATCGCCTATATTTCTCCCTGAATATACACTACTTCACATCCCAGAGTGTTATCCTTTATAGCAATGTATTTTTACTAGGAAAAAAATCACCATAACTAACACAACATTTTTTAATTCTGATAATATATTCAAAGTTCTATAATGGTGAACCTCTACAAAGAAGAATAAGAAGGTGTTTTCTCATTTTTTTTGGAGCGAAGATTATTCTTTGTAATTTTGCAACATTCATTTATTTTTGTTTGACTTGTGGTAATCAGTCCTTCAATTTAGATTGTTGTAATCATTGCTTTCTTGACTTTGCTTACTTCCTTTTTATATCAGTTCTTTTGAGTCTTTCATTACCTTTCCATACTCATGTTTCATTTCTAATAGCACAGTAATATCTCATTATATTCATTTGCCATAATTTGTTTAACTATTTCCGATTTGATGGAAATCTATCTACTTTGTTTCCAGACCTTTACTGCTTTGAAGAGTTAGATTATTTAGTTTTCAATTAATTTTAAATTTGCCTCTCCATGAGCCTTTATTAATTATGATTTTTATCACATTATGATCTAAAAATGCACTTATTATTTCTGCTTTCCTACATTTGTTTGTGATGCTTTTAAGCCCTTATACATGTTCAGTCTTTATATATGTAACATGTGCTGCTGAAAAGAAGGTATATTCCTTTTTAAACCAATTCGGTTGTCTCCAGATATCTATTAGCTCTAATTTTTCTAACATTTAATTCACTTCCCTTACTTCTTTCTTATTTATTTTTTATTCGATTTATCTAGTTATGGTAGGAGAAAGTTGAGGTCCCCCACTAGTATGGTTTTACTATCTATTTCCTTCTTAAGCTCCTATACTTTCTCCTTTAAAAATCTGGATGCTAAATCATTTGGTGCAAATATATTGATTACTGATGTTTCTTCATTATTTATGCTGCCTTTAATCAAAATGTAATATCCTTCCTTACCTCTTTTAATCAGATCAATTTTTACTTTAGCTTTGTCTGAGATCATGATTGCTATTCCTGCCTTCTTTGTCTCAGTTGCATCCTGAAAGGTTCTGCTCCAGCCTCTTACCTTTACCCCATGTGTGTCTACCTTTCTCAAGTGTGTTTCTTGTAGACAACATATGGTAGGATTCTGATTTTTAATCCATTATGCTATTGGCTTCCATTTTATGAGTGAGTTCATCCCATTCACATTTACGGTAATGATTACCAACTTTGTATTCCCCTTCATTTTGACTTCCTCCTTTAATCTTAACCTTTCTTTTTTTCCTCTTTCCCTCCACTCTAGTGTTTTGTTTTTAGTCAGTCTCCCCCCTTTCCCTTCCCTTATATTACTCCCCTCCCATTATCCCATTTCTTATTAATCTTTTACTTCTCTATAGGGCAAGAGACAATTCTATACCCCAATGGATCTGAATGTTCTTCCCTCTCTGGGCCAATTCCAATGAGTGTAAGGTTTAAGTATTACCTGTTGTCAGTCTCTCCCTAATCCCACGAAAATGGACTCTGAGTACCTTTCAAGTTGTTTTCAGCAGGAGAGTCTTGTGACTTCTTCTTGTTGGGTTTGGGTTTCTGTTTTCTTTGAAGTACGTTATAAATATTGATATGGAAGGATTGTTGGAGAGAGTTTGAGCTTTTGGTGCTCCCAAGCCACCATCTTGGTTCTGCCTCGATTTGATGATTTAAAAGGATTGCTATAAATGTTTCAGTATAGAGAGCCTTTCTTTTTAATCAATCACCTTCTTGGGCATATGCCTAGTTTTGGGATCCCTGGGTCAAATGGTATGGACATTTTAGTCTCTCTCTCTCTATCTATGTTATAGCTCCATCAACAATGCAAAATGTCTGGGGCAGCTGGGTAGCTCAGTGGAGTGAGAGTCAGGCCTAGAGACAGGAGGTCCTAGGTTCAAACCCGGCCTCAGCCACTTCCCAGCTGTGTGACCCTGGGCAAGTCACTTGACCCCCATTGCCCACCCTTACCAATCTTCCCATTGCCCACCCTTACCAATCTTCCACCTATGAGACAATACACTGAAGTACAAGGGTTTAAAAAAACAAAACAATGCAAAATGTCTGTCTTTCTACAAGTGATATTCATTTTCAAATTTAAGAGATTGGCAAGGCCATCCTTACAGGAAAAACCAAGGAGATGAAGAATACAGATTGCCTATGTCATGCAGTTGGATTAATAACATTTATACCTTCCCCATCCATGTGCATATTTGGTACAGGTAGTACAACGGACAAAATGTTGGACCCAAGATTAAACAGGAGTAAGAGAATAAGTAAGAGGTCTGGATGGTCTTCCGCAAATTACAAAGCTTTTTAAATGGTCCCAAATTTCTTTCAATATTACAGATATATATAGCTGTAAGTTATAGAATACAAGTCTCCCACCAACCCAATGAAAGTGAAAAAGTCCACAGAGGCATAATTTACTGATAGCAAATCACCTAGTTATATTCTACAAGTCAATAGAAGAGACTGCATTACTAATTGTGTTGCAATCAAAGGGAATTTAGACCTTGAGATAAACATTTTTGTGATCATGGATGTCATAGGAAAATCTCCCTTTCCTACCTTTGGACATTGTTGCCTCTATGAACCTATGTGTTTATGATGTGATACAAACTGTGCTGGTTACTCCTGGAACCTTCCCTAGTTTCATGTGCATGCAGTAGATTATTATCTTATGCTCACTCCCCTCCTTCATCAAATTGCACAGTTCTGAAGTTGGTTGATCTTTCTCATTTGTAGAGGTTGTTATTGTAGAGTTCATCTTATTTTGTCCATATTGTCCTCTCTTTTTTGCCTTATTTTCTTTATCTCAGCTTTTAAATATCCTTCTCATGTTCTCTTTTTCTTCATTTACACTCTTCATTTTCTTACATTTTCCATCCCACTTTGTAATCATAATTTCTTTCCCTTTTTTGTTGTTTTCTTTTTTCATTTTAATACTTTTGACTCTTCTTCACATATTGCCTGGACCGGAGTCAATCCTTCTCATTAAAAAAAATTTTTTTTGAAAAGCTGCTTGTTCTTGTTTTTCAGTCATTTTAGTCATATTTGACTCTTTTAATCCAATTTGGGTTATCTTGTTGAAGATACTGGAGAGGTTTGCCATTTCCTCCTTTAGTTCATTTTACAAATGAGGAAATTGAGGCAAATGGGATTAAGTGATTTGTCCAAGGTCATACAACTAGTAAGTATCTGATGCCAGATTTGAATTCATGA
This sequence comes from Gracilinanus agilis, assembly GCF_016433145.1. Lineage (NCBI taxonomy): Eukaryota > Metazoa > Chordata > Mammalia > Didelphimorphia > Didelphidae > Gracilinanus > Gracilinanus agilis. Next base: position 554,431,615 of record NC_058132.1, on the reverse strand, counting down.
AGATAAATCTTCCTGATTCCAAATCCAGTTCTCAATCCACTGCACCACCTGGCAGCACTGAAAATTGTAACCCCTATAGAATAAAGATGGAACAGATCTTTGTGACATTGTGTCCTCTGAAATGTTTTCTGTGAGAGATTGTAAATTCCCAGGCATGGTGCCTGTGTCAATAAGACTTAGTTAAATGTGTCTTTGTGATTTTTGCTTTTTGTTTTGTTTTGGTGAGAGAGACTCAATTATTATTTTTGTGAAGGTCTTCAGGGTGAGGGGAGTAGAGGGGAAAAGATACCACCATTTTCCCCTGATGAATTACTTTAATCTCGGAACTACAGGTGGTTTCACTTTAAACCAAATAGATTTGAAAGCATAGGTAGAGTAAAACATATCAAATATAGTGTCATAGTTATGTATGCGCTATGCAATATTTTTAAAGAAATAAGCCCTTTAATGAAGAAAATATAAAGATTAGTGTTGGTGCTCTTCATCCATAGCCCTCCTCTACTGTTTTCACCTGCAAGTTGCTATGTCAATTTACCATAATACAATCCTAGTAAATATTTAACTGCCATTCTCAGACATCCTGCCCCCTCCTTTTTCCATTAACATTTTACTATGCATTGATGAAAGGAGATTTGAAGAACGGGAGTGTTTGTGTGCGTGTGTGTTTAGTAAGCATATATACTCTGTGTATTGTTTTTATAATAAGAAATTTAATGTATACATTCCATTTTCTGTAATAGAGAACTTAGTAGCCTGCTTCTTAATGAGAGGTGCTGATGTGAAATGACCCCCGCTTTCCTAAACACACAGCAATCTAATTTGAACCTGTATGCCAATTACTGGCCTCTGTGGAGCACTTGACTGTGAAAGGATCAAGTCACAATAGGATTAGAACACGGTGCTCGGAGACCACAAGGGAAAGCAAACCCAAGCATAACTGCAGGTTTATTCCTCTAAATTGTCTGTAAACAGCATTGATAGCCACCTTAGTGCCACCTTGGTATTGTTTCTATAAATCCTCCGTAGAAACAATCTAAAATGAATAGACAATGAGTCAGTAATGGCATGCTCACTCCCAATATAGGGCTGCTCCACTGATCTGCCTCATGAATACCATTCATAGGAATTTATCCTAAATAAACATTCTCAGATTGTATAGCAGACGGGCTTTATGTGTATAATAATGTTTTATGTACAGAGGCACAGGAGTCGGATCCCATAGCCAGTAGGGTCTTCTTCCTGATCTTTTTTTTTTTTTTTGCCAGAATTGACTTTAAAAGTTGTGTTGTTAAAGTGTTCTTTGTATGTTTCCATATTCAGATACCTACATGGCTCTTGTATGTGGCTCAAAGGATAGGGTGCTGGTCCTAGAGTCAGGAAGACTACTCTTCCTGAGTTTAAATCCTACCTCAGACACTTAGTAGCTCAGTGACTCTGAGCAAGTCATTTTACCCTGTTTGCCTCAGTTTTCCTCATCTGTAAAATGAACTCAATAAAGAAATGGGAAATCACTCTAGTATCTTTGCCAAGAAAACGCCAAATAGGGTCACAAAGAGTCAGACGTGACTGAAATGATTGGACAACAATCACAGCAACGTTTATTGACATGACACTCTACTTTTTGAAAGAAATATCATCACTATCCCTGAGCAGGGGATATGTGTTATGTAGAGATGGATGCATGGAATCCCTGCAAAGATACAGGGACAGCCTCACCCAGAATTCCAGGGTACCCCCCTGGAGAACTTTGGGTGAGGGGGCAGTTGAGAGGAGTTGGCAGTTGCTTTGTGGGGGTTGAAGTGAGCAAACACTCTGCTTACTGCTCTTGACTTGGGGGTTCACCTGAGTGGCCTTTGTGGCAAAGCCTTTGTGGTTTCTACATAATGGTTAGCCTGTTTAATAGGGTTGATCTTTATCAACTTCAATACAACAAATATTTAGTGATTAGAGAGTAAAAATATTCATTAATAGCAAGAGAGCCAGTTTTAGTTAAGTGCCTTCATCCCCTCCTGTGGGGGGGGGGAGGGGAGGGCAGCTTCAACCTAACAGCTCAGGCTCACCTTTCCTTATACAAAAACCTTCATTAACCTCTCTAGTTTTCCTTTTTACTTCTTAATATAAGCTTTACCTTCAAATCTGTGCCTGGAAATTATTTGGGGAAATACTCACAACTCAAGTCTGGTCATCTAGTTTGAATCCTGTCAGCTGCCAGTTTTAAGAAGATCATTTATCTCTGTCCTCAACGGTTAGATAGCTAGCTTCTACTTATTCCTCTATCAGACCTGTGAGGAATATAAATTAAAGAAAGGGATCATCATTGGGGTTCAGCCGTAACAGAAACTTACCAGAAGAATCTTAGCCAGTCTCCATTTTCCAACTGAAAAACAGCAACTGCTTGGGGGGGAGGGGTTTAAGATCTAGGAGTGTCTAACCCCCTCCTTTCTCACTGAAACCTGTCAATCAGTGCCTGTGACTTGAAGGTCTACTGGCCCTGACACATTTATCTGCTTCTCCAAATTATCTGTTATCATCATAACATATGTGGATCTCTAAGAAACATAAAAAATTAATATCCTGTCAATTTAACTTAATAAACATTTACAAAGTGACTACCTTGCACAAGTTGCTGTGCTAGGCACTGGACATACAGAGATTAACTATGACACTATTTGTACTCTTATGGAGCTTCCAATATAAATGATAAAATTATGTCGAGACAAATAGATATACTCATATTCTACACTGTATAAGGGGAAAAGAAGGATCCAGGAAAAAGGCAAGCAAAGGGATAAATAATCAAAGAAAATGAAGGAATCAAAGATTTTGTGGAGGAATTAACACCAGAACTCTGCCTTCAGGGAAAAGAACGATCCCTAATGTGTGGCAACAAGGCAGCAGATAGTGTATTCAGGCTTTGGGAATATAATCTATAAATGTACTAAGACTCAAATGAGCACTGAAGTAGGAAAAGACAGGAGGAAACCAGGAAAAATCCAAAAGTCCTGTTTGACTTGAAGTAGTAGATAAGAGGCTGTGGCAGATGGGATAAGGAAGGTAATAAGTATAAAACAAATGGCAGAGAAAAGTTGAAGTATTTACTCAGAAGTTGTTGTTCATCCTTCATTTTCAAAGAGGATTAATGACATCATGGGTGATGTTCTGACTCATGCATGAATTGGGTTTAAGTGGAATGGAATTGTACAGTTTTCAGCCTCTTTATTCCAGTCTCCCAAGTCCAATGTCAAGACAAAAATCAGGACAATTGGCGATGACCTGGTTCAGTGGTTGACCTTGGTATCTTGGATGCCTCCCAGGCTGTTGGAACAAACTGTTTTTATTGATACAGTCTTCTTAGAGGAAGTTTTCACATGCCTGGGGCTCTCAGTTACCCTCGAAATGTTTTAACCTGTTTGCCAAGATGGTTTTACCACGATGTGGCTGCTATGCACTCTGTAGCTTGTTGGGGGGAGGGGGGCAGGTGAGAATTGGATGACAGGTAGATACCACAAATGTATGGAAAGGGCTAGTCAGTAAGCCTTCATGCCAGAGGTGCTAGTCTTCCATTCATCCACCTTTACCCCATTATTTATATAAGCGATTTTAAAAATCTTTTCCTTCTGGCTTAGAATGAATACTATGTATTGGTTCCAAGGCAGAAGAGCAGCGAGGAGTAGGCAATGGGAATTAAGTGATTTGTCCAGGGTCACCCAGTTAGAAAGTGTTTGAAGTCAAATTTAACCCAGGACCTCCCTATCTAGGTTTAGCTCTCAATCCACTGAACCACCTAACTGTCCCCAATAACACAGACTTTTAGAAAGGACACTAAATTAAAATTTGGGGAATGGGCGAGATCCTAATTGCTAGTCCCAGGACTCTTTATTCAAAAACACTATTAAAGATAAAAATATCATGATGTCACGAATAGTGTCTGACTCTTGACATTATGATGCATTCAAAGAACACATTTCGTTTATGATAGTATCAGAAAGAAATATAAAAATAATTCATTAATAGCATCAAAACCCTCTTATTGAAAGCCAAAATATGTTATAATGTAGAGTTAAGATCATTTTTGCTTGAATTTAAGCATTTGGGGTAAGATTTCTTACAAGAATTTTCTTTCATTGAAACCTTTAACCTATTTAATTAAAAACCTATAAAATAAACTAATAGCAAAGGGTAGTGTTTGTTTTTTTAATGATGAGGTCAGGATATGAGGGAAGTGGGGAGGACTGTCTGAGAATCTAATAAGTCTGGAGATCCTGTGGTAATACTTACTTTCTTTTGAGCCTTTCTTTCTTTCCCTTATAGGTTTCTCAGGAAAGCCTTGAAGCCAGAATCTTTGGTTTAAAGTCCCAACTTTGATGCTTATAAACTCAGTGACCCCAGGAAACTCATTTAACCCTGATGTATCTCAGTTTTCTCATTTGTACAATATGGCTCATGATACTTGCAATACCAACCTCAAAGGATTAGTGTAAGGTAAACACTTATAAACCAAATGATACATAAACATGACTTAATCTCTCTCTCTCCAACTGTTCTGTTCTAGTGGGGTCTCTCTGTTGGTTATTTCCAGTTTATCCTGTTTATACCTGGTTCATACATAGCTATGTGTGCCTCCTATTATACTGTGAACTCCTTGACTGCAGGGACTATCTTTTTTGCTTTTCTTTGTATTCCCAGTTTTTAGCACAATGTCTGGCATGTAGTAGGCACATAAGAAATGTTCATTGATTGATCACCATCATTATATCATCTCTGCCACTTCAACCTGGACTAATCTTAGCTGGATAGAGCATAGCTATCCCTTTTTCTTCTCCTTTCTGTAATGGTCTGTATCAAGATATTAATATTGACAGTGATTTTAAAGTTGTATAGATGTAGAACTAGGATTGGAGTCAAGATGACTTTGATTTAAATTCTGGTTCTGATACTTATCTACTAAGTACAGATGTTCGTGATTTCCATTAATGGGAAGAATTTCCATACAAAGAGTTCTACTATGTGAATCTCAATCTCTTCAAGAGCATGAAAATGCTACCATGACTTTTAATGGAGAGGACTGTACTAATATGGCAGTTAGATGGGGCAGTGTAGATAGAGCACTTGCCCTGGAGTTAGGAAGTTTGTTATTGTTCAATCATTTTTTAGTTGGGTTTGGCATGTGGGGTTTTCTTGGCAAAGATATAGGAATGATTTGCCATTTCCTTCTCTAGCTCATTTTATAGATGAGGCAAATGAGGCAATCAGGGTCATACATACTGGTAAGTGCCTGAAGGCAGATTTGAACTCAGGAAAGTGACTCTTCCTAACTCCAGACCCAATCATTTATTCAACTGCCATAAGAAGACTTGAAATCAAATTTAGCCTCCGACACTTATTAGCTGTGTGACCTTGGACAAGTTAGTTAACCTTGTTTGTCTCAGTTTCCTTACCAGTAATTTGAACTGGAGAAGGAAAGAGCAATCTTCTCCAGCATCTTTGCCAAGGAAATCCCAAATGGAGTCAAAGAGTCAGATATGACTGGAATTGAAAAACAATAACAACAAATCTACTGATGACAGATTATGAGATGAAGATTCTCAGAGATAAGAGAGTATAATTATATATTTATATATATTTAGCATTACATTTATATATATTTATATATATTTAGCTTATATATTTAGCATATGATATTTAAGAGTTATAGATAACATGTTATATTAAACAAGTATATGTTCTAAATCAACCATTTGGAGCTAGGGGCAGGTGATGAGGTCCATGTAAAAGGTATCATCCTCATGGTGGTCAGTTCCATACTTACATATTGTAATTCTTATTCTTATTAGCTTTTTGAAAATTCCTGTATTTGCTTAAAAGGGGGAGCTCAGTGATATAATAAGGAAAAATGAATACAATTCTGACTCCAACTACTAGGATGTCCCCATTGCATACCCTATTGTTGGAAGGTCAATAATGTCATCTTCCTATACAAATGATGACAATAAAAATGATGAAGTGTGACGATTCCATCCAGGGTTCTTAAATCTGATTTGGGAAAATATCAGTAACATGTACCCAAGGGTGTGTCTCAAAACCAACATGGTGGCTTTAAACATTGGAGAGCACCATATTTATTCTAGAATTCTCCTACCTCAAACTAACAAGGCTATTCTCTTCGAGTCAAGGCATTGCCTCTAAAAAAGCACTGATTTTTATCAGCTTTCATTTTCCTAATTTAATTATATTAAACCACAATTAGAGGTTTAGTAAAACACATTTCAAAATTAATGAGCTGAGTGCCAGAGGTTGCAAGTTGATTTGTGACCCCTGAAATACTAATTTATTACTAATATGATCTAATGTATTATTTCTTTTCAAAAAAATTAGAATTGATGACGATACTATTTGAAGTATTTACAGCCAATTTCCAAGGGAAATCTGAGAGACTTTAGAGGAAAAGACAGAGTTCTCCTTGATATGCTTCAATATAAAAAAAATGAAAAACAAATTTTAAAATAGAGTTCCAACATTAATGAAACTCAAGCCTTAGAACTTTCTGTATTTTTTGCAAAGGGGAGATGTTTTATTTTGCATCTTAATTGAGAATCTAAGAAGAAGATCTTTTGCAAAGGTATTGAGGAAAGCATGTTAATTACATGATGGGGAGGGGGAAACATTGCAATTTTTCATTTTTATAGACCTTTATCCATAGCAGACAAATTACTACCAAGTACTATCCTCAGCATTATGGTTTTATATGTAGGATTTAGCATATACAATATGAAGTTGGCAACGTTTGTTTGAACTCAAGACTATTGATACCATGCTTAAATTCATCCTGACTATTTGCCCAGCCTTGTATGTAAGGAAAGAAAATGGCAGTGTTCTAATGGCTTATTTTGAATTTGCTTCTTGGTTTTATTTTCTCTAGATTCCTTGATGTAGAGGGGAAGCAGGGTGCAGTTGAAATATTATGATATTTGTAGTCAGAGACCAGGGTTCAAATGTCACTGACATATGTGTAATCTCAGGCAAGTTATTTGGCCTGGTCCCTTATCTGTAAAATGAGGGACGGGGCATACTTACATGACCTCCAAGACCTCCCTTTTCTGCTTTCTTCTGCTCTAAAGCAAGGACACTAAGATGCTCTGATGTATATGACAAGGAAGAGCCTAACAAGCACTTATGACATTTTATTATAGTATCCTTAAAAGCCTACTTCCATCCAAGCAAGGGGAAGGTATTGAAAGGAAGAGCCTTATGTCCTTTATGCTGTAGACTGTGGGGATCCTGATTGACTGAGAGAATGCTGAACACTAAAAAAGAGTTAAAAAACTAGTTTTAAGGGGCAGCTGGGTAGCTCAGTGGATTGAGAGTCAGGCCTAGAGACAGGAGGTCCTGGGTTCAAACCCGGCCTCAGCCACTTCCCAGCTGTGTGACCCTGGGCAAGTCACTTGACCCCCATTGCCCACCCTTACCACTCTTCCACCTATGAGACAATACACCGAAGTACAAGGCTTTAAAAAAAAACAACTAGTTTCAGTGTTTTTCGAATCTAAGTGAGCCCTTTAGCATGACTGCTTTTAAATGAAAGCACTTGAAGTCTCAGACATGGAGAGGAAGTGAAGCCCCATATCACCAACATATCACCAAAATTCTGATGCTCTCTTCAGCAATCACACAGTGTTACAGTTCCTCAAGTGCTCTTAAGTCCTTTGTCTTTCTGAATGGGGCATTTTGGGGAAAACGAGTTACAGAAAGGTAGATAAAAACATATAATTTCCCAGAATTCTTTCCAGATACTCAATAATCTAGCCCTTGGGCTGAAATGTTCTCATCTACTCTCTCTAGAAAAACAATGCTGGTCATTTTAAAAAGGTCTGGCAATTGTTTCTCATAGAAAAGGGACATATTCACTTAAAGTTGAGAATTACTTAGTCACAGTCTCTAGGCTTGCTGGCAGATTTTTCTAGGCTGAAAAATATTAGTTATCAGGTGATGAGTTAAAAACAGCAGTGGTTCAAGAGAAAGACAGAAGATAACACGTGATGTTCTTGTGGCAATCTATATGGTTTCATCAGAACACCTAAGGTATTGTATTAGAGTAACAGATAATAGCAATTATTAGATAGCTAAAGACAACTAGTGAGAAAGAGTCTGCTTTATTTTGGGGGAAGCATGTTTACAAACAGAATCTCTTAACAAGAGATATTGAGATAAAATGACTTCCCACACAATAGGGCTAGTGATGATACCTTCTGAACCAAATATCAAAACACATATTCTTACAGAAAACATCCCTTTTCCAAAGCCTCTGAACTAAATATTTTCTACACATGCTCTGACAAATGACATTCCTTTTCTGAAGTCTTGTCAGAAGTGTGCTGTTTTTTTCCCCTGAAATTAGCAATTTCATATAAATTTTTGGACATATGGTTACCATGCCTACAAGGATGATGAGGAGGTATAAAGTGTTTACTGTGAGAGTTGCTATGTTTGGGGTTGCAGGGAGGGGACAGGGTTTTGTAGTATCATAGATTTAGACCTGGAAGAGATCTATAAGATCATCCAGTCCAGCTTCCTCATTTTACATAGGAGTAAATCGAGGCACAGAGTAGTGCCAAGGGTCATGCAGTCATTTGACTTAAAGTGTGCTCTATCCAAACCTTGTAAGAATCAGCCATGTTATGCAGCAAGTTTTACCCTATTTTGTAAAACTTAAAGCTAGTTTGCAGAATTGTAACCCTTCAATAACATTAATTATTGATTAGAGCTAATGAAATATGTCACTGCCTTCAAAGCTGCTTATTCTCCTTTAGGTATTCTCAGGATTTCTCAATGCACGAATTTAAAGCATCATGATGTTAGCAGTATTGTATTTCCTATGGGAGGATCTTCCCCCAAACAGCATTTTGGATGTAGCATTCAAAACCCAGGAGGCTTTTAGGTATGTTCAATTTTAACTAGGAATAGTTTTTGAACCTATGATTCAATTATTATAGAGAACTCCATGGTGAGGAAATTCTCTTTACTAATGTGAGATAGCATCTTCTAATCTTGAAAAGTTAATAGAATATCATACCAGGAGGGTAAGTGACTTGCCCAGGGCCTCAAAGCTCTTATATGCCAGAGGCAAGACAAATTCAGGTCTTCCTCATTCCAAAGTTAGCTCTCTATCTACTACAGCACTTTTCATTTTAATAATGTTTAACACAATGGCTGGCACCTAGTAGATGCTTAATAAAGTTTTATTGATTGATTAGATACGTCTCTAAATTTGGCTATTGATCAATAGTATCATTATTAATATAATCATCTTTTTCTCATTTTTAAAAAAAATTAATATACTCTGATATTCTAACATGTAGGGGTCTGAATACAGTTGCTCAAGTGTATAAAATTGCTTCTTTTTTTATCACTGAATAAAATCATAGGATACAAGCATATGTTCTGTGGGCTTACTAAAAGTATCCTTTGGACAACTCCAATAGCATTTTAGACAACAAGAATGATATATATTTCATCCTGTTTCCAAATAGTTTTAATTTCTTCTATCAAATCTTTACATTTTTAAAGCCTTCATCACACATAGCATAAGGGATATTAATATTAGATCTGATGACATCAAAGGTGTGACCAGCTGGAACCTTCGTTAAATTTTCAGTGTGGGTGTTTACACCTCAGAAATCATCAAACATTACAAATCTGGGATTAATGTATTGTTTTGCTGATTGTCTAGATTTAAGAAAATGACCAAAAAATGATAATGCAAATTAAGCTTAAAAGTGTATCATACATACTTTTTTTTTCCCCAGAGAGGTTGCTAAAAGTTTAGCAGCACGTGGTGTCTATTAAAAATATTCTTAAATTCTTATGGATCAATGTCATGGCCAGGCAATTATTGGCAACATTTTTTGACTGTGATAAATGTTCTAGTTAAAATATAGTTTATCTATTGAACTTCAAATATATTTGAATGTCCATATTTATAGCACATGGATTTTTGGTTCCATTTTTGAAAGATGGGACACATTTGATATGTAATAAGATCATGTCTTGCTATGTATTCAAGAGATGCTAAATAATTCAACCTGTAGTAATACATTGCATAGTTTCTACTACTTTCTTGCATAATATTGATCATTAAGTCCAGGCTCTTTAAGAGTAAAGATTAAATTTAGTGACAATAACCTAATCATTAATTGCTATCAAAACCCCTCCATTTCTATAACAAATTTCCATAACTTACCCTTTTATTTGATGTTTCTTTGTCAGTCTATCATTGCTTGAGTTCCATGTACTTTTAAATCAAATGAAATTCAAACTAACCTTGACTCCAGGTTTTATCAAAAATCAATCTATTTATCAACTAGCACTTATTGGTTTAGTCATTCAGTTGTGTCCAACCTTTTGTGACCTTGTAGACAATATCATGACAATATTGTCCAGTTGGGTTTTCTTGACAAAGATACTGGAGTGGTTTGCCATTTCCAGTGGTTTAAGGCAAAAAAAGGTTAATTGACTTGCCCAAGGCACACAGAGCAAATAAGTTAGTAGAGCTTGGATTTAGATCCAGGTCTTCTAAATTCAATTACCTGAATTCAATACATTTTCTACCCTATCTAGCTGGCTCTCTCTCTTATATCTCTTCCCTTGTTTTTGTTGTACTTTTTTGTCTTACTCTTTATGGTCAATAGGGTCCCTTGGATATTCTTGGCAAAAATATTGGAGTGGTTTACTATTTACTTCTCTAGTGGATAAAAGCAGAAATTAAATTATTTGCTCAGGCTCACCCAGCTAGTTAAGTTTTTGAGGTCTTATTTAAACTCAAGTCTTCCTGACTTCAGGCTCAACACTATTTCCTGAACCTAAGTGCCTAGCTAACGTTTATTAAGCACTCAATATGGGTCTGAAACAGTGCTGCTATATCTAGGGATACCAAGATAAAAACAAAAATAATCTCTATCTTAAAAAGGTTTATATTCAAAAGAGGGAGATATGTAGGTATATATTTATACACAAAGTATGCACAAAATAAATACAAGGTAACCCTCAAGGGGAAACCATGAATAACTGAGGGAGTTGGGAAGTCTTCCTGTGCCTGACTTTTGGGTTGAATCATGCAAAAAGTCAGGAATTCTAAGAGTTAGAAGAAGCAAAGAGGTAAAACATTCAAGACTTGGGGAATAGCAACTCAAAGGCATCAATATGGAAGACAGAACCTGGGCATGGAACAGCAAATTCCAGTAGGGCTGCCCAAAGAAGTGTATGGAAGAAAATAATACATAAAAGACTGGTTAGATGAGAAGTACTAATTCCCACAAAAAATATACTTCATGAAAATACTTTCATTTCATAACATGTTATTGGTGATTCTAATTGGATTTACACCTTCTTAATGGTTATAAAAGCTAATTAATTCTGCATTCTCTCCTGCTAAAACTGGTATGACAGATTTTTTTTTAAATGCCAAATTCTTTTATTGAAGGAATGTAGCATGTCTTTCCCTTTTCCTTATTGTTTTGAAATCTGCTGACAACTTCCCTTGGAATGCCCATTTTATAGAGAATCAGCTCAAGGTGAAGTTATTTTCTCAGTGTTTTTCAGCCAAAGAATGTTTTAGCCCATTTCTTCCTATGGGGAAAATTTACTCTTCCGTCAAAACAACTACTCTCACTATTGGATGCAGCCTTCTCATAAATTTTGCTGTTGTTTCCCCTTAAGGTTTTCTAAGTTTCGTATTTCTAGGGAACCTAAAAATATCTGAGATTGGTTCACTCATATACTCATTGAATGAAGTATAATCACATGTATGAGTCAAAAATTGGGTACCTGATGAAATTTTGAGTAGCCCCAAATCTGAAGCTTTGTGGCAGCTTGAAGTATATGAGACTTCAGTGGTTTTGAAATTTAGTGAAATTTTATAATGCCAGTGAGTTTTGCAGAAAAAAAAACCATTGCATTATACACATATATGGTCTATAGATCAGGAAATCTATTTTATTTATATTTGATCAACACTACAATAACAAAAATTCTATTGCAATTGAACTATTAGAAAGATACCCAGAGAAATAAATGGAAATCTTACTTCTTATAAGTGTTCCATATTAAAGCTTCCAAATTCCATTTGAGTATTTTTATATTATTGTTATAGTTGTAGAGTAGAGTGCTTTAGAGAAAACTGTAAAGGGAAGTATTAGAGGAGTTCTAGATTAGATTCTGCCTTATTTAGCTTTATGTCTTTGAGGAAACCCATTTAATCTTAGTTTCAAATTGGTTTCCTCCTGGGAAAAGTCTTAACTTACATTTATATATTGCACCATTATTTTTAAAGTCCTCTAAATAGATGATTTAATTTTAAACCTCCCAAGTATCTTTTGATTCTTGTGGTATTTGGGTAGAGATACAGATCTTCATATCTCTATTTTGGAGATGAAACTGAGACACAGACTGCTATTTTCTCAGACTTTCAAAAATAATGGAAATCTTGGAGCTAGAACCTAAGTCTCCCAACTTCTTTTCAGTGTTCTTTTTTTCTTAAGCCACGAGGAAGGAAGGATTCCCTCAAATCTTATTTGACTCTGAATAAAAGGGAGTATTTAACAATTTGCTAACTGCAAATAATCAATAGGTTATGTGATTAATAGCTAGGAAAATAATTGAGCTATTTTTTGAAATGCCCTTATTAAAAAAGAGATAGTTCTTTTATCATCTTTCTGTATGTGGAAGTGTTCATCTATTCTAACTGCCTTAATTTTGTAAAGATGGGATTTGTGCAAAGGAAATGGGACAAAAGGAGCCAGAGGAGTGGCTGACCATAGGTTACAGTTAGTGATAGTTGAGAGACAAGAGGGAATTCTGGGTATTTCTTCGGAGGAGAAAGGAGGAGGAGAAGACTTCCAGAGGAGGACATCTCAGCTCTAATACAGTCCTGAGGGCTCCCTGAGGATCTTTCTTTGGACATTGAAACCCTGATTCCCTGGTCAAAGATTCCATTGCATCTCACCCAGCAAGACTTCAACCATAGAGTTAGCTAAGTTTCTGTACTCCATTTTGGGAGCAATCTCTTAAGTCTCCTTCCCCCATTACCCAACCTTGCTGAGAGACCCTTTCTGGTCTAACTTACAATTATAGAAAGGATAGAAATAGAAATAGAGGTAGAAACAGAAGGAGAAGAGGTGAGGGGAGACACTTGGGAGTGGGAATCCCAAAGGTTCCCACCCAAGTGATGGACTCCATAGAAATAGAGAAGAGGGCATCCCAAAATTCCTCTGCCCTTCATCCCTTTCCCCAACCCCTAAATTGTGAATAATAAAAGCCATTCATTAGTCAGATAGCATTCCAGAGTGCCTGAGAGACAACAAGGGAGAGGGGAACCACAGTTTGGTCTGGCTGCCTCCATCTTAGAGCCAGACCACCCGCTGTGAAGTTGAATGACCTTGGGGGAGGTTTGTGTGAACCCCACCCTCATTCAGAATCAGATTGGGGTACCACATACCTCATCTTATAGAGAAGCCTTGCTCCCAACTCCTGTGGGGCAGCAGGAACATCTAGGTCACCCAGTTTGAGGGTAACACCCCCTTGAATTCTCCCAGTGTATATTTGGCATGAGGGGAGAGCTGGAAGAGAGACTCACCATATAGATTTTCTCTCTCTCTCTCTCTCTCTCTCTCTCTCTCTCTCTCTCTCTCTCTCTNAATCTTAACTTTCCAAGTATTTGCAAATATCTAAATTCTTGACATTGAGTGTTCAAATAATTTTTTTTCAGTAATGTTGCAGTAATCATTTACTATATTTGTACCTATAGATATAGACTTTATCTCAATTTCTCCATCCATGGAATGGGATTGTGGATATATTCCCTTTTCATATATATATATACACACATATATATATATATATATGTATGTATGTATGTATGTATACCAAGAAGATTAATGACTTGAAGTCTGTAAAATGCACTGAGATCCTCAAATGAAAAGACAGATAATTACCGGGTATATTATTATTAGCAATAATAATGATTTTACATGGCTGCATATAGGGAATAATAAATAGGATGCTGTGGATCATAGGGCTATAATTCTATCAAGGTATCCTGAGAGGTCATAAAAATCACAAGAACAAAGCTTGAGTCATTGTAATCACATCTGCCTCAGATTGAATTATTGCCTCATAATTCAAAATTTGCATGTCTTTTATTCTCATTAGTAAGAAGACATCTATGGGGTCAGCTCCCAAATTCTAGTCCAAAGGTTCAATCTGGGAATCTGAATCTATTCTGGTATGACTATGTTGGTGATATGAATAATCTGAGAGTGACTGGGACACAAATTCCTTTTGCATAACCAATTTATATTGGTCCTGCCCATTCTTGCTTATGCCATTTCCAGTGCCTTCAATAGCTTTCATATTTGATAGACTAAGAGAATAAAAGCACCTTCACTTAGAAATCCATTTATACATATTACAATGAAAATCAAATATAAAAAGACTAGAAAAGAGAAGCAGAATAGATTTAGTTTATTTTATAAATGAAGCATAATTGTAATTAGGTCCATTAATAGATCCTTATCTATTATTGCTTTATTCTTTTTTAAGGAACAACATACCATATTATAGGTATGATGGAAAGGAAATAAGCATTTATACAGTGCTTTCTATGTACCAAGCACTATGCTAAGTGCTCTTTTAACTATTATCTCATGTAATCACAATAACCTCAAAAGGCAGGTGCTATCATCAGTAGCATTTATGAAGAAATTGAGGCAAACAGAGGTTAAATTATCTGCCCAGGATCACACGCTAGTGTCATAGGTTGGATTTGAACTCAAGTCCTCTTAATTCCAGAGTCATTACTCTATATATCACCATAACACCAACTGCCTCTAACCAATGTGGCCAGGGCTTAATGCCATGTTTGACCTCCATTTTTGTAGTATTTCACTATTCACAAATCTGTGTTTACCTTTAAATAGGGAGTCCCTTTCCTGATTTCCTTTATGCTTCAATAAATGGCATAATATGTTGTTGACAAGGATGGGCACCTGCATGGGGAGAAGCATTTCTGAACCTTGTATTTGGTCCTCAGACATAAAGGTATCTTGCTGAATTCAGCCTCAGAACCTTTCGACCTTAAGAGAATCTGATAGCACAAATGCTCAAGAACTGAAAATTATGTTCCAACCCATAAAGCATCATAAAAACCTTATTTGAGCATCCTAACATTATTTTATAGGCTTTATCAAAATAGATGTGAGTTTTTAGGAAATGGCTAAACAAATAATAAAATTAATTACTGTGACATGGGAAATAATGAATAAAAAGAATACAGAAAAGTTTGGGAAGTCTTCTTTGAAATTACACAAAGTTTGATAAGCAAGACCAGGAAAACATTAGACATGACTACAATAATGTAAATAGGAAAAATAGTAAAACAGTTGAAACTGAATGCAACAAAAATATACATAATAACCAAATTTGTTTCCAAAAAATAAATATGAGAGTTTACTTCCCTCCACTCTTTGTTGAAGTAGGGGTCTATGGAGATGGCACATAGCCAGGTGCCATGATGGAAAATGTCAAACAGCTGAGTCTCCAAAGTATAATCTGTATTGTTAGCATTTCCTCATCACTTTCTTAAGTCTAGATAATAAACAAAACAATGCCATCCCTGATTTGTACCTTTTACCAATTTTGAAGGTGTAAATTCTCATGCTGAAAATTTAACGATCCAATATGTTGGATTATCGGTATGCCCATACGAGTTGACTTTAGCATATCATTGATATTCATTTGATCAATACTTCAATCACTCAAAAGGTATTTAGTAAGAGTTCACTTTTTGCCAGACATAGTATTGATTGAGGGGCTGGTTAGTTTTGCGGAAATGCTTTTTTTCTCTTTTAATCTTTCCTATAAATTTCTTCAGGTTGAGAGAAGGAAAAGAGATATATTGGGGGAAAATATGTCAATAAAAACTAAAAAGGAAAAGACTTTTGTCTGAAATCTTGAATCTGATTCCAGGAGTAATGTTGACTTTTTAATGACTGCCAGAAGCACCCTTAGACTAAGTGACTTGTGTGAGCATCATTTAGTCCCAAGTCCTGGTCCAGATTTACCTAGACTCCAGATCAGATTCTTTTAGGTGTGAAATACCTCAGTAAATGATTCAGTTCAACAAGCATGCACTTTTTATTTTAAAAAAATTATCCTTATTGATATTTTTGTTTTCCCATCACATTAATTTCCCAACATATCCCTCTACCCTCCCCTACCTAGTGAGGTTCCCCCTTTATAAGAAAGAAAAAGAAAACAGAATTTTTACCAAAATTAACCACACATAGATTATATTCAATAGCAAATGTAATATTTTACACCCAGAGCATTCCTCCTCTTCCTCTTATAAATGAGGAAGGGACCTATATTTTCTCTATATATAACTGTTTCTTTTGTCATTATCGTTACCACTCATATGTTAACAAGGAAATTGGGGGTGGGGAACAGTGCAGCTAGTTGACTCATTGGATTGAGAGCCAATTCTGGAGACAGGAGGTTCTGGGTTCAATTCTGTCCTCAACCACTTCCTAACTTTGTGTCCCTGGGCAAGTCATTTAACCCCTATTGTCAAGCTCTCACCATTCTTCTGCCTTGAAACCAAAACACAATATTGATTCTAAGATAGAAGGTAAGGGCTTTAAAATTAAATTAAAATTTTTAATTAAAAAAAGAAATTATTGGGCATTTACTATATGCAAGACACTGTACTAAGTCCAGAGTTTTAAAAAAGATAACTACTATATAATGCCTGTTCTCTAGGAGCTTACATTACTGGAGGGATGCACCATATTGATGTGTAAGTGTGTATGTATATACACATAATATAGAAAATAATTTCAAGAAGAATTGAGTGCTAATAATTAGTGGAGGGAACAGAAAAGACCTCATAAAAGCTATTCTTCGAATAAACCAAAGGACACAGAGATGAAGATGGAATACATTCCCCACATGGAAAACCACATATGCAAAGGTGCATGGGTGCCAGAGATGCAATGGAATATGCAAAGCTGGGTTAATTAAAGTTTTCATAGAGTCTGAAGGGACTTTGGGGATATAATGAAACCTGAGTGTCCATAGATATGAAATTAAATATTTTGTCCACTTATGAATATATATACTCACATATGTATATTTGTACATAATGATAATAAAAATAAGGTGGGTATGTGTATATATTAGAATCACCAAATTTTAGACCTGAACTGGATGTCAATATATACATTTTAAAATTTTCTAAAGGAATAGAAGTGGTATTTGTCTTTGAAATACATTTTTAAAGTTCCTAGAGCATACATGACTTTATATAATGAGAGTTGATTATTATTATTATTTTACTCCAGAGCAATGAAATACACAAAACATTTGGCATAGAATAGAGAAGATGGCTCATTTAAGGGTATTAACCATCTGGAACATAGAACAACTGTGCTCCATTGTCTGCACTTTTTTTCAGGTGTCATTAGAAGTGTTGATTCTTAACTTTTAATCTTATAGAAGTTCATGCTTTCCCTGTAGGATTTGGATGGGCAATTGCTATTTATGTACAGAGAGATCCAGCATGTCCAAGACTCTTTCCTTCTGGCTTCTGGCAGAAGTTCCATCTATTAATTCAGACCTTAAAAGGCCCTTTAACTTTGGCTGTGAACCTATAGTCCTATAACACAGAGTATAGAGATAATCTTATTAGTGGAGAAGACAAATGTGCGGAAGGTTAGGAGTCTTGAACATCAGCTAATTAAATAATAGGGGAAAGTGATCAATGAAGTATGAAGACCTACACATTCATCAATTAAGCTTCTCTTGTCTATGAAAGATAGGGCTAAAATCTGGGCTGCCCTGAATTACTAAGGGTAATAAGCTCCCCCAAGTGTGGGGATTGCTTGTTCATCAGAGTAGCTAAGTAGTGGGCAAAGAGATGGCTCAATGGATAGAAAACTGTGTCTGGAGTCAGGAATATCTGAGTTTCAATCTGGCCTTGGGTATTTACTAGCTGTGTGGCCCTGGGCAAATCATTTCATCTCTGTTTGCCTCAGTTCCCTCAGCTGTAAAATGTGGATGTTTATAGTGCCTCTCTCCCAAGGCTGTTGTAAGGATCAAATGAGATATTTGTAAAGGCACTTAGCACAGTGCCTGACACATAGTAGACTGTAGACTGTACACTGATACTGTATAAATGTTTATTTCCTTTCTTCACACTCCCATTAGGATCTTTTTCTAGAGTTCAATAGAAAGATCATTAGATTAAGAGTTAGAAGTCTTCTAGTTTTCATTCTGTACTAACTGATCATATGTTTGGTAAAATCAATTAATCTTTTTCTTTCTGGGCTTCAGTTGCTTCAACTCAAACATGAGGTAGAACAATAAATATTTATTAAGTGCCTAATTACAGAGTCAAGTGAGCTGTTCCAACGCTACAATTTTTCAGTTATTCACTTCTTCAGAAGAAAGGAAATAAACATTTATTAAGCATGTATTATATGCCAGGCACTGGACTAAATGCTTTAAAAATATTTCATTTGATCCTCACAATTACCCTGCGAATTAAGTGGTTTAATTATCTCCATTTTACAGCTGGGGAAACTGAGGCAGAAAGCGGTGTTTGTTTTTTTTTATGACTTTCTCAGGGTCACAAAATTAGTAAGTATCTGAGAGTAGATTTGAACTCAAGTCTTCCTATATCCAAGTCTAGTGCTCTGATCAGTGTGCCATCTGGGAGAAATAGGCTGAATAAAATGTACTGCACTGATCACTGCCTTTTTTAAATCTGTGGCTTAAAAAAAAGTAGCCTTCAACAACTTCTTTAACATAAATATTAAAAGCAGGTTGAACTTCTTTTACTGCAAATATCCTATCTGAAAAAAAGGTGTGATATAGAATTGGTTTTTGAGTGTAATGTTTTTGGTTTTTTTTTCCCCTGGTGGGTTTGGTTAGTATTTGGTTAGTATTTGGTTAGTGAGAAAGTTGTTAGTGAGCACAAATGTGTCTCCCTGTAATAGTCATCAATTATTCTTCCTAACTTTGTACTCTAGACTAAACAGAACTCTCATCCTTCTTCTATTGTGAGTACTCTTCAAATATTTAAAGACAACTAAATTACTCCTGTATACCCAAGTCTTTTATTCTTCCTTTGAAATATCCCTCATTCCTTTAGTTCATTCTTTTATGGTATGGTTTCCCTTCCTAACCTGTCTTTCCCTCTCTGGAAATACTCTAGTTTTTCTAGGTCCTTCCTTAAATATGTCATTAAGATAAGGACACAGTACTCCAAGTATAATCTCACCAAATCAAAGTTCAACCAACTATGATCTGTTCTGGTTATTATATTTCTATGTTTCTATACTTATATTATATTTCTATGCTTCTATAATTTTCATCATTTCTTATAGTGCAGAAGTATCACATTATATTTCTGTGCTACAATTTTTTCTACAATTCCTGAAATGATGGTTGCTCATATAGTTTCTAGTTCCTTTGTACTATTAAAAAATTCAATAGCTTTTATATTTCCATGTCATGTTATTCACATATATTTTAATGTATAATATAATTTATATGTGCATATTTGTATATATTTACAGATTATGATAACTCATATTGAAATTCCATAAAACCTCCAAACATTTTCATTTTTCCATTAACTTAATGTTCTTTTTTTAATGAACAAAATCTATTTTATCTCCCTCACATAACCTTATGTTTAAATAAGCCTTTGTAATAAATATGCATAGTCAAGTAAAACAAATTCCCACATCGGCCATATGGAAAAAAATATATGTCTCATTCCCTATCCTGAGTTTACCACCTCTTTTCTGGAGATGGCCTACATGTTTCATCATTGGTCCTCTAAAGTAATGGTTCATCCTTCTGTTAATCAGAGTGGTTATGATGATCAAAGTTGTCTTCATACTGCCATTCTCATTGAATCACTTGTTCTGGTTCTTCTCACATATGTTTTCATCAGTACATATAAGACTTTTAAAGTTTCTCTGAAAGTTTTCCTGAAGTTTCTCTGAAAAAATCCTTTCATCATATTTTATTTCACAATAATATTCTATCATCAATAATTTGTTCCCTAATTATTTAACATCCCCTTAGATTTTAGGGGTTTTTATTCAATTCTGTTATCACAAAAGTAGTTAGGAATGTGGTTGTACATTTGTGCCTTTTAATTCTTTCTTTTATCTCTCTGGCCTCTATGCTTGAAAGTAGTATTGATGGGTCAAAGAGTATGCATAGTTTAGTAACTTTTAGGGAATAGTTCCAAATTGATTTCCAAAATGGCCAGATCAATTCCCAGTTCTACCAACAATGCATTTGTGTTCCTGCTTTCCCAAACTTCTCTAATCTTTGTCATTTTTCCTTTATTTTTTTTATCATTTTTGTCAATCTGGTAGATGTGAAGAAAATCTCAGTTGTTTTAATTTATATTTCTCCCAAATATTTTCTATATTATCTGCTTCCAACCTATATCTTCTTCATTTTATATGTGAGCCTTTGGTTTTTTAACTAAGTGCAAGGTTTTAAAGTTCATAACTATTAAATTTCCTCTTATTTGTTCCAATATGTTAAGATCTTTTTGGATATCAATTGTGTCAAGCTATCCCTCCCAGTTTTGTGTTACCCAGTCCATAAATGTGATAAATCTACTTTCAATGGCTTCATAGAAGTCATTTAATACAAATGTTGTTAGAGATCAAGCCTAAGGGCAGAACCCTGAGGTATTTAAATATATGTATGTATATGTATGTATATCAATACATACATATACATATATAATATACATACATATACATTTTAGTTGATATTTTATCATTGCTATTAATAGAGACTTTTTGTAACATGTCATTGAGCCCCATATGTACTACATATGATATTTCTATGGCATATCCCTGATCTATTGGCCTGGTATTCTTATTTTTTAAATAAAGTTAACCTGGAATAATTTGTTCTTTATACACTTATGCTAGCTTGCAGTGGTCTAAGAGGCTTTCACTTCTTTAAGTGTCTATATTATATTTGAAGAAGCTATAGGCATGAATTAATGACATCACTAACTATATATACACACCAAATATCATAAAATCTAATTCACAATGACAATTCAACTGAATTGCTAAATGATATAGATAGTAAATTGGGAAGGACTTTAATAGTCCTCACTTAAAGTTATATGACTCAGAGAAAGATAAACAAAAAATAAATATAAAATAGAACAATTTATTACAGAATTTAGAACTGAAAGCCAATGTCTTCTAAATGGGAATGTTTAAATATATGTATGTATACATATATAATATTTTTCAATACCAATTTGTAAAGCAAAGATAGACCATGTGGTTAGGGCACAGAAAAATTATGAGTGCATATTTTTAAAAGGAAGAATAGTAAACCTATACTTCACAGATACACTGAAATAGCAGTTAACACAAGAAACACAAGCAAAAGAGCTCAACCTAAATAAAAATTAAATAATTTCATTCTGAATAATGAACAGGTCAAAGAATAATTCATAGAAAGAATAACTATGTGAAAGAGAATGATGAGATAATGTAACAAAATTTCTGAGATACAATTAAAGTAATAGTCAAAGAGAAAATTATATTTCAGAGAATACACACCAACAGAACAGAAAAGAGAGCATTCCTGAATTAACCATGCAGTTAAAAGACTAGACAATAACCAAATAAATATGTCCAAAATAAGTATGTCAGAGGAAATATTGAAAATTAGAAGTGAAATAGATAAAATGGAAAACTAAAACCTACAGAATTGATAAACAAAACTAAAAGCTGATTCTTAGAAAAAAACTAATGAATGTTATAAACCTTTCACTCGCCTGATTTAGAATAGTAGGGAGAAAAATCAAGTGATTAAAATTGTACATAAAACATAATAAAATCACAACAGGAAAGAAATAGAAAAGAACTATCACAAACTACCATAAACACTGAGAATTTGAAAGCAATAGAGGATTAGTTTCTCTATTATTCTTCTATTAATGGAAGTCAAAGTTATGCACTTATAGCTCAAAGGATTAAACTTTTTTTCAAGTGTAGAAATAATACTATTTCCTTGAAATCAGAAAATAATATATTTGTAGTTGGAGAAATCATAGGAATAAATGTTACATCTCCTGGTCCTAATGTGTCCTAAAATTAATGGGAGCTAACTGTGTTCTTCAATGCTCTATGTCAGAAATTTTTTATAGACATTTCATAAAACATATGTAATATAAATTAAAAACATGAAAAATAAATTAAAATTTAATGAAAAGGGAGTTGTAAGATTTTGTTAAACAACATGTAAAACAAGTAAAGTGGGTTTGTTTACTCTCTAAGATCAGTGGGATAACCTATTTTTTATGTTAAAATTTTCGTTGTAGAATTTTAGAGACAAGAACATTCAAGATGTTATTCTGGAAATGAATTTTTTTCTTAATCTCTCCTCTTGAAAGTTTTATGTTAGGATAACATTTTTCAGATGTCTGTCTCATCAGTGATACTCTCTTTAATAATATTACCTAAGCAACTGCATAATGAAATTATATTATAAACTTTTTTCCAATCTTTAAAATAATATTGCTCTTTATTTATATAGATTAACTAGTTTCTTCTTAATTTCCACAGAGAGATTTCTCTTAGAATATTAGATAGCCAATAAAAGTTTGATTTGTGTGAAGGTAATAGGCTTATATTATTGTAGTGCAATAAGGTGGAGATAGAATTGAGTTTGGAATCAGAAGACCTGGGTTCAAATTCCAGCTCTACAACTTACTGCTTATGACTTTGGGAAAGTCCCTTAATTTCACTGGGCTCCATTTTCCTCATTTATTAAAGGAAGTGGGTGGATCAGAAATTTTCTTTCTTATCCTCTGTGTCTTAGTTTCCTCATCTATAAAATGGCTATAATAATAGGCCTTACCTTACAGAGTTAATGAGGACCAAATGAGTTACCATATGTATGTATTTTGCAAATTCTAAAGCACTACAAAAATGCTAAATATTGCTCATATGAAACTAATCTTAAACTTCACTGATAAAAACATGTTTAGAACAAGATGTATGATATTTTGGCCACAATTTGACTTGGTCAAATCATATCTAGATGCCACATTTTAAGAAGAATATGGAAAAACTAGAGAGTTTCCACCCCATGTGAAGTTGGAGATCATTCCCTTGAAGGTTTGCTTAAAGAAACTAGGGATGCTTAAATGGAAAAAAGAATAGTTGGGGCAGGAGAGGGAGCATGATATTGTCTTTAAATATTTGAAGACAAATGTAATCAGGTAGAAGAGAGATTAGACCTGTTATATTTAATCCAAGATGGCAAAACTAGTAACTGTGGGTGAAAATTACAGAGGCAAATTTGAACCTAATATAGGGATGACTATTATAACCATTCAGGAATGGAAATTGCTGTCTTAGTAGAAAGTGAGTTCCTTGCCACTGAATGGCAGTCAAACAGAAGCAGAATGAGGGTTTGTCATAATTTTATAAAAGGGATTTCTGCCTGAAGGGGAGGTTGGGTTAGGTGACCTTTAAATGCCCTTTTGACTCAAAGACTTCATGACTCCAAGAAGAATGAGAATGAAGGCATATGGAGTAAGCAAAAAATAATGAATGTTGGTCATGACTATCCCTCCCAAAATAACTTACTGCATGACCTATTAGATGTCTTCTTATATAATTTCCATTATATTAATGGAAATCAATTAGGCATGCCTATGTTATTCAGACCTAAGGCTAATCTTACTTCTTGACAATTTGGATAATGGCGTATATGGAGTGATTTCAGGGTTTCCTAGAAAAGCTGAACCCTAGCTCACAGACTGACTGACACCTCAAACTTTTTAATCAAGAGATGCAAAGTTTCAAGGATGTCACCTGAAGCAGAAACACCACTAGAAGAGGTAACGCGTTGGATTAAATTCATATTAAGTTGTTATATGAAATTATATATATATATAATTTCACATATACCACATATATTTGGTATATAGAGATATACATTAAATTATCGCTCATCTGCCTCCAGTGATTAAAAGGGAAGTGATGAAAGGAGGGTCAGAAAAGTGACATTTGGAGGTCCAAAGATACAGGATCATATATATTAATGTGGGTATGACTTCCATGCATCCAAACTTCAATCCACTGACATTTTTTCATGCTGCATTCTTCATTGGTCTTTTTTATAAGTCATAGAAGCATGGATTTAGAGAGAGAGGGGACCTCATAGGCTATCTCAACACTTATAATACAAAGACTTCAGCAGGGCTTTGATTAAATGACTTGTTTAATGGTCACATAAAGAATAAAAGTCAAAAAAGGTGAGATTAAGCTCAAATGTTTTTTTCTAACACCTAGGGAAGTGTTCTATCTACTCTGCTAAGAAACCCCTTCTCCAGAGAGATTTCCTCCAACATTCTTCAGACCTCCTAGCACCCAAGAGTGAGATTATTTTTGGAACAGTTTGCCAAACACAGTTGGTCAGGAAAGTGAGAAACACAATCTACTGTTGTTGTTGGGGATGCCCTCTTAATGACCCAATGATTCTGAATGATTTCTTCATTAAGTTGATTGGCTAATCTAACCTGCTGTTTTGACGTATTATAAACAAATTCCCTATTGCATATTCCTTGGTTTCCTATGGTATCCCACATCATAGAACAGACAAATAATAGCAGGTGTGCCTGAGCGCTCGATGGACAGTGGAGAACTGCTAAAAAGGATAACATAACATAACATCTGTACAAAAGCTCAAGCTTTGCATAAGCTTTCTTGCCACAGACTTTTCCTTTCTTTTCCTTTCTAATGGCTTTTGCTCAGTAAGAAGTACACTCATCAATAATGCACATTTTTCAGGCATAGTAAAAATGTTTGTGAAAGGCTATTAATGTGAAAGCAAAAGCCCATATTGCAAACCCTAATCTCTCATTTATTTCAACTATTTTTGTAAGTGCTTAAAACTATAACTCTGCTTTTTGGAGGGGAAAAATTCAATATCAAGGTCATAGGAAGATCAAAAAAGGTACTAGTTTAAAATCCTTAGGGGTCTTGGGTCCTAGAAGTTTGGCTAAATAAATAATCTTTGGGATAGATATTATTGGTCTTTTTTGACCTTAAAAATACCACTAGTAATTTCTTTAGGAATCAATATGAAATCTAAAAAAAAAATACTCATCAAACATCCCAGAAAGTTTTCAAGGAAGAATAAAATATTCCACTGGAGTTACATAGTCCCAGAAAAGAGCGGTTTCCATTGGAAATCCTGACATCTTTCCCCATATAGCAGTGTGAATGGTACCACTATAATGAGAGAAACTACAACTTGGAGCAAGCACGGTTATATCCTTTTCTTAGCTTCCACAGTCCCCACACCCCTGGAGTACCATTCGAGACAGTGATGAACTGTGGTCTCAATTCCCTTATTAGCTGTAAGACCTAAAAATTATATGTGCAATTAAAAGGCAAAATGCTGATATTACTCATAGGAAGCCCTTTGTACATTAGCAAGGTACAAAAGTCTGCTGACACTTTGCAATGGAGATAGTCAGCAGGGCCAAAGATTAATAGAGCCTCATAAATTTGCAGGGTGAATACAGTAGATAGGGGCAGAATAAGCATGTTGTATTAGAGATAAATAAAGGGCATGGTCAGCTTGACAAAACATTTAACAAGGAACACAACCTCTCCTTTTAGGCAATTTGCTTGGCTGGCATTAGCCTGCTTTATATAACTACACATAATTACCCCCCTCCGTACTTGTTTTGTGACACAAAGGCATTCAGGCTTCCCAGAAAAGAAACCATAAGAAGACAGCTGGATGGCACAGTCTGCCACTCTCTCGGCCTGTTTGATTTCTGTCAAATGACCCTAATGGCAACTGTGATGTTCTTTCTACAGGCTGTGGTCAGGGATGGGGGAAGGTGGGAGGAGATGTTTTAACATGATAAAAGGAATCACATTCATGCTACAGGTCCAGATCTGGTCAAGTGAAGGTGGGAAGGGATGTTTTAATAGGGTAACACTTAAGGTGTCTGTTTTTGATTTGTTTGTTTGAATGAAAACGATGGAGCTTCCAAATATCTGAAAGTCAAGTGGAACGATAGGTTTTGTGGAGTATCTGAGAATTATTCCTTGTGCTGTTTTAAAGGGTTTTAGGAATGGGAATGGCTTTATTTTATACATGGTTAGAGAAGTAGTTTGATGTAATAGGAGGAACGTTGGGGTTTGGTGGAGCCAGCTGTAAGTAGTTTAGGAAGCTGAAGTTAAAAATTTCAAATTTAGTACTTACTCTACACTACAAATCAGAACTAGATTTATTTTTTTTTTATTTCTAGACTTTAAAAAGTGAGGGGAAATGTTAATACTGTAAATGAAATTTAAAAGTGTATCATATTTTGAAGAACTAACTACTCATTAAACATTTACTTACAAATCACTGAAAGAAACCCAGCTCTGGAGCCAGGAAGATCTGAGTTCAAGTCTTGCCATTGCCACATACTGTCAGTATAGTCTTGGGCAAGTCTCTTTACTTCTGAGTACCCACAAGGAACTCCTCTGAACTCTAAACTGAAGATCAGTCACTAATAATGTATTAGTAGATGGAGTTTCCTCACTG
Source organism: Gracilinanus agilis (assembly GCF_016433145.1). Classification (NCBI taxonomy): domain Eukaryota; kingdom Metazoa; phylum Chordata; class Mammalia; order Didelphimorphia; family Didelphidae; genus Gracilinanus; species Gracilinanus agilis. Next base: position 554,404,945 of record NC_058132.1, on the reverse strand, counting down.
AGAGTTCCTTACATGAAGGGAATCACAATTCCCTTTTCCCTCTCCCCAACCCAAAATGGAATTTTATTAGGAATGAATTTGGAAATAGATATTTTTAGAAATGTAGATCTCTGGTTCAATGCAGAGATCATAGGATTTGCAGTCAGAAGACTTAATTCAAATGCTATCTTGGCTAATAATTACTTCTTTGACTGATGAGTAATTAATTTTCTCTCAGTAGACCTCAGTTACCTCTTTTGTAAATCAAGAGGTTTGGACTAGAACAATATCCATGATCTGTGGTAAATGAGCACTTTCTAATCTTTCCTTTTGAATCATCAAATACCACTGATCCAAATGATGAAATACATCTAAGTTCCATCTGGAAAAGTGATCAAGAAATTCCTCCTGTGAACAGCTCTTATTGGAAGGGGTTTACTGTTTTCTATTTTCAACAAAGTTTAAATAAAAGATTGTAAATGATGAAGAAAAAAGCAACATCCCAGAGTCATCAAATATTGTACAATTTAAAGATTATTTGGCCCAACCCTTTCATTGAGAAAACCTCTCCTACTATGTAATCAAAATGAAATTAAGAATTAGTTTGATTTTCATCCAAAGCATATTTCTTTGTTATTGGGGTACTTAGAGGTTAGCTAGAAGTAGAGGGGCTTGGTGTTAGTTTTCTATATGACATTAACAAGTATTCAGTGTTCAGAATTTTCTCCAACTATCTCCTACTTCCTTGAAGTTGTACAAAGTAGTCTCTCTGCCTAGAGCACATTCCCTTCAGATCTCTGTTTTTAAAAAATCATTCTTCTTATCCAGAACCTGTCTCTAAGCCACCTCTTTCATTAAGCCTTTTCTAATTCCCTCAGATGAAAGTGATCTCTTTCCTCAAATTTCTTTTTATATGCTTCATCATACTTACTAATCATATTTATTTATTTGTTACATTACAAGCTACCTTTTATAAATCTGTATTCCTACTATGTAGCACAGTGTTAAGTATATGTTCTTTTTGTTTCATACTTGTGGTTTTATCTATGAAGGAAATCCTGTTTTGGAAAATCCTTCAAAGAATGGAAATTTGTTATTTGTGAATTACAATCTTGAAAGACAGTGTCTCATCCTTGATAGAGAGTTGGCCACTGAATCAGTCTGAATCCTGCCTCTGACACAACTGGGATGTTTGAGGTCAAATTTGAACTCAAGTCCTCCTATCTACAGGACTGCTGTTCTATGCACTGAGCCACCTCGCTGCCTCTAGAATAAGGTTCTAATACTATTTGAATCTATTTCTTCTAGCTAATTATAAAACTATTTTATGGTTCATAGTCTGAGTCTTTTTGAATACACTAATTTATTCAACAAATATATATATATATATATTAAACACCTGTAGCCTTTTCTTATTCCTTGTGTCTGTGTTAGTGAAGGAAGCTGAACTTAACAGGTCTGCAAAAAAGATCTGTAACTCTGGGAACTTTGGAGGAAGCTGTAACTGCAGCAGTTTTGGAAGCTCATATCAAAGAGGGTAAGGGGGGGGTCAGATAACTGGTTCAAAAGAGATCTGGGAGGACTCTTTCCTGGCACTGGCTGCTGGCACTCATTGGCAACTTTATTGCCCAGGATTAGTTCTGGATCATAGATCCAGGGTGGAGAGGAATGTTTGTTATCTGTCACAAGGGATCAGAAGCCCTGGTCACAGTTCTAAGACCAGGAGGGATGCTAGTACTTGTGGCTGCAGGAGAGTAGGGGACCTTCTTAGGTAAAGAGAAGAATATAGACCAGGAAAACAGAGTCTTTACCTCTCTTAGGATTACACTACCTAGTGTAAGAGTTAAAAGGGGGTTTTATGGGTTCAATATGTAAAAGATGGTCGCCAGAGGACTGAACTATTATCAATCCTCAATTAAGAATAATCTCAAATCAAAATTGACTTTTATGGAAGTTTATTTACATGAGAGAAGAGAGAGAGGAAGAAAATAGGAATCTATCTCACTAATTAATCCAGGTAGATCTTAACCCTCAGAAGAGGGTTAAAGGGCCTGAGGCCCGGAGGTGAATGGAGCAAACTTCATTCACAGAGTATAAAAGGAAGTTTCTTAATAGAAGTTCAGGAAGATTCAGTCTTTAAACTCACCATGTGGAAAAGTCACAAACCAGCAAAGCTCCCTCAGGTCCCCTTCACCAAACCAGAAGTAGTCTCACTCACTCCACTCCCTCTTTTAAAGGGCTCATGTATGCGTCACTTCCAGTGCCTTCCCCTAGCCTGCATGTCCAATCACAATACACACTTTCTCATAGAAAGCGTAGGGGTGGTCTGTTGATTCTGATTCATTACTCACTCTAGCACATGTGTTTTAGGACCTCCCAGAATTGGAAGGTGCTCTCACCTTTGGTGATTAAATCTAAAAATGGGCAGTGTAGACTTAATCTAATTATCACATTAGAAAGCATCAAAAACTTGAAAATAGCAACACAGAAATGCATGAAGCTTGGTCTAGTGCCTCCCCGCCCCTAGAGGAACAGAGTCTAATTTTTAACATAAAGTTAAAAGTAAAGAAATAGCATGAGAAAATGACCAAACAACATAAAACAAAGCTTGAGTACAAAAAGCTACTATGATGGCAAGGAAGGATGATATAAACTTGGAAGACAAAAAAACAGATATAAACAAAGTCTCAGAGAAAAATACTAAATAGACCCAAAGCCATCATGAATTCCTGGAACAATAAAAGAAAAGGATGAGTGATAGAGTAAAAATTGGGAAAAGAACTAAGTGTGATGCAAGAAAATTATGAAAAGGTTTTCCAATTGTTTAGATCTAGTTTTACTTTTTTGGAAAGTGTTTTGTAGTTATGTTCATATAATTCCTGTATTTGTTTTGGTAGATAGATTCCTAAGTATTTTATATTGTCTAGGGTAATTTTAAATGGTGTTTCTCTTTCTACCTCTTGCTGCTGTGATGTGTTGGAAATATATAGAAATGCTGATAATTTATGTGCATTTATTTTGTATCCTGCAACTCTGCTAAAGTTGTTGATTATTTCTACTAGTTTTTTAGTTGATTCTCTAGGATTTTTTAAGTATACCATCATATCATCTGCAAAGAGTGATAGCTTAGTCTCCTCCTTGCCTATTTTAATACCTTCAATTTCTTTTTCTTCTCTAATTGCTACTGCTAGTGTTTCTAGTACAATGTTAAATAAAAGAGGTGATAATGGGCATCCTTGTTTCACACCTGATCTCCTGGGTAGGACTAGCTAACATAATAAAAATGACCATTCTACCCAAATTAATTTACTTATATAGTGCCATACCTATCAAACTACCAAAAACCTTTTTACTACATTAGAAAAAACTATAACAAAGTTTATTTGGAAGAACAAAAGATCAAGAATATCAAGGGAAATAATGAAAAAAACGTGAAGGAAGGTGGCTTAGCAGTACCAGATATTAAGTTATACTATAAAGCAGCAGTCATCTAAACAATATGGTACTGGCTAAGAGATAGAAGGGAGAATCAGTGGAATAGAATTGGAGTAAGTGATGTCAGCAAGACAGTGTATGATAAACCCAAAGAGCCCAACTTTTGGGACAAAAATCCACTATTTGACAAAAACTGCTGGGAAAATTGGAAAACAACATGGGAGAAATTAGGTTTAGATCAACATCTCACACCATACACCAAGATAAATTCAGAATGGGTGAAAGACGTAAATATAAAAAAGGAAACTGTAGCTAAATTAGGTGAACACAGAATAGAATACTTGTCAGATCTCTGGGAAAGGAAAGATTTTAAAACCAAACAAGAGTTAGAGAAAATTATAAAATGTAAAATGAATAATTTTGATTATATTAAATTAAAAAGGTTTTGTACAAAGAAAAACCAAATGCAACCAAAATCATAAGGGAAACAGCAAACTGGGAAAAAATCTTTATAACAAAAAAAGAAAATTATGAAAAGGGAAATATCAGCTTGGTAAAAGAGGCATGAAGAAATACTGAAGAAGATTACATCTTAAAAAATAGAATTGGCCTAATGGTAAGAGGCTCAAAAATTCACTGAAGAAAAGAACTTTTTTTAAAGCAGAATAGGTTAATTGGAAAAAGAGGTAAAAAAAACCTTAGCCCAATAACTGCACAAAACTTCAAAAAACAACAAAACAAAGCCAGAATGATGAAAAAAATGAAAGAATATGAAATATCTCATTGGAAAAACAACTGGCCTGGAAAATAGATCAAGGAGAGATAATTTAAGAATATTGGATTACTTAAAAGCCATGATCAAAAAGATCCTAGACCTCACATTTCAAGAAATTATCACAGAAAACTGCCCTGTCATCCTAGAACCATAGGGTAAAATAAAAATGGAAAGAAGCCACTTATTACCTCTTGAAAGAGATCCCCAAATGAAAACTCTCAAGACTATTTAGCCATATTCCAGAGTTCTGAGGCCAAAGAGAAAGTCTTGCAAATACCCATAAAGAAACAATTCAAATATCAGGAGCTTTAATCAAAAGTACACAAGATTTAGCAGTTCTATATGAAAAGAACAGAGATCTTAGAATATGATATCTTCTGGATGTCAAAAGGATTTGGATTTCAACCACGAATAACCTACCTGGCAAAACTGAGTAAAATCTTTCAGGGGAAATAGATATTTAATGAAATAAAGGACTTCCTGACATTTCTGATGAATACTCCAAAGCTGAATAAAAAAATGTGATATTCAAACAAAAAATTCAAGAGAAATATAAAAAGATAAACATGGAAGAATAATCATGAGGGGTTCAAAAAAGTTAAATTATTTCTATTCCTACATGGGAAGATGAAACATGTATCTCCTAAAAATTTAATCATTATTAGCATAGTTTGAAGGAGAGTAGGTGAAAAAAGGCATGAGTGTGAGTCAGTTATAGTGGGGTGATCTCCAAAAATATAATGTAGCAGTGAAAAAGAGGGATACCCTGAGAGAAGGAGGAAGGGAGAGGTAGAATCAGGGAAATTTTCTCATATAAAAGCAGTGTGCAAGGAAGAGCTTTTAAAGTACAGGGCAAAATGGGAAGGTAGACAATGCTTGAACCTCATTCTCAGGAAAACTTGGGGTTTTCCTGGCAAAGATATTAGAATGGCTTGCCATTTTCTTCTCCAAGTCTTTTTATAGAGAGGAAATTGAGGCAAAAATAGTTAAGTGATTTATCCAGAATCACATAGCTAGTAAATATCTGAATCCAGATTTGAACTCAGGTCTTCCTAACTCTTAGCCTGGTCCTCTATTCACTGAGCTAACTCAAGATGGAATTGGAGAGAGAATGATTAGAAGAGAGGGTTGTTAAAGGGAAAGCAGTGGTCAGAAACAAAATAGATGGGATGGAGGAAAACTCTCAGTTAATATCACTGTGGATGTGAATGAGATGAACTAATCCATAAAACAAAAGTAGATAGCCAAACGGACAAGAAACCAGAATCAAAAGATAGGTTGTGTACAATGTATATAAGACACACTTGAAATGGAAAAGCACAGAATTAAAATAAAGGGCTGAAACAGAATCTGTTATATGTCATCAGAAGTTAAAAAATATGGGTAGCAATCATGATCTCAGACAAAGCAAAAGCAAAAATAGACCTAATTAAAAGTGAGAATCAGGGAAACTACATTTTGTTAAAAGGTACCACAGAACAATTTATAGCTAGTTTTTCTGATAAATGCCTCATTTTCAGGTATATAGGGAATTGAGTCAAATTTATAAAAAATCCATCTATAATAATATGAAAAATGTTCTAAATTACTACTGACTAGGGAAAAGCAAATTAAAATAGCTCTGAGATACCACCTCACACATCAGAAATGATAACTGCTGGAGGAGATGAGTGAAAAATAGGTACATCAATGATTTGTTGGCATAGAAAACTGGCATGACCATCTTGGAGAACAATGTCTACAAAACTGTGCATATCCTTTGATCCTCCAACACCACTACTAGATCTGTACCCAAAGGTCAAAGAAAAAGGAAAGGACTTCTATATGCAAGAAAATTTATAGCTACTCTTTTTTGTACTGGGAAAGAATTGGAAATTGAAGAGGATACTCAACAGTTTGATGACCCATTGAAAGTATAATGTTCTCACTTTCTTTCTTCTTTTTTCTTTCTTTGTTTTGTTTTGTGATGTGACTATTATGGAAATAGATTTTGCATGATTTCACATGTAAAATCAAAATCATAATTTTTTCCCTTCTCAAGGAGTAGGGCAAAGGTTGGAGGGAGAGGGAGAATCTGGAACTCAAAATTTAAAAAGTAAAGAATATTAAAAATAAAAATATTTTTAAATATTAGGAAACCAAGGTAGGGTTGGTTATATGGGTTGCAAGAATTATCTGCCTTTTAAAGCTTATTGCTACAATGACTGCTGTTTACCGTATGGTCCCTCAGCAAGAAACCTTAAAGAAATGTGAGAGTCCAGACATGGAAATCCAATAGAACATTTATTCAGCCCCGAGGGCATCTTTTATTGCTCAGCAGTCCAACCTTCCAGAACCTTCCTCCAGAGTGACAGGGAATTATAGCTACATAGGGCTCCCTGCTCACAGATTCGTCCTCGTCATACATACTCATAAGCATCTCCACCACCTACCAAGGGGGTCGTTATTCATGACATGATATTCTCCACTGTAACATTGTAATAAAGTTGCAGCCGGTTGCTTTTTCCTCCTTAATACACTGATTCTCCTCTCCTCTCCAGGGTATGTCAAGGGACAGCCTTATATGGCCATCGGTCTTAGGGCTCTCAGACTTCTAGTTAAAGAGATGCTAATAGCATAAATGAAGTCATGTAAATGTCAGTGAGAGCCCTTTAAGAGAGTTTGGTCGGCAATATACTTGAAGTCCTCCTTAATAAGAAATACATTTGCAAAGAATTTCCCCATCAAACTTGGGATTTCTCTTCTCTGGAAAAAAAAAAGAAAGAAAGAAAAGAAAAGAAAAGAGAAATTGTATTTTTAACAGATTTTTTTTCTTTTTTTTTTCTTTTGACACACATACACAAAATAATATAATAAGTACATTGGTTGGCCACATAACTTATTTCAAATGAAATTAAAGAACTATAAGTATTTGTACTTTAGAAAAAATTTCCAAACTAAACCTCATCAGAATATGTATTGTTAACCATGTTCTAGATTTTCCTGGAAAAAAAAAAACAGAACTAAAAATAACATTATGTCCCATTTATATGAGTTTGGAAACTTTCTTCTCTAAGATGAATACTGCTTTACACTATAAGTCCCTTGTTAGTCCTACAATCTACTGCAAATGGAATCTTTTTGACCAGGTATTTGAAGGAAATGAAAATGTCTCTCTTGGAATTTTGCTGCACAGTGGACAGAAATATGCGCTCATTTTTTCTGTGTCTGTCTGTTTCTGTCTCTCTCACACAAACACATACGTATTCTTATCATGTATGTATATATTTATATAAAATCATATATATAAATTAATTGATTTTTACCCCTGGAATAGAGGCAAGGTTAAAAAAATTAGAAGAAAATTAGCACTAGAAAATAGAGAAAATATTTATGATGGTGATTATTTCCTGGGAATAGGATGGGGTAAGGAAGAATGAAGATCTGAAGGCTAAAACTAAAGGAGACAGTGAAGATAGTGAAGCTATTCTCTATAATTAAAAAAAGAAAAAGAGGAAGTAAACACTACCTGTTATCATGAGGGATTCAGGCTAGTTTTAAGAAAACAATTCTCTTATAGGAATTTGGATAAGTCAATAAGTAGTGCTGTGAACTCTTAATCTTTGATGTCTTTAACAAGAGTAAGGTGTCTTTCATACTCAAAGTATATATGGTTTAGAAACTACCACACCAATGCAACTATCAACAATTTCGAAATAGGTCTTGATGGATGATACATGTTAAAACCAGTGGAAATGCGCATCCGCTAAAGGGGGGAGGATTTGGAGGAGGGGTGAAGGGGAAAGTAAGAGCATGAATCATGTAACCATGTTAACTTTTCTAAAAAATAAATATTAAAAACATTTTTTAAAAAAAGTTGATAACAAAATGAACATAGGTACTAAATTCAATTATTCTTTCTTACATGTAAACACTTTTCTTTTTTTTTTTTATATTGTCCAACCTGGAATTAGAATGTAAGATTTCACTATGTTAGGACTGCCCCTTGCCCCCCCTCCCAAAAAAAAAAAGAAAAGAAAAAGAAAGAATCAGTAAGTCTTGAATTGTATTCTAAGATGCAATAGGCTGGGCTCTGGCCAATGAGAGGGGGAAAAGAACATCTGAAAAAAACAAATGTGATTAACTAATCTTCTAAAATGAAAATTTATATGCCAATAGTAGGTATTCAAAAGAAGAAAATAATAGTTCCTTTGAATTTAAATTCAAGGATAGACTAGCCACCTTCCCCCAGTTACTGGTTGGAGGGACCTCCTGTGTAACTTTATTTGCTGTTAAATATTTCTTTAAGTCAAAATATATTTCATTCCTTTAATGTTGACTTCCTGGCCCACTTGCCCCTAGCCACAGTAAAAAAGAAAAACTAGACCAATTTACATAATCTTTTCCTCTAGAGCAGTGGTAGGCAAACTACTGCCAGCAACCAGATTTGGGCCCCCTGAAATGTTCTATGCTCCATGCTACATTATTCCTAATCTGACTAATACAATGAGTAGGATACAATACAATGAAACTTTGAAAGAGTTGCCTTAGAAACAGACTGACAGATAAGCATTTCCTTTCCTTTGGCCCCCTCTTTAAAAAAAGTTTGCCCATCACTGCTCTAGAGCAATGATTCTTAACCTTTATTGGTGTTGTGCAGATCTTGAAACCTATAAACTCCTCAGAATAATTATTTAAAATGCATAAATAAAATATATAAGATTACATTGGAAATCAATTATATTGACATTATCAACATTAAAAAAGTTAATGGATTCCAATTGAAGAACCTTTGCCCTAGACAGAATATTTGCCCTGAATCTCTTATCTCTTTCCCTATTCTGGTGAATTGGGCTTAATAAACCAAAAGGAAACCTGAAGATCCCCTTTCTCTTTCTCCCCAAGAGCCTAAAGTAAATTTTGAGAAGTCAGTTCTGCTTTTTCTGATTTGTTTTATCTTCATCCTGCCCCATTTCCACTCCTTTAATTCTCCATAAAGCAAAACCCCAAGGGAAAAGAAGGATCTTATTTATTGTCATCCTATTAAAGTTCTTATCCTCTGCTCTCATACTGTTTACACTAAAAATAGGAGGCCAAAGTACCTCTCTTCCTCATCCCTTTTTTTATTTCTGCTAGGTATGCATCTCTTTCAAGACTGTTCCATCTGATTGCATTTCTTGCATTTGCAATATTACCCTAGGCAATCCTGCATTATAATGTGCAGTTGGTTCTTTACCTCTTCATTTTTGAGTCTTTCTCCATTGTGAATCTTTGATACTGAGCAGCACTGCCAAAAGGAGTTTGAATGGGGGATAGTATATATGAAGAAGTGATCACTGGGATTCATAGAGTGATGAGCACTGAATAATTGGTAAAGCTTAGCAATGCAAAAAATAGTGTGCTCTGGTTATCTTGTGTCATAAGTTGCCTTCTTAAATCTCATTATCAACACTCACTAAAATGCATATAGCAATAGTGATACATACAACAAAAAGGGAGCCTCTGGAAAAAGGGCATAATGTCCAAAACCATTCATTTTTTCCATCGCATTTTCTGTATTCCCATTGAAGTTATAGTATACTCATGTGACTCTGAATCGCCCACATTACAGTATAAGAGATGAATTCCTAGTGGTAGGGCTATTCTGTCACATAGGTCTGGTCAGATTTCTGTGAATGTTGGTCTAATCTTCAGAATTTTTAATTGCCCCGAAGCATGTTGCAATGAAGCAGACTGTGAAGAGAGCATCAAAAGACCAATGTTCTAAAGATCACTCCATAATCATTATTATCATCATCATCAATATTAATAGTGATAGTAATAGCATTTACATAGTGCTTTTAAGGTTTGCAAAATGCTTTACAAATAATATCTTATTTTATCTTCACAATAACTCTCAGATGTAGGTGATACTAACATTCTCCTTTTAAAGATGAGAAAATTGCAATCAACAGAGGTAAAGTGATACTGGTCCAGTATCACACCACTTAATAAATCTTTAAAGCAGGAATCGTGTACCTTTTGGCCAGGTGTTGCACCTAACTTTACTTCTGTTTTCCAGTCCTCAAAATAAAAAGGTTGAATGAGACCACAGAATTACACATGATAATAGGATTCCATACTTACTGTCTATGAGGAAGTCAAGTCCTAAGTTCTAGTTTTTATTTTGTTGATTATGAGATCTTAGAAAAAGTACTTGTAAAGGAAGATGCTTATCCCATGTGCTTCACAAGAACATGCTAAAAGAAAATGAAAATTGCATTCCAGTTCCGCCCCTCACTGCCAATGGGATCAAGGACAATTTGCTAATCCTTTAGTAGCTTCAGTTTTGGTAAAATTTCCATTTCAGTAAAATGAAGTAGGCAGCTTAGATAATCTCTAAAGCCTCCTCAAGCTCTATATTCTGTGATTCTATAACAACTATTTTTAAGAGCTAAATGAAGTTGTTTTTTTCAAGTTATAAATTGTTATATACTTTTTCTAGAGACATTTCTGGAACTATTTCTGGAGACAGAATAAAGTAGATTTCTTCTTGTTCCTTCTAATTCTATGATTCTGAGAATTCCTCCTTCTTTAAGGACTTAGGAAATGGCATCATGCTTTAACATTTAATCTGAGAGCGAATGGCAGAAGGCTTGGGTGGTATTTTCCATTTATTTATTTGGATTCTGGATATTTATAGATATTAGATACAATTATTAACTTTAAGAAAACAATTTTACTGAAAAGTAAATTGTATTTACCTCATCCTCTAAAATGTGCTCATACTCTTTCTTTTACCTCTGGAATATGTATTTTTAATAGGATCATGATATCTTCCCAATTTTTATCCAGATATCAATTTTCATTGCTTTGTGCACATCTTTTTCATTTTTTAGGCAGGGGTGTCATGGTAAAAGTTATCATTCACAATTGAGAGATGAGCAGGAATAAAGTAAAGCAACAGTAAAATTAATTACAGCAAAAAGAGGGATATTCATTGTTGACACAGACCAATAAAGATCTTAAGTATCTAATGAGGGTAATGTGATATATTTAAATTAGCCATTTCATCCTTCTGTAGGGAATAGAAGAAGAAAACTGAGATCCATGCACACACATACACGTTCAATTCAAGGACAATTTGTTCAATGTCTGCTCTGAACAAGGTACTGTCCTAAGAACTGGAGATATAAAGGCAAAGAGGAGAAAGAGCTCCTTATACAGAAATGCAAATCTTCCTGGAGTTGATATGTAATTACTTTGAAAATCCAAATCTATAACTAGAAATTTTTGTGCTTCAGGGAAGCAGGACAAAATACACCCTGAATCCATTTGGGGTTGAAGATCATATTAGAACACTGAAAAACCACTGTTGAGGCAGCCACTGTGAGGGGAGGGAAGCAGAATAAAGTAAGGACTATTGTATCATGATCAACTATGAAAGATAAAACTATTATCAGCAAAACAAGGTTCCAAGATAACCACAAGGACTCATGATAAAACACACACACACACACACACACACACACACACACACACACACTATCCACAGCCAAAGGAGGTACAGTTGGAATCTGATTGCAGATCAAAACATGTCATCCTTCACTTTATTTTCTTCATGATTTTTTTGTTGTATATGCAATATATATCTTTAGGCATGATATAGGGAATGTGGAAATACATATTACATGAAAGCACTGCTATAATCTATATCAGACTATTTGTTGCCACTGGAAGAGGTGAAGGGAGAGAATCTAAATCACAAAATGTCAGAAAACAAAACTTGTTTCTATAATAGAAAAAAAATAAAATTAATTAAAAAAATTTAAATTAAAAAGAGAGAGAATAACTTTCCAAGAGGAAAAATAGAAATACCCAATAGGTGCTTACTTGAATGAATTATTACAGTTAACTAGGTGTTACGCTCAATTGTTTCTATGTTACTGAAGGACTGGGAAGCAGCATAGTACAGTGAAAAGAGGACTATATCTAGAGTAAGAAGACCAAGTTTCAAATCCTGCCTCTGATTTTTATGATGCTATGACTCAAGGAACTCTCATTACCCTAAATTTGAGTGCTCTGGACAAAGACTTATTTTCCCCCATCACTGTTAAATTTGTATATGCACTATGTACTAATCACTTTGATATCTCCTAGTATGTGATAAAGTCAACTTATACTTAGCTCATTATGACTGGAAGTATTATTGTGGTCCAATATATTTAGATTTTGAAATCTAAAAGGACCACAAATGTTTTGCAAACTGCCAAAGTTATGCTGGGTTGGTTTTAGCTTTAAAAAAAGTAGAAATTATAAGAATTGTTATTTTTAGTTTACCTACTTAACATGAATTTATTCTGCTAATTAGTATGCAAAATTTCATTACTTTCTTGTGTTCCTTTAAGTTTCTAAGAAAATATATGCTTTGTGGATTATATAAATTTAGCAAATTTATGGGGGCATGTTGAAAAAGATAAGTGACAAGATTTGTACTTGTGTGTATCTATTTTGTCAAAGAGAGGTTTTATCTATTCTAAAATGCACATTCAGATTATTAATATAAAATATAGCCTGTATTTTCTAATGGAAAGTGAAAAGGGAGGGGATCATAATGGAGACAAGTAACTACATCATTAATCTATAATCTCTTAGTTCTAGAACAGATACTGATTTTTTCCTTTTTATTTTCAAGGGCATAGGTATGCTCTTAATGCATTGCTTTAATGTTTGGTCTTACCATAACCCTAAACCAAAAACCAAAAACAAACACAGGAACCAAGTGGATGTTTTTCCCGAAGGGCTTAATTTATAGCTTTTCCTCTTCTCCTCTTATTCCCTTAGGAAAATAGGAACTCTGGGCTGAGGGGGTCTCTAAGGAGAGGAATGGAAGTACAATTCCTGAAGATCACAGCAAGACAGGGGCTAAGCCCAAAGAGAATAGGACCCAATGCAATGAGTTGAGAATGAGACAAACTCTCCTCACTTATTTCAGTCTTGGCATCATTGGGAAACTCTCTATTTTCCCAGTCACCGCTCTATGGATGGGCTTTCAGCAGTTGGCAGTTCTCCAATTTAGCACTCTATTTCACACAACAGCTCTAATTTTCAAATATTGACTTGAGAACTTAGCCTCCCTGGTGCCAGCTCAATTCCTAAACATTATTGTATTTAAAGCTTTGATTATTATGATGTCCTATTGGGGGTTATAGCAATCAGAGGAAATTCATCCTCATGCACTCATTTCTTCCGTACAGTTCACGGGAGGTACTATATCTATGAGAGACCTTATGGAGAGATAGCTATAGTTAGGGGGGACTTAAGCCATGACGTGTAGGTTTTGACTTAAACTGTACTAGCATGACCCAAATTATAGATCAAGGAGGATGACTGTTTTGCAACTGGACATATTTTAAATAACTCAATTATACTGCATATTTTGAGATATGGAAAGTTTTTTTAGTATTTCCAAGACTAAGGTTTTTTTCATATGACTGACATCAGAATGCATATTCTGCATTTGATCAGTGCTCCTGAGTGAGGTGTAGTACATGGTGGAAAACGCGCTAGATGGTTTTAATATTTATGAATTCATAAATGCTTCTCAGGAGAAGGAATTTGATATTAACTTATTTCTTAAATGCAAAAAGGTTGATTGCTAATCACCGTCAGCCACAGTGCATTTGAAAAAAAGTGCTCAGGAAACAGATTAGGTTTTGATTTGGTTTTAGATATTACATAATAATATCACTCTGGAAATGAGTGCTGGGCCTTATACTCAAGATTTAAAATAAATGAAGAGAACCTAATGAGAGCCAGATATCATGCCCAAGATGTGTTATTATAGTCTGCCTCTGTTTCATTTCCATTTTGGTTTGAATTTCCTGAAAATAAAAGTGACCAAAAGAATATAGACCAGCTATCTCTAGATGAGCTAACAGGTAAATCTAACAGACTATCTGAAAATGGCTTAAAAAAGAAAAAGGAAAAATTGACCATTATAAAAAGCATTGTTCTCAAACAAATTCCTTCTTTTACAGAATCTTCTGTACATAATTTTAGTCTTTAAAACAACTTTGGAGGCCCTGATAAGATGACACCAGGCTGAGACCCTGGTGCCAAGCCCAGGGAAACAATCCAATAGTAGTGACCACCGGGAATGAGAGGAAATCAATCAATCAAACTTAACTAAGCACCTACTAAGCACCAGACAATGTGCAAAGTGCTAGAATACAAAAAGAGTCAAAAGACAGTCTTACCGTGGAAAATAACATGCAACAAAGCAAATTATATACAGGATAGATAGAAAATGAAGGAGGGCAATAAAATTAAGAGGGGCTAAGAACAGCTACCAGTAAAAGAAGGGATTTTAGTGGGAATTAAAGGATATTAGGCAAATAATAAAGGTTGAAGGAAGGAAAGGGAACATTCCATGGGAGACAGAGAAAAAACCCCAGAGCCAAGAGAATGCCATGGTCAAGTCAAAGTAATTTTGTATTTGTTCTTTAAGATGAATGAGATTTGAGCAAGTTTAAGATAACTGGGAAGAAATGATGAGGTTGAGGATAAGGGGAAATAATGAGGGGAAGAGAGTATCATTCCTTTCTTGTAAGGCACTGTTATTAAATCTCTATAGTTAAGGTGAGGGAAGGAGCTATGACAATGATGGCCATTGTTCAGACTCTGTAAAGTATACAGTTGGGCTATGGTTGAGAGCCAAGTCTTCAAATGCAGTGACCTGGAAAAGTTTTCCCAATTCATTGTCATGATAGCAACTAAGCAATTTATGATTTGGTTTGTGCACCTTTCATTTGTCATACACAGGTAATTCCTTCTTTCGTCCTTGTTTAGCCAGCATATAGCTGATTCCCTCTTTCCTCTTAAGCTATTCCCTCCAACCCTTCACTCATTTTTATGACTCGATTCTGAACTCTCTCCAAGTTGTCTTCATATTTCTTCTAACTTAAAAGCCCCAAACTGATATAAACAATGAACAGTAAATAATCACAGTCCCTTGATTATTTTTTGATGGAAATATTGTTAATATTAAACTTTTATTAAACCCTCTACATTTGTTTGACTTGGCAAATGACCTTCAGAAAATATAGTCCTTGCTCTCAGGGAGTTTACCTTCTACTAGGCAAAAGACAAATGATCCAAGTATACTGTGGATGTCAATCTCATCCCCAAGTATCAGTCCCCCTCCACCTCTGTACCATTTCCCTACTCACTATTTTTTATTATAGATGCATTTTGGAAAGGGAGGAGGGTTCTGGGAAAAGATAAGGATTATCAAGTGAAAAACAGAGGAAGCAAAAGGAAGGAGAATAAGGATTATTGGAAGAAGTATGGCTTAGCAAGTTTTTTGTTTTCCTCCAAAGAGCTTATTTTTAAAAAGAGAGCCAGATCTGTCATAGATAGAGATGCACAGTTCCTGCCCTCCCTAAAAACAGAAGCCACTCCATGTAAAGCTTAATGTGCAAAACCTGCCACTCAATATCATTCTTTTAAGGTGAAGGGAGCATGACAGCATACACAAATCAGTGTCTCTAGTAGAACCCTCAATCAGCAATAGTCCTCTCAATTTGTTTTGATTTCACTCATCTCTATATTGTCATAATGGTAAAATAAAAGGGAAGAGGGGGTGAATTCCTATGATACACGACAGGTAGATAATTAAAAATGATTACAAAGCAGCACATAAACAGCTCAGGAAAGGCACACTATAATGGTAAAACAAGGATTTGAAACCATTTCCTTGGCCGAATATAGAGCTCTTTCTACTGTAGCACACTCTCTAATAATTTCTATCAATCATCTCTCCAATCTTTCTATCTTATATTTTGACTACTTTCTATCTCCATAAAGGTAGCATAGTGGATAGAGTGCTGAGCCTGGAATCAGGAAGACTTCAATTCAAATCCGGTCCTAAATACCTACTAGTTATGTGACCCTGGGCAAGTATGTACCCTCTGTTTCCTTCAGTTTCCTTAACTGTAAAATGTGGCTTATAATAGTACTTAATCTCAAAGGATTGTTGTATCAAATAAGATAATTTTTGTAAAAAGTGTACAGTAGTAGGTACTGTATAAATTTTTATCCCTTCTCTCCTTCCTTCCTTCCTTTCTTCCTTCCTTTCTTCCTTCTTTCCCTCCTTTCTTCTTTCCTTCCTTTTGGTTTACAACACTTCTTTTCCTTCCTCCTTCATTCAATAAATTGTTGGTATGGGGAAGGAGAGAGGTATGAGAAGCTTAGCCATTACACCCTTCCTAACTGATGCCAACTTCATAGATCCAACATTTGACAAAGATCATGAGTAAACTAATATGAAATTCAAGTTTTTTGATGATGAGAAGTCAGGGAATTGTGATCTACAGAGAAGAAAAAGAAACCTAAAAGTTATTTTCCTCTCCTTTATTTCAGTTGTCATGATGAAACTGCTGTCAAGTTAAATTTGAGCAGATAGAAAGGATAGGGACCTGACCTGTGATTCCATTGATATAGATTATTCTTCCTGCCAGCACAGGTCAGGACCCCCATACCTAACTTGAATTCTTAGAACTATCTGAGGCACAGAGAACTTAAGTGACTTGCCCAGGATCATATAGCTAATATATGTTAGAGGTAGGGCATGAACCCAGGTCTTATTATCCCTGAGACCAGTTCTCCATCCTCTACAGTATATAGCTATAATAAGATAAATATCCTCTCAGCATCACCAAGTCCCATTTTCTAAGCCACCCCTCCTTCATGGAGATACAAAAAGAGCCAAAGATAGTTTCTACTTTCAAAGAAACTTATGATGGGAAGATGGAGGTGAGGCACAATAACATTCTCTCTCTCTCTCTACATATATATATATATATACATATATATACACACATATATATATGTCTGTATATATGTACATATATAGTGTGTATATATACATACATATCTGTATATATACATACAATCTGTATATATACCTACTTATATATGTATTTATATTTTAGATATATTTTGCAGACAAGCTGTAGCAGGATAAATAGGAAATAACAGAGCGAAGGAACTGGAATTAAGAGGAATTGAGAAAGGTTTCTTGCAGAAGGTAGGATTTTAGTAGTTAATTAAAGGAAGTCAGGTAAATCTGTGGTAAGAGTGGATCTGGGAAAGCATTTAAGCAGAGGGGACAGCCATAGAGAATGCCTGGAGCTGAGAAATGTAGTGTCTTGTTTGTGGAAAAGCCAGGGAGCTTTGGATATTGGATTGAATATTGGATTGAAGAGTACTTATTAGAAAGTAAGGTGTAAGAAGACTGGAAAGGTAGGTCATTTGATCAGAGTAAATCATTTAATTTAGTCTGCTGCATGGAAAATTAAATGGGTTTCTTTTGGAGATGAATTGTGACATTTAGTTTAATTTGTGATTGGAACACTAAAAAAGTTACTAAAAAAGTAAATTAAAAAATAAAAAAGAGAGATAATGGAAGAAATGATGATAATAAACTCCTTTAAAAAAGAGTTAGAAAGACCTATGAAACAATACACTGAAGTACAAGGGTTTAAAAAAAAAAGAGTTAGAAAGAGGCATATAGAGAGGTCAGTGTTACTTGTATATTAATATCTTTGTTTCAGGTCTTGGAAGTTGATAAACAGAATATTAATTAAAATAGAAGATAGTAAATGGAGAAGAATTGAAAGTAGCTAGGTAGATAAGGAAGTGAAGCAAAAAGATTGTCAAAGATTAACAATACAATGAGTTAAATGAATTTGAAGGTGGGCAAAGTATAATATATTACAAGATAATTAATCAGAAAAGCCTATATTTAACTCCACTGCATTGATTATGCAATACCTCTGACAAGATAGCACTTAAAGAAAGAAGCACTTAAAGAGAAGTAAATATGATGGAATCCACATCTAAAAGTACATATAAGTTTGTAGTGTAATGAGACTGGAAACATGCCAGTATGTTCTGGGATGCAGATGCTAGGGAGTTGTCAGGTGTCAGAATATAGCTTTGACTATATAACTACATTGAAAGAAAAACTGTCCTTATCTCGGAGAAGGAGGAGGAGGAAGAGGAAGAAGAGAAAGAAGAGGAAGGGAAAAAAGAAGAGGTATAGACTATAATGTAGACTCAGCAAACTAATATGGAAATGTTCATTGAAGAATAAATAATAGGTTTGGGGTTAACAATGCGATGAGAGTAACCAAATTAAAATAGCCTTATGAGGCCTTTCTCTTCTGAAGGAAATCTATTATTGTTAATGAGATATTTTCTAAATGGGAACACATTTAAGAGCAAAAGCTACTCCATGACTTCATAAAATCATAGACTTGGGTATGGAAGGGAATTTAATAGATCTAGTTCAACCTATTCATTAATTTACTAAATTTTAAAATGTTGATGGAAAAAACTGAGGCAAAGAGAAATTAAATTATTTGCCCAAGATCACAGAAATATTAAGTTGTATTCAGGATCCAAACCAGGTCCATCAACTCCAAATGCCTTTCCACTGGACCATGCTGTCTCCTTTGTAGGTAGATAGTGGAAACAACACTAGCACTCAAAAACTAGCTAAATAGATGGATCTCAGAAGTCACTTAGCTAAATGTTTTTATTTCACAAATGAAGAAACAGACACCCAAATAGGCGTAGTGGTTTGCCCAATCTAACACGAATATTTAGCCACAAGACCATGATTTAAAGTCATATTTTCTCCATTCTGCTGTACCAATCTATTTAGAATGCCTCAAAAAGGTGTAAAGTAATCTCTAACATATACTATCCTAAATCTCAAAACTATAGGAAGAGGTCACATGGTCAAAAGCTTTGGAAGTAAATAAAATCCCTCATTAAAAGGGTTGTACTCATTATTTCCAAGTGTTGAGCCACTCTGGTAAGAAGTTGTGGGAGGGATGCCTTAACTCTCTCAGATTAGGAGAATCCCATTGTCACCTTACTGCTTATGGACCTTAGTGACATACAACTATATACTGCTTCCTATTCCTATTAAAGATCATCAAGTGACTTAGACAGTAGGAAAGCAAATAGATGACATTATAGGTTTAATATCCACAAAATGTTATTGGGGAGCTATGATTTTTACAGAAAGATCACTGGACTTAGAGTCAGAAGAATAGGTACTAATTCCTGGTTCTGTCACCCACCACCTGTGTGACAAGGCAAGTCAGGTTCTCTTTGGTCCCCTTATTTATAAATGAACATGATACACTATTTTCCTATTGAGGCTGTTGTGAAGATCTGATGAGATTTTTTCATAGTAAGGAGACTCCAAAGTGATAGGGTTTACCGTAAGTCTTCCTATTTCCTATGAAGTTTCTGGTTTTTTACTTTCTTTTTTATTCACTTGATTAATATAAGCAAACATTATTTCAGTATAAAAAATGGAAAACTAGGGTTGTCTATGAAACTGTGAACTTTTATGTAGGACTTTTTTTAAGTACAGATCAATTTAACACATGATAACACAACTGTCCTACTTGTCTCTCCCCTTCTTAACTTCATTCTGCTCGTCTGTGTATTCTTTGCTTTATTTCTCCATCTGTTTTTGATGCTACTTACTATGTGGCATTAATTTAACACCCCACACTTGCCCAGAAATATACAGGGTGCTAAATTAAGCCAAGAGGTAGAATCCTTTGCCTCCCTAGAGTTCCTTTCAGAAAATCACTATCTTCTTTTTAATGGAGCATTGCAAAGGCTGAGAAAACATTTTAATCCTTTCATCTACTTTATTTAATTAGATTTACCTATTAACAATGTCTACAGTGGCTTAAGTAGAGACAAAAAAAGGCAACTAGATTTCCCCAGTGTTTTACCCAACTTCCTTATTTCAGCAATGGCATCACCATTCTTCCAATTCCCTAGACTCCACACCTTGAAGGCATTTTTGACTCATCCTTCTCTTTCAATCCCCTATATCCAATCACTCACTATGTCCTGTCAATTCTTGCCTTGAAATGTCTCTTAAATCTATTCTTTTCTATTCCCACTGGCTTAATCATACCCAGAGACCCACCTCATTTCACACTTTGACTGTTCAAAGAGTATCTTCTAAGCACTTCAAGTCTCTATCACCAAACCCCCAATTCTTACATATCATCCCTAGATTAATTGTCCTAAAAGCTGGTTTCAACATGTTGAGTCTTACCTTGAAAACATCCACTGCTTCCTTGTTGCCTATACAAAAAAATTAACTGTCTTTTTCTAGCATCTAACCCTATCTATGATCTTATATCAATATGCCTATCTAAATTTATACCCCACTCCTCCCTAATCTCAGCTCCAGTCCTGTTTCCTCATTGTCCCTTAAGCATTCTCTACTTAGTTTCAACTCTTCCTTCAACTCCTTCCTCTCCATGGCTAGGTATCTAGAATGGTAAGGCACTAGACTTAGACTATAAGATCTGAGTTCATTTCTTGAGTTCATATCAGTTGTATAAATAGTCACTTCATTTCCCTGGACTTAAGTTTCTTCATCTTAAAGGGTGGGGGGAGTGATAATAGCAGCTTCCTCATAGGGTTGTTGTGAGGATTAAATAAAATCACATGCAATGTGTCCCAAAACTTTTAGTGCAGTTTTAAATAATTAAATAATGTAAAATTTTATTATATTTATTATTATAAAGTTCATTATTTTAAGCTATTAAAACTTAAAATTGCACTAAAAGTTTTAAGGGTATTCTGTAAAGCTCTTTGCGAATCTTAAACCAATAAATAAATATCTATTATTATCATTATTTTGACCTTATCAAAGGGTTTTTTCCTTTTAGGTTGTGACTGCTGATTTCATTATTCTTGGACATAAATAACATTTCCGAGTTGCTTCTCCTTAGTGCTTCCCTCCTTCTATTTACAAATTTCAGTCAATAAGAAAAAAATCCTTATTTTTGTAAATATCTGATAGGAGATCCAAATAACACAAGAGAAAGAGAGTAATCATTGTTTTCTTTTATGCATCTTTTATTTTCTTCACAAGACAAATGCAGTTTGGCATATTGATCATCCAGTCTCATCCATGGGAGGTAAAAATGAGTATATGCTGGGGGTAGGGGAAAGAGATTTTTACTCTCGTATTGATCTACTGTTTGGAAAAGCAGCATTGGTTAAAATGTATGTCAAATGTTACTGCAGAAAGCTAGCAATTCAAATATTTTTAATCCTGTGTTCAGTGCTGTAACAGGATAGTAACATGTAATCCTTTCTGATGCCTTACTTCCCTTTTTTTTTTTAAACCCTTAACTTCTGTATATTGGCTCCTTGGTGGAAGAATGGTAAGGGTGGGCATTGGGGGTCAAGTGACTTGCCCAGGGTCACACAGATGGGAAGTGTCTGAGGTCGGATTTGAACCTAGGACCTCCTGTCTCTAGGCCTGACTCTCAATCCACTGAGCTACCCAGCTTCCCCCATTCCCTTGTTTTTAAAGATACCTCTAAACTGCAAAAGATACATGCTACAAAAGAGTTGCACAGAACCTGAAGAGAGAAGGGGAGAGAGAGAGGAGAGAGGGGAGAGAGAGAGAGAGAGAAATACAGAGAGACAGAGAGACAGAGACAGAGAGACAGAGACAGAGAGAGTGAGAGTCTAATTGAGAGAGAGTGTGTGTATATATATATATATATATAAAGAGAGAAGCTAGATTAGCTAGCATACTAGGTCAGTTAAAATAAAGAAGAATAAGTTAAACCTCATACCCAAGGATAGAGGAAGTAGAGTCTGGAACATCCAAGAAGGCATAGAAGAAAAGCAGACAAGTATCTTGATCTAGCTTGCCATTTTAATTCCAAGATCAGAGATAACTTTTGAAGAAGGGAGAACAGTAAGAATTTCAAATCAAAGTGGGAAAGTAGAAATGGCTGGCTGGTTAGGCAAGTAATGAAGGCAGAAGGAGCAAACCTGTGACCAATATTGGCACTAGTAGGGTTATGACCTTTTATCCTACAGTAAGGGCTATTTGCTATCTGTCTTGGTTTCAGACTTCTCTCTGGAACAGCCACCAGGGGTTTGCAGGAGATGAAGAGCCCTTCAGATCCCAATAGGAATCTGAAGGATAACAAATATAAGAGGAAAGGTTTTCCTTGTCCTGGTTAGGTGACATGGAGTATTGTTCAGAATAGCATATCAAAAAACTAGAGCACTTTCATTTGGACAACTAATCTATGAGGTTCATCTAATCTCAGATTCTATGATGAATAAATACTTGCACAGATTAACAGGTTTCTAAATCATAAGGAGGAGTATATTTGTAAAGAATATCAGGATATAGTCTAATATGAAAGACATAGGATAATACCATTTTAGAATTTAAAGAGAAAATTCACCTAATCCAACTTTTAAAATTTTATATATGAGTCCAGAAGAGAAAAGTGTTTTGATTTCTTTATCCCAGTATCATGCCCTTCTTCACATTCCACTCCTCTTCATCCTTTATTACTTTTTTATACCAGTAAAATTTCACCAGCATGATTAACTTCCTCCACCAATGGGTAACAACAACCATTTTTCAAACTACAGTCTTGGAATATTTCTCAGTGTTGCCAAAAGGTTAAATGGCCGACCCAGAGAAATGCAGTTGATGCATGTCAGAATCAGGATTTGGTCTCAGGATTCTTGGTTCCTAGGGCAGCTTTCTACTCACTGCACCACACTACTTTCTGCTCACTATATCATGTTGCCTCCATCTAACACTCCATTTGGTCTGGGTCCAGGGAACAATATTGTATTCAGTAGGAAAGATATCAGAAAATGCATCCTCAACTAGTATACTGGAGAATCTGAATTCCGCCCATCATAAACTGTTAAAACTTTGGTAGAAAATAATGTTTTCAGAGACATGTGCAATGTTAGCCAGATCTTCATTTTAGCAACTTTATGATATAGCTAGGAACTCCCACGAGATGTCGGATAACTATTCTCTCATTCTCTTTGGTCAAGTTCTAAAACTTCATCTCTCTAATTTTTGAGTAGCTTTCTCATCTTCAAATTTTCAGCATTTCCTTCCTACACAAAAGAAGAGTTCCAAATCAAAAAAGCTAAGACTTTACATGGATCTATACCCAAATACATATTTGATTTTGGAGAGGTCCCTAGCTGCTGTTCTCTCTTGGTCAGCCCTCAAGGGGAACATCTAATTGTTGCTTTAGAGTGGTTCTCACTTTCCTATCTCTGTGTTCCACCTATTGACTACTAAATTATCAGTGTCTTCCTCTTTGTTCTCTTTCTCTTTGAATCCTCTCTCCCTTCAGCTCACTTTGAGATTTAGTTTTTTCGACTCAGATACTGATGTGTGAATTAATCAAGACATGAATGGATGGGCTCCTATCGGCTGTATACAAAGATAACTATCAGTAGGATATGTGGCATTTAGTCTGGTTTGGGGGTGGTGGGAAGAGCTATCCTTGGTTGTACACTGTTGCCCCTCCTAAGCCATTGCTCCTACCACAGATGATAGTCTGGGGTCAAGTGGGAAGATGTGGGCTATGCCACTTGCAGGGATTGAATTTCTAACCTTGGACTGTTGTGGCCTCATGCTTTATTCACAATCAATCTACAAGTATTTATTGAGTGCCTACTATTTTTCAAGCACTCCATCAGATGGAAAATACAAAGACAAAAGCACTAAATAGCCTTTGCTTGCTAAATGAAGAAATTATAACATCTTAGACTTAGTAGCTGATGTGTCTGGACTTCACATTTTAAAGTTTTCATAGGATATAGGGACTGAAAAGACTTCTGCAACAGAGGTTGTACTTATCCTTCCCCAAGGAGACCAGCTTGCAGAGAAATGATATGTAAAGGGCCATGGCTCTGATGCCTGAGTTTCTCGAGATTTGGAGAGTCGCATGGTAATTGGGCATGAGCCAGATGACTCATTCCTGTCATGACATCTACCTCTGTAGGGATACTGATAGCCAGGCAACACTACCTCCTTACAGAAAGACCCAACAAGCTTTGTTCCAGTCCTGAAGCATGGAGAGATAGATTTATGCCCAGTGTACCTGATACCAAACATGAAAAGCTGGGGGCAAGGTGAAAGTTCTAGCATTACCAGAGAAAGGGAATCAATTCTGGCTGTTTTCCTGCACACATCAGTGTATGTAGCTGTTATAAAGGAGAACATCAGTCCTATGTATCCTGCATTCATCAGCTCAGTCCCTTAATTCTTCTACCTTGTATCTGGAAACCTTTGTTCTCGGTATCCAAGTGGAATCTCAATTTCTCAAGTTTTACCTTTTTAATGTGGGAGAGTATCAGGAAACAGGATTGAATTTGTGCATGAGGAGGGAGGCTAAGTTCAGATGAACATAATAAATTAAGAAAGGATATTAATATACTTCTGTTTATGGTAATACTTGATTAAACATTATATTAAATGTTAACCCTAGGTTGTGAGGCAGCTAGGTAGCACAGTGGATAGAGTGCAGGGCTTAGAGTCAGGAAGACAAATTCCAAAACAGTCTCAGATTCTTACTAAATGTATGACTGGGCAAATCACTGAATCTCAATCTGTCTCAGTTACCTCATCTGTAAAGTGGGAATAATATAACATGACCTACCTCCCAAGGGCTCTTGTTAGAACCAAATGAGATAATAATTGTAGAGTGTTTAACACAATGCCTGGCACATAGTAAACTCTATAAATGTTGGCTTTTATTATTACTTCAATTCTGGCCTCATACTTACTAATTCTGTGACACTGAGCAAGTCACTTAACTGCTCTTAGCCCCAATTTCCTCATCTGCAAAATGGGGGAGATAATAGCATCTATCTCCCAGGATTATAGTGAAAATAGGGCATGATGGTAAAAGAGCAGTAGGTGGGGTAAAGTTCCAACATACAAAATGGGAGTAACTAAGAAGCAGATACAGATCAGTCTGTCAATTTTGTTGGTGGAGACACTTAACCAAATCCCAAGATGTCCATGCCCAGAACTAAGAGATGGCAGCTCTCATGTGCTCAGAGGTTCTGAATGTAAGAAAGAGGCAGGTGGAGGGATCTCTGTAGCACCCTCTAGTGTTGGGTGATATTCATTATGGAAACTCTGAGATTGTGAACCAACCCCTTTCTTTTATAGGTGAGCAAACTCAGGCAGAGGAAGTTAGGAGTGGCTTGATTGAGCTCATCTAGGCGGTTAAGTAACAGAGATGGGCTTCAAGCCTCTAGCTTCTGACATCACACTGCTTTCCAAAATCATAGTATATCTTCTGTGTAATCTCTCTTTTGTGCCAGTCCCCTCATTTTAACAGATGAAGAAACTGAGGCTCAGCATTGTTAAATGATTTGCAGGTAAGTCATGGTACTGCAAATCTAGTGCTCCAAAGTTCATTCATCTTTATGCTGTCCTGTTGATTTCTTATCTAAACAATTATATGATTATTTTATTTTTAAAATGAATGGGAGATCCTTACTTTCCCCCTACTTTTTCACATAAGTGCTACCTTTTTATTGCCCTAATAAGGTACCAGTAATTACTCAGTAGCTTTGAACAGAGGAGGAAGGCAGAATATTTTTTTTAAATCATTACCTTCTGTTTTGGAATCAATAATGGGTATTGGTTCCAAGGTAGAAGAGTGGTAAGGGCTAAGCAAGTGACTTGCCCAGGGTTGCACAGCTAGGAAGTGTCTGAGACCAGACTTGAACCTAAGACCTCCCATCTCTGGGCCTGGCTCTTAATTCACTGAGCGACCCAGCTGCCCCCAAGGAAGGCAGAATATTAATGATAATAATAATAGCTCATTCTCGGTCACCCAAAAGGCAACGGAGAGACTCATGATGGCAATGAGACTGAAACACATTACATACAAGGAATTCTGATGGAGCCATAGAGCAACGTGTATTATCAGTGACATTTATGGGAAATAGTTATGGGCCAGTCAAGCAACAAATGCAAGAGACAATTGAGGGACAACCTTAGTGCTTCTTTGATATCCTCATGATGGAAAATAAAAAGGTCCTTAGCATGATTAAAGAATACCCTGTCAGATTACAGAAGTACATGAAAAAGGAGAGCCATATAGCATCATTGAAGGGTGTACCAACATGGTTGATATCTGTGATCCACCCACCTCAAAGCTGAATTACAATAACATATTTAGTAGCAATTTGGTCATATAAAATATCTTCTTCCCCAGAATCCTTTAAGGAAAAGAGCCACAAGTTTCATCATATACATTTTTAAGATGAGGAAACAGAATCTTCTAGTTAAGTGAATCCCTAGCATTATATTTTTAATTATAACACAGCTAGACGCAGGGAGAAACTTAAAATTTCCAAGTTTACTCTTTCTTGAAACTAAGCTGTTATGTTAAAGGATTGGGAAAAAATCTTGCCTCCAACCCTTCCATTTTTAAGCTGAATTTCTTCTCACCGCTCTCAAGACATCATTTCTTACTTTATATCACAAAAGAGTATAATCGTTTTTAAAAAGGTTTTTTTAAAAGAGTTTTCAATTTTAGGTTTGTTAATAAAACCTAATCTGCTATAATTCTCATATTGGACAGCTGACATTCCACCTGGAAAACAGCTCAATCAATTAGGGCAAGTGATGGAACAGTCATATTTTGTGTATTTCTAATAAGTCATCATCTTCCAGGAGTCTTTATCAGAGAAAAGAGGCAGTGACTATGGTCTAAGTTAGGAGTTCTGAACTATCAGGATTCTCAGGAACCCATTATCTAGGTGGCAGCTAGATAACACAGTAGATAGAGCACTCAATCTGGTGTCAGGAAGACCTAAGTTCAAATCATCCTCAAATGCGTATTAGCTGTGTGACTCTAGGCAAAATCAATTAACCTCTGCTTGCCGCCATTTCCTCATCTGCAAAATGGGGATAATAATGCATCTATGACCCAGGGCTTGTGTGAATAAAATGAGATAAAAGTAGAATGACAGGGTTTGTAAAGTGCTTCGCAAACCTTAAAATGCTAGGTACATATTAACTATTCTAATAATCTACAATTGAGCTTCTATGTGACTTGATGGATAGAGCTCTGGACTTGGAGTCAGGAAACCCTGAGTTTAAATCTGACCTCAGACACTAGTTATGTGACCCTGAACAAGTCACTTAACCCTGTTTGCCCTAGTTTCCTCATCAATAAAATGAGTTAAAGAAGAAAATGGAAAATTAGTATCTTTGGCATGAAAATCATAAAGGCATTATGAAGACTGAAAAACAACTGAACAATTAGAGGAAAAGCCAAAGTTTTCTGGTATATTTTTAAAAATTAAAATATTGAGTGTTAAATTGATCCCAACAAAATGAAAAGGCCTTTTCAGAAACATTACTGTGGGAAATAGTGAAACAATGATACTTTACATATTGATTTCTACATACTTCACCTGTTGCCAAGAATGCATGTCACCTTAATAATCATCAGCTAAGATAGCTCTTAGATATTTCCCTGCTTTAAGGAAAAGAGTGGAAAACTCCATACATCTGCATGCAATGGTTTATAGCAGAATTAGGAAGGCAGCTGTTTCACAAATATTACAGGCCCAACCCAGAAGAGGACTCCGAATATGCCAGGTTCCATATGACTGCCATCTTTAATTTAGATTCATATCATTTAAACTGTAATTAAAATTTGATATAGTAATGTAGTGAGAAGAGCTGAATTAGCACCCTAGAAAATAATTTAGGAAACGGTATTGAAAGCCTGTCATTCCACAGAAGCCTCAGGGGAATGTCAGCCCCCTTGGGCATAAATGTAATACATCAGAATAAAGTCCTCAAAAATTCTTTTTAAAGAAGCTTTTGGGGGTGTATTTTAAGATTAAAAAATAATATCGCTGACTAGTCCTCTTATGTCAATTTCTTAAATGTGAAAAATATCCAATGAACCCATTAAATCCATTTT
Organism: Gracilinanus agilis; assembly: GCF_016433145.1. NCBI lineage: Eukaryota > Metazoa > Chordata > Mammalia > Didelphimorphia > Didelphidae > Gracilinanus > Gracilinanus agilis. The sequence continues at coordinate 554,376,934 of NC_058132.1, read as the reverse complement.
GACAGTCTAACAGCAGGAGGCTTGTTGACCTTTCACCTTCTATTGATTTCCCCTTAGTGTTTTTTTTTTCTTGGTGATTTCCACTTTTTCCTGCAATTTTTTTTGCCCATCATTTCCTGCACATTTCTCCTGAAATCATTTTCAGTGGGAACCAAAATGGCTTGTTGAATCTTTGGAGGAACATTGAAAAAACCAAGCAGCCCTGACAATTGCATCAAACAATCAGCTAATAGATTTTAATCTTTTTCTTACGCAGATTTTCCTATTATTTAATAATTGAACTGACTACCCAAATATTTAGGCTAGTCATAGATGATATGAATTTTTTTAAACCCTTATCTTCTGTCTTAGAATTGATATTAAGAAATGGTTCCAAGGCAGAAGAATAGTAAGGACTAGGCAATTGGGGCTAAGTGACTTGCTCAGGGTTATACAGTTAGGCTGTGTCTGAGGTCATATTTGCAGGACTTTCCATCGCTAGTTCTGACTCTATTTACTGAGGTACCTAACTGTCCCATAAATTTTAATATATTCATTAATTCAAAATACATTAATCAAATCTTTGTTCGGATTTAGCAAGAGGACTTGGCTTCAAATCCTCATCTGCCATTTGCTACTGTTAGACATTATTTTGTGTCTCTAGGACACAGTTTCCTTATAAAACAATGGGGTTGGAGTATATGATCTTGGGGTCCCTTCCAGCTCAAAATCAATGCTCCTACACTGCTTTGCATACGTTCCAGTCTGGACCTATGATTCCATTGAGATAGAGAACACACATCAAGGAAATCCCCTCAACCAATGCAGATCAACTACTATTCTGTAATTTATAATCTAAGAGAGTTATTTGGGGGACTGGAGAGGTTAAGTAACTTTCCCAAGGTCACACAGTCGATATGATTTAAAGGCAGGACTTTAAAACTCAGTTCTTTCTGATTCTGAGACCAATTCTCTATAAATTCTTTGTTAGGCTGCCTTCTCTAGAGTAGGCTTTTAAGAAATGTTTATTGAATTGGTGAAGTAGAGGATTTGGCTCCTGTTCAGAATGATCTTACATCAGAGGTAAAGAGAGAAGAGATTGAAAGATGAGAGAGGGAGAGACAGAGACAGACAGACAGAGACACAGATACAGAGAGAGACAGAGTGCAATAAAAGGGAAGAGGGGGTGAATTCCTATGATACATGACAGGTAGATAATTAAAAATGATTACAAAGCAGCACATAAACAGCTCAGGAAAGGCACACTATAGTTTGATTACATACATGTTGAAGGATTTAAAATAAAGAACACATCTCCTTGAATCAGTCATGAGTTAATCTCAGTTTTATATTTTAAAAAAGACTATTGTTATGTTGTAAATATATTCATCCACCCTTCATGTCAGTTAATAAGGATTTATTATGTATGAGGTACTAAGCTAAATTCTAGGGATACAAAAAGAAAAAAAACTCAGCTCTCAGAGAGCTAAGATTCTAATGAGACAACATGCAAGCAACTGTGTGTAAGTAGAAGATACAAAGAGGGCAAATTGGAGGTTTAGAAGGAAATAGCAAACCACTGCAGTATCTTTGCCAAGAAGACCCCAAATGTGGTCATGAAGAGTCAGACAAGCCTAAAGCTACTGAACAATTGGACTTAATTGCAAGAAGAAGAAGGTACCTAGCAGTGAGGGACAATACATCTCTTGGAAAAGTGGCATCTGAACTGAGTCTTGAAGGAAGCCAGAAAGGCAGCAGCTAGAGATGTATGGAAGAATTCTAGGAATGGGAGAATGCTTGGAATCAGGAAATAAATTGTGGTGTGAGGACAGCAAGGAGATGGTGGTACTAGATCATAAAATATATGTGGAAAGGAATAAGATAATGGGAAAAGCAGGATTGGCCAGGATGTCAAATGCCAAATAGAGCATTTTATATTTGATCCTGGAGGCAATAGGATTAGTGGGGACTGAGTGGCAATATGGTCCAAACTGAGGGCCACTTTTGAACTATTTCTATGTTGCCAAGTAGAAGATAGATAGACATAAGGCAAAACCTGAGTCACGCAGACAAACCAGAAAGCTATTGCAGTAATCTAGACCTGAGGTACTGAGATACTGTACATCATATGGTAGCTGTGTGAATGGAGAGAAAGGCTTGAATATGAGAGACACGAAGGCAGAAACAACATGATTTGGCAACATATTAGATATCTAGAGTGAATATGAGAGAAAAGACAAAGGATGATGCCAAGGTTATGAATCTATGGCAATGCCCTCACTGGTAAGAGAGAAGATAGAAAGAGAAGAAAATGAGAAAAAAAGAATGAATTCTGCTTTGGACATGCTAAATTTTGAGATGCCTACAAAACATCCAGTTTGATATGACCAAGAGTCAGTTGGTAGTGCAAGACTAGAGCTCAAGAAGAAGATTAGGGATGGAAATAAAGATCTGAGAATCATCTGCCAAAAAAAGGTAATTGAATCAATGGCATCTGATGAGATCATGGAGCAAGATACTAGATTGGCATAAATGATGAATGCCATGCAGTGGTCACTTTTTTTATTTCCATTGAACTGGTACCAATGATCATATTTTATATAATTAAAACTTTGAATAATATGAATTCAAAAACATGTAACCACTACAGGGGACTTGAATATTTTCACTGATCAGAACTTAACTGTTTTACATAGAGAAAAGATAGCTCAGGTAAGAACTTTAGGAGACATCTATAGTTAGTATGTGAGACCTGATTGCCTCTAGTATTGGTTGGTACTAACGATAGGTATTTATTCACTCAAGATCAGGAAAAAAAAACAAACAAAAAAAGCAAAAAAAGTCATCAGAAGAAAAATCCTGCCTGATTGAGTCCCCATGTAACAAGTTGCAAGGTGAGTTTTGCTGATGATGTAAATGAAGACCTTCTGTTCCTCAATCCTCATTAGAAAGTTTAGGGATGCATGATGCAATATTGTGTCAAATAAAGATAGTCCAGGCAACTAAGAGAAATTAGTTTCAATACTGATTATTCTATTTGTCAATTCTGTGATCTTGGACTAGTTACTTCTCCCTATTAATTCCAGTTTTTTAAGGTTGTAAGGAAAAGTGTTTTTTAGATGTTAATACATAAATGTGAGATGTTATTTATTTCTGATACATAAAAATAACTAGATAAAAGGCTTCAGAGCCTTATATAGGACCTTAAAACAGGACTGATGGCCTATCTGGCATAAAGAAGAATTTTTCCAGAATGAGTCCCACTATAATTTCAATTTGCATCATTGTAAGGAATGCACACTATGGCAAAATAAAGATTTTCTGTGTTTTTCTTTTAGTTAAATTCTAATTTAGGGGTTCTTAACCTTTCTAGGGTATCATAGATTTCTTTGTCAGTATGGTAAAGCCTATGGACCACATCCATAGAATCAGGGTTTTTTTGTCCATATTCATAATTGAAAGAAATATTACATTTCCATTAGTTTAATGGAAATAAATATGGAAAGTGAAATCTATCCATAGATCATTTGGGAATCCATAACCCTCAGGTTAAAAAAACCTTGTTCAAGTTGTTTCCTTTCTAATTTCAGAGAGTGGTGAGTGAAGCAATATTCAAAACATATGTATTTTATTCACACATATAAATATAGCATATATTAAATAATCTGTAATAATATAGTATATTATTTTGTGGTGATGGATGTGTTTCAGTCATGTTCAGCTCTTCATGATTTCATTTGTAATTTTCTTGCCAAAAATCTGGAGTGGTTTGCCATGTCCTTCTCCAGATCATTTTACTGATGAGGAAATGGAGGCAAACAAGATTAAGAGACTTGTCCAGGGTTACACAGCTATTGTCTGGGCCAGATTTGAACTCAGGAAGGTGAGTCTTCCTGATTTCAGGGCCACCACTGTGCAAACTAGCTGCCCTTTAATGTTTATAATATATATATATATATATGTATATAAAATAAATGTATATGTGATATATATAAAATATATGTATATATGTGATATATATAACATATATCTGTAGATATTGTGTATATATACATATACATACATATATATACATATATATACAACCAATTTAAACATTTTTAACTTCTTTCCAGCAAATAATTCCCTGGTGTGATACTTATAAAGGTTGCAAAGTGCTTTATGATTATTGAGAAGATGGGACTTGACATATGTGTTAAATATCACAGGGGATCACCTTAAGAGGTCTAGTGGTGGTTTCAAATGAGAACCCATCACCCTGAAATATTAATCACCTCCCAGCCGTCCCAGGCTATGGTTTCCTAAAGTGAAAGACTTTGAATTGCTTGCCAGAGTTGGAAGGTTCTCAAACCACTGAGTCTTGATGGAGTTAATGCAGGTGGATATTTCCAGATTCATATAATTCTAATCAGAAGGCAGGAGAATCTATGAGCAGCCCTAGGGGGTTTGCCGAGTCAGTGCTACAGCTGATATCTTGGGCCATTTTTTAATTAAGACTGCTAATTATACAGAATAGTGGCTTCACCCCACCTCCTGTCTTTTGTGACTGTCACAATATGTGTGTGTGTGTGTGTGTGTGTAATATAAAGTACATGAAGCTGATCTGAGATCACCATCTCATGACCTGTCTGAGACCATCGCTTTAAGAACCACTAATCTGTTTGGAAATAATTAGGTTCAAATTAGCTTGGTGGCCGTGGCATTGTGTAAAAACTAATCAGAGAGAAGTCAAAATGGGACAATGTTAACAGTAATCATTTTGGCAATTACTCATCTGGGATGACTGGTATTCGAATGTGTAGTTCTTTTACTGTGGTTTCCAGGTGTCTAGAAGATGATCATCCCAGAAAAGCAGGCTAAATTTTAGACGTTCCAAAGCACCTGGTGTCTTATTGTGCGTGTGTGCGTGTATGATTTTCCCCATGCCTTTTTTGATAGAAAATATGAACATTGTTTTGAATGCTTACTGATTTCAATGTGACATGGCTGTGAAATTGCTCTTTTACCTTGGTCAGGGATGGCATAATGTCAGATTATGTGATTTCTCCATTCACAGTGTCAGTAAGAACAGAGGGAAAGATCAGGTTACCCAGCAGCCAAAAGGGACAGATCTGTTTACTTCACAAAGTTAATTGATTATGGTGAGATCACTGTGATACTGGGTCACTGAGCGGCTCTCCTATTGATAGGATGAATATAGCATCAGCTGAAGTTATTAACCTTTTTCATCTTTTGTGTTTGTTGTTTTGTATATAGTCTCTTTGGAGCCTCATGCAAGCTTTTTGAGAAAAAAAAATAAGCTGAGTTATTTAAGCCGCTGCTAATTTCCAGTAAAATTAGAAGAAGAAAAAAAGAAAGAAATGAGCCTGCGAGAAGAGTGAGATGCTATATTGAGTTACATCAATAAAGCTGCATGAACTGAGAGTATCGATAGCCTGATAACCTGGTCCACAGGGATGAGATCTTAGTAGTCTCTGATTCTGAGAGGCAAATGATTTTTTTTTCAACTTAAGCTATACATTATTTCTTTTAAAATTACTTTTTTTCTCCTTCCTTTCCGTTCCTTCCCATTAAGAAAAGCAAAACAAAATGCTTTTAACAATATGCATAGTTAAGGAACAGTCCACATTGGCCACATTCAAAAGTACATAATTCTTTCTGCATCTTGAGTCCCTCACTTCTCTGTCAGATGGCAGGTAGCAGGTAGCACCTTTGGTCTTTTCTAATTATGATTAGTCATTGCATTGTATTTTCATTTTTTTTAGTAATGCTTAACTTCTTTTTAGTGTTAATTCAAAAATAGAAGAATGGCAAGGACTACGCAATCAGGGTTAAGTGACTTGCCCAGGGTCATGCAGTAAGGAAGTGTCTTAGGTCGCATTTGAACCCAGGTCCTTTCAATTCTAGGCCTGGTGCTCTATCCAAAGTCCTATCAATTTCCCCCATTGAATTTCTCATAGTTATTTGTCTTTACAGTTTGGTTATTACATAAATTGTTCTCCTGGTTCTGTTCATCTTCTCCATCAGTTCATACATATCTTCCCTTTAGGCTGGTTTTACATTGTATAAACATTTATTTGCAACTGAATTAGATGTCTACACTTAAAATCACCTTGTGGGTGTGCATGTTGAACAAAGTATCTTTTGAGTGTCTCTTAAAAATTATTACTAGTCCTTAGCATGCTATTGGGAGTGGGAGTGGGGGTGGGGCCATGTAAGCATATCAGAATGAAATAAGCATATTTTGTATGCTTACAAAAAGTATTATAATAGCTGGGTTTATTCTGTATGTTATGCCCTCATTGAGGTGGTGCTGCATGGAGATCTGGCTTTAAAGTAAAGAAGACCTTGGTTCAATCTCTGCCTCATACACATATTAGCTAAAAGACCCTGGGCAAGTCACTGAACTTTTCAGAACCCCAGGCAATTCTTTAAGATTATAAATTGTAGAAAAAACATGACCTATATTGATAGAGTTCCATATACTAATAATATCATAGATCCAGTTCCTATTCTTAATGCTTAAAAAGCACTTTACATGCTACTATGTATAAATCTCAATTTGATCCTCAACTGCCCAATGAGGCTGATACTACAGGGAGTATCATCTCCATTTTACAGATTAAAAGACTAAGGCTTTCAGGGTTAAGTGATTTGCCTAAGGTCACATAGCAATTAAATGTTCAAGGGTGGCATTTAAAATCTAGAACTCTCTTGATGCTGGGTCTATCTAGAATTCTATCTACCACATTGTGTTATTGCCATTAAAGAAAAACATGAAGTCTATACAGTTATAGTTAGGAAGAGGAGCAGCATGGAGCAAGGACAGACAGACAGACAGAGAAAGACAGAGAGAGACAGAGGACAGACAGAGAGGGACAGAGAGACAGAGAGAGACAGAGACAGAGACAGATAGATACACAGAGAGAGAAACAGAGAGACNAGAGAGACAGAGACAGAGAGAGAGAGAAAGAGAGACAGAGAGAGAGACAAAGAGAGAGACAGAGACAGAGAGAGAATGAGAGAGGGGGGAGAGGGAGGGAGACAAAGAGAGAGAGAGAGACAAAGAGAAAGACAGAGAGAGGCAGAGAGACAGAGAGACAGAAAATGAAAGAGGGAGAGAGACAGAGACAGAGAGAGAATGAGAGAGGGAGAGAGAGAGACAGAGACAGAGAGATAGAGAAGGACAGAAACAGAGATAAAGTCATAGAGAGAGAGGGAGAGACAGATAGAGATAAACACAGAGAGAGACAAAGAAAGAGAGAGACAGAGAGACAGAGACAAAGAGAGAGAGAGAGAGAGAGAGAGAGAGAGAGAGAGAGAGAGAGAAACAGAGAAAGAACGCCTTGGAATCTAGAAGTTCTATCTGAGACATACATTGCATCCATGGACAAATCATTTAACCTCTCAGTTATTAAGACAACTTTGAGACTGTGGGTTATAGGCAAGTTGCTGATTTGCACTGGAGGAGAAAGTATTCACATTTAGATGAAACCACATGTTGAGACCAAAGGGGAAAAAAGAAAGAAAGAAACCTACTGTTAGGTAGGACAGTACAGAGCAGTGTTGGTGAAGTACTGGACAGATACCACATTGGCACTTGGGGAGCTGCTCCATTCCCCCCTTCCCAACCCTGAGAACAATTTTTGCATGCTTTACCCCTCTGTCCAGCCACCCAAAGTGAGTACTTCCTCCCTCTGCTCTCTCAGGTCCTGGGGGCAGGAGTAGGGGGGTTGGCTTACTGGCAGCTTGAAGTTGTAGTTTGGGCATGTGAAATTGAAAACCTTCACCAATGCTGGTATAGGGCTTTTAATTCTCCCTCTCCTACAGCTCAGATACATCTGTAAATCCTGGCTTCTAGAGCCCAGAGACTATCTCCCTAAGGAATTAATGCACCTACTTCCTATTTTTTCTCACCAGACTCATAAAGGTACCAGCACTTAATCCTTTGATCCCTTTCGAAGTCTTGTTATAATCAGGGCTTTCTTCAAGAATCATGGGTAAATCAGTATATTAAATTGAAAATATCTTTATAGAGTAGCAAGGCTTTGTTATCATGTACTTTTTATTTTAAGTTCTAATGAGTAATCTGTGCTTTAATTTTATCTCATCTAGGAACTTAGAATATATCTCCAATGTTTTTGTGTGTAGTACCTAATTGAGACTATATCATGATAATGGAGTTTAAATTATAATCCTCATCAATAATAAATGATAGATAATGACTGAGGCATAGGATGATATAGTAATCTTGGTAATTTAGGGAAAGCTATCAAATACTTAGTAATCTTGGGCAAGTGATCAAAAACTTTCAAACAAAAATATCAGTCAGTAGACTATTGGTCCCAGAAGATCAAGGTTCAAGTCCTGTCTTTGACAATATTATACATGCAATCCTAGACAATTCACTTAACTTCCCAATGTCACAAGTAGCTTCAATCTTTTGTGTTAGAAAGCAGGTGATAATTTGTACTAGTACAGGGAATTCCTGTATTTGTTGTTCTCTGTAAAAATGAAATCATTGGCCTCTTATTCCTATCCTAATAACAAGAATTCACATTAAAAAGAAAAACAATCTTACATTCCAGGGAAGATGGCAACCCTAGTCTAATTATCTTTAATTAATAGATGATAAAACAGAGGAAGGGAAGTGAAATTACTTACCCAAGGTCACACAGCTAGCAAAATATTCAAACTTGGATTTGTATTTCCTGTCTCCAACTGTACCACTCACCTAGAACACTTTTCAAAAGCATTCAAGGCCATTTAAAAGAGCCTAGATATTTTGATGTTTTTGTAGAGAATTTTTTCCTCTCAAATATGTCACGGGGGATCAATATTCACAACATCATTGTGAAATATTCAAAGGAGAAGGCACTCTAAGTCTGTTTTGAAGGTATTTAATAACCTGCCCAAGACTGCTGTCTGGGACTGTTACAGAAATGAGTAACATTGTGGATCATCTCCTTATCTCCTAGATGTTTCATCTGCCTTTCTCCATTCATTCCAATCTGATTCCTTACTGCTGTCACAGAGACCCCTCCAGAGCCACAGTCCCTTTGCCGTCAGCTCCTGCTTGGCCTTTCCCACAATTCTTATCTATCTTATTTCCTGCCTAAAAAGAACTCACACTCACAGAGAACTTTCAGATTTACCAAGCTTTTTACTTCCAACAACCTAATGATGTGAATAGCTCAAGAATTGTCATCCTCATTTAAAATAGGAGTTGCCCAAAGCCCAAGGAAGTTGAATAATATACTCAAGGTAGCATGGCTAAAAATATTGGAAGTAGGATGAAAATCCAGGTCTCGCCTGACTTCAGGGGGATACAGAAAGGAATAAGCATTAATATAATGCCTACTATGTGCCAAGCACTGTAGTAACAGCTTTTTGCAAATACTTCATTTGATCCTCACAACATCCCTGTGAGATAGGTACTATTATTATCCCCATTGTGCTGTTGAGAAAACTGAGGCAAACAGAGGTTAAGTGACTTACCAAGGGCTACATAAATACTAAGTATCTAAAGTCAAATTCAAACATATGACTTCCTGACACTGGGTCTAATGCTTTGTCTTTTGCCTCTTCTGGCTCCATAGTCAGCCTCTTTCTGCTATAAGAACCTCCTTTGTTTCCTTTTTTCTCATCACTATCCACAGTGGAAAATAGATGTTGAAATCTGCCTTTTATACCACAGGTAAAAGCACATCCCGCTTTCTTCCTGTGTATGACTCTCTGTTTAATCATTATATCAAATATATTATCACAAAGAGCCAGAGGGAAGCCTGTACTATGAATATTCTCATGGCAGAAGGGAAAAATCAAGCAATCAATCAGTAGGGAAACAAGTATTTATTAGGTGGCTTACTATAGGTTAAGTTTCTGCTAAGTCCTACAAATACAAAGGCAACAATAGAGTATTGCTTATAAGAAAGACAGGGAAATCCAGTGTAGATACATTTCAGTGACAAAGGAGGAATAATGTACAATGAAGCCTGGGTCAGATTATGTAAGGCTTTAAATATAAAGTTTATATTTTATTCTCAAAGCAATAGGGAGCTACCAGAGTTTATTAAATATTTTATTGAGTGAGATAGTCAAATCTCTGCTTAAGGAAAATCACTTGTGTAGCATTGTATAGGAAGCACTAGAATGAGGAGAAACTTGAGATAAGGAGATCAAATTGGTATCCATTTCAACAACCTAGGTAAGAGGTGATGAAATCCTGAACTAAGGTGGAGATTTTATGCATAGATAGAAGGGGCCATATTTGAGAAAAGTTACAGAAATAGAAACTGCAAAATTTTAACAATTGATCAGATTTGTAGGGTAAGGGAGAATGAGAAGTCGAAGGATATGCTGAGATTAAAATTCTAGGAGAATAGAAGGATACAGATGCTTTCAAAAGTTATGGAGAATTTTGGAAGGGAGAAAAGTTTTAGAGAAAAGATTATGAATTCTGTTTTGAATATGTGGACTTGGAAATGTCTCTGGGGCATCCAGTTTGAAATATCCAATAGGCAATTAGTGATGAAGAACTGAGACTCAAGGGAGATAATGAGCCTGAATTTATAGATTTGAGAGTCATTTGTATAAAGATGATGACTAATTAAGCCTTTGACAGTTGAAGAAGTTAGAGAAAGAAAAAGAGGAGGGAGAGAGAGAGAGAGAGAGAGAGAGAGAGAGAGAGAGAGAGAGAGAGAGAGAGAGAGAGAGAGAGAGAGAGAAGATAGATCCTTGGAGAACATCCTTAACTAAGAGGTATCATATAGATGGTGTAAGCTAGGAAAAGGTGACTGCAAAGGATCAATTAGCTAGTTTGAATGAGAATCAGGAGAAAGTAGTGACATGAAGAACTCAGAATGGAATCATCCAAAAGAAACATGTGATCAAAAAGTGTAAAATGAAGGACAATAAGAATGAATGAGAAAAGATCATCAGAGCAGATNGTGTATAAGAGACAGGAGAGAGAGAGAGAGAGAGAGAGAGAGAGAGAGAGAGAGAGAGAGAGAGAGAGAAGATAGATCCTTGGAGAACATCCTTAACTAAAAGGTATCATATAGATGGTGTAAGCTAGGAAAAGGTGACTGCAAAGGATCAATTAGCTAGTTTGAATGAGAATCAGGAAAAAGTAGTGACATGAAGAACTCAGAATTGAATCATCCAAAAGAAACATGTGATCAAAAAGTGTAAAATGAAGACAATAAGAATGAATGAGAAAAGATCATCAGAGCAGATTTTGCAATCGAGAAATTACTAGTCACTTTGTAGAAAGTAGTTTCAATTAAATGATGAGGTTGAATGCCAGACTGCAAAAGACTAAGAAGTAAGGGAGAGGGAAGAAAGTAGAAGCATCTTGTATTTTTCCTAGAAGTTTGGTTAAGAAATATAGGAGATATCTGGAATAATAACTTGAGGAGATGGTAGTATCTAATAAAAGTTTTTTTTAAAGGTATTTGAGGAATTTTCTTAAGGGAAGTGTTTAAAGGGGAAATCTGGGTATTTTGAAGGGAATAAAAAAAGAATCAGTAAATAGGAAGGTTTTAAAGATTCAAGAAAGAAAATTATTTAGACTGTAGTCTATTAAAGAGAATAGAATGGAATCCAGGAAACATCAAGGAAAGAATAAAATAAAAATTTATTAAGGAACTGCCATGTGTTAGATGCTATACTAAGCACCTTATAGCTATTACCTCATTTAATCCTCACAATAAGCTAAGAAATATGTGCTATTGTTCTCCCTAAATTATAGTTGAGCAAACCAAAGCAGAGATTAAGTGACTTGCCCAAAATCACCTAACTAGTAAGTGTTTGAAGCTGGATTTTAATTGAAGTCTTCCAGTTCTAAGCCCAGTCTTTATCTATTCTACCATCTATTTGTCACTTAAGAATGCTTGGCCAAAACAAGAAGAAAAGCTACCTCATTAGGAAGCCCATTCCCCTTTGGAGAATTCCATTGACTAGGAAGTAATTTTATGTCTAAACTAAATTTACCACTTTGCAACTTCAATTCATCTCTCTTTGATATGAGATTAACACTCAAAAGAAAGACCAGTTCTTGATATATAGACTTGAGAGTCATCTATACAAAATACTTCATTGTCTGGGAACTGATAAGAGTGGCCAGGTCAGAGCCTTTGGAGAACACCTTCAGTTAAGGTATGGGAATGAATGATGATCCAATGAAGGTGATGAGGATGACTTAACAGGTAGTTTGAAGATGGGATTAACTCTCAGCCACTTTTAGATTTAATCACCAGAAGCATATACACCCCACTTATCCTTAAATTTGGGGAGGTCCGTGACCTACGTGTGCTATAGTAGGTGGCAAATCAAAACCCACTGACTGCACCCTGAGCAGTCCTAAGAAAAGCTAACGCTGCAATTGGTTCACGTAAAGTGGAAGGAAGGCACAGAAAGTGATGAAAAGAATGGCCTTTAAAAGTGGGAAAAACTTCCCTTGAGAGGTCTTGGGCATTTGAACTTGGCCTTGAAGGAGCTTCAGCTAGGGACCACCAAGGCAATTAGCAGCAGGAGGCAGGATCTGCAACACAGGAAAAAGCTCTGAAGAGAGTTTCCTGGAGGGGGAGCAGGAGAAACATGTTTGCTTTTCAAACTAATCTACTCAGAGAGAATTAAGAGTTCTGAACCCCACTTCTGGTCTCCATAAATGTAAGATTTAAATTAATGTCCAATACTTGAAGTATTATTTTTTTAAGTTTATTATCTGACAAAAATAGAACCAAGTGACTAGGTTTTTCTACCTGCTCAAAAATCCTCACTCCACCAAAGCTGCTATAGGAAGAAAAGCGACTGAGAGACTGGGATACACCCATTGATTTTGTTCTCTTTCCCTTTTATCCCCAAATTATTGTAATTTATAAGTAGGTTATGTTTATATGATCCATTGGGGAGATTAGTCTCCCAAAGGATCCCAGGGGAGATTTTGCAATTAGAATCTGTTACCCTAAAAACTACCATCCATACCATCCATACCATACCAGCAAAATTACAGTAGGAAGACAATTGAGAAAAAAGTGTCATGAAAACTCAGGGAGAAAGAGTGTCTAGGGAAAGTGTGTTATCACCATTTTCCAATATTGCAGAGAAGTCAAAGATGAAAACTGAGAAAAAAGACACTGAAATTAGCATCTAAGAGATCATTAGTCAGAAATCTTTCAGTTGAATAATATTTCCTTCGAGGAGTGATAGATAACTGGAGGCAATGACTATAAATGACTTTTGACTGTGAAAGGGAGGAGAGACATAAAAAGATAATTATGTAATCAAGTGGTTTGTGTTTTGTTTTTTTTAAGTATGAAGATAAACTAGGTCCATCACTGTCCAGGGTACCCTTCTCTGAATACTCTCCAGCTTTTCATATATAATTCCTAAATTTTGGCACTTGAAAGGAGCTAGGTGTTTCAGTGGGAAGTCCTGAATTCAAATCTGGCCCCAGACACTTCTTAGCTATGAGACCCTGCTCAAATCACTTAACCTGCCCCCTCCCCACCATTGCCTAATCCTTATCACTTTTCTGCCTTGGAACCCATACACAGAATTGATTCCAAGACAGAAGGTAGGGGATTTTTTTTAAATTATTAAAAACATGGCACTCATACCTGAAGGCAATATTCCAGATGTGGTTTGACCAATCTGAATTCTTATTCACATTGTGAATATCCCAAAGCAAACCTGAGCTACGTCTCATTCTATGGAAAACTAATAAGAAAGTTTGTATTTATGGCACTTTATAATTATGAGCATTTTATGTACAATATCTCACCTGTTTCTCATAATAATGACAGAACTGAAATTTGAACCCAAATCTTCTTACTCTGTGCTCAGTACTCTTTCCATTATTGCACAGCTGTTGGAATATTTCCAGATGAGTCACCATAGCAACAATATATCCAATTCATTTTCTAACCACCAGTCCAGATAACTTTTCTAAGCTCGGTTCCTAAAAGAGTGGAAAAAACAACATGGCTTCATCATAACAGGCTAGACTCTCCAGGGTTGTGACTTCTAATAGGATGGAATTATTGGCCAGTCACACAGGGAACGTACAGAGTTCCTCTGCCATATAAACATTACGTTGAAAAGCTTTGCATAATTTGATGTAGCGCAAATTGTTTGTTAATATAAACTATCTGAAGACTGAAGAGATAAGTTGCCCCACTTTTACTTTTCCCCATTCATTCAAGTTTAAATTTTGATTATGGTTGGCTGCAGGGATCCCTGTTCACAAATAATAACTAACACGTTTTCATTTCCATATCTGCCTGAGGTATTGGCCGTAAAGCTTAGTCTGTGCATGAATCTCAGTGATTTTACTCACCTAGAACCTCTTCAGGTGGACATTTCATCTTTGATCAGCTCTCTGTTTGATTCTCATTGCCCCAAAACTTCCCTTTCCTGAGGCATGAAAATCATTTTCACAAACTCAAGTGTAATCCAGCTAAAAACTCATTTTAATGGCCACCAACTTGAGAGTCACCAGGTGCATAGTCTTAACTGTGCCAACATTATACCATTCCATCCACTTGAGGTCTTTTTAATAGGTTTTCTTTGGTCTTGTGATGCTGTGAAGGGACTTTCCCTCTAGGAGTGATGACAGCCATTTTATTTGAGGTGGAGGGGTAGAAGCTTGTATGTCAAAGATTGATTTTCTGACATTCTCAGAGTGAATATCTTTCCTAAAAAATAAGAATGACAATTTTGGGGGAAGAATAAAGATGCTCTGGTACTAACGAGGCTTTTCTAGGGACATAACCATAAAATTTTAAGCTATTAAAAGAATGTGTGTACTTATCAATGATAAATTACACAAGTCTGAAGGTTATACCCCAAACCCTTTTGATCATGGAACAGAAGAAAAAAGTGACAGTACAAGCTAGAAATTATCTAAATATTAGACTCTCATGCATTATGGAAAACAAATCTTTCTGAACTGTGTGTTAGTTGTAACCTACCATAGGAAATAAACATAGTTTTTGCACTAAAAAGGTAACCCTCAAACACAAAAACATTTCATGTCCTCACCAGATGAAATATTAACAATTTGCTATTCAAGTCATAAGGTTATAGTTTGATTTTCAAGTATGTAGTCATCTAAAACTGTTTTTCTTCTACTTCAAGAAACAAAATGATTTAGACTCAGAGTGCAATTCTTGTCATCCTCTTCTAACTTCCCCAAATATACAGGCTCTGCATTCTATAATCAGCTACTCAAATGATGAGAGGATTATTTTTTTAGTACTTATAACATACTTGGCATTGAGAAAGGTGATAGAGAAGAGTGCAAGTCATAGTTGGTCCCTGCCCTCAAAGAGTAGAAAAAGAGGAGTAACCCACATGGAACAATTAGAGAAAAATTAGCTCTCATATTTAAGTGCTCCATTGTGTGGTACTGATTATATGTGCTATGGGACTTTAGAAAAGGCAGAGATTAGTGTGGGCTGAAGTAGTAAGCAAAGGCTTCATGAAAGAGGGGAAACAAAAATTTTAAAACCCTCTGATTTCTTTCTCTTTGTCATTCAATAAATATTTACTTTGTTTCTACTATTTGTGCAGCATAGACAATGCTGTTATATATGGAAAATGGAAAAATTCATGATGCTGTGGAAAAAGTTCTGGAGCTGGAGTCAGAGAAATAAATTTGAATCTTGTCTCTCTATGTCCTACTTGTATGACCTTGGACTAGTCTCTTTATCTCTGTGAACCTCTGGTTCCTAATCTGTAAAACAAGAAAGTTGTACTAGATGACTTCTTACTCGCCTTCCAGATTTAAATCTATCCTATGCTGCTATTATCCTATAAATAAGACATAGTTCCTCACCTCTAGGGATTATAAACTAGTAAAGTTTATAAACTAGTAAAAATTACACCTGAATAACTGTGTTATGTTGTAAAATGGGATAAATACCATCATAAAAATTCAAAGGTAAATGAGAGCATAGAAGAGAAAGATTATCTTGGAATATAAAAGAAACAGGGACCATTTGGGGAAACAACTTTAATGTCAAATTACAACAATAAAGACATTCTAATGATCAGAAGTTTCACTTCTTTACAGAGTGGAAATAGTTAAAAAGGATGGTAGAAAGCATTTTGGTTCTGAAGTCAGATGATCTGGGTTCGTATTCTCCCTCTGATGTGTACTACTTTCCTAACATTGGTCAACTCATTTAGCTTCTTTCAGCCTCCGTTTCTTCATCAATAAAAATAAATAGTCTAGAATAGATATTCTCTGAGGTCCATTCTAGCACTAGGTTCCTATGGCAGAATGCTGGACTTAGGATGAGAACCTAGTTCATGTTCTGACTCTACTTCCTAGTTGCACGACCATGGATATCACTTAAATTGTAAGCCTTACTTTCATCAATTATAAAATATGGGATAATAGTTGAGGCTATTTGAAATTCTGTATGTAATGTGTTGTTTTTTGACATGTAAGTAGATTTAAACTATTACTTTTGAGAATAAATGTTGGAGGTGCATTTCATTTTACTATGCCCCAGTAAGGCAATGTGTGATAGTATCTCTCATTTTTTTCAAATGAAGAAACTGATTTTTAATGTTTAAGAACATTAAGAAACTTGGAACTTGGGGGCAGCTGGGTAGCTCAGTGGAGTGAGAGTCAGGCCTAGAGACAGGAGGTCCTAGGTTCAAACCTGGCCTCAGCCACTTCCCAGCTGTGTGACCCTGGGCAAGTCACTTGACCCCCATTGCCCACCCTTACCAATCTTCCACCTATGAGACAATACACCAAAGTACAAGGGTTAAAAAAAAAAAGAAACTTGGAACTAGAACTCAGATTCCTTGTACCTTCTAATGTGTTCTCACTACATTCTTCATGTTGTTAGGGTTTATGCCAGAAGTTATACCTGTTTCTTTTATTCTCTTTATAAATTGGTGAACAAATAGCTTGACCCAGCTCCTGTTATAACACTCCAAATAAAAGCTGTGATCAGTCATAACAAAACAGCTCTGCCATAATAAGTGGTTAAAAGCCTCCATTGTCTTTTCATCTTAAAGGGCAATGAAAATAAAATGAAATCAATAGTTAGACCCAGGACCTCTGAAGCCCATATCTCATTAGATGGATGTTGGATAGAGAAGCAAAATAGCTTTCTTAAAATATTAAAAGAGATTCCACCTTCCCGCAAATTTAATTCTTAAAATTTAAATGATGCTCTAACCTTTCCTGCCACCTCTGTGACACTGCAGAGAGGTCTGCCTGCTTCAAACTGATTCCCAAAAAGGCAATGATAATGACCACAGCTGGAAGAGTTCAGGGCAGAAGATGGAGCCCCCAAGCTCTGCTTTGGAATAGGACACCAAACTTATTTAAGTATAAGCCGAAGTCTTCATTGGCTAGCTGCCTTTTTCCCAGCTTCAGAAACATAGCATTAGTGAAATGTCAGCTCGTGTTAAGATCACCGGTGGCCTTTGCTGTGTCCTTCTTCCATGTTTCTGCACAAAGCAGGGAAAGGACCGTCGCGTGTCTGCTCCCAAGATCGATCTTCCTTCATGTCTGATATTAACTTACATCGCTAGGGCCAGGGTGGGTGGGAGGGAGGTGTTTACTCACTGAACCTTGAGGAGGAACTTTAGCAAATGGCTGGGGCTGCTTTGAGTTGCTGAAATGTCTGCAGTTTGGGTACCTTTTTAGGGTTTGCAGTGATAAGAGCAGATCTCTGAGGAGTTGAATGTCTGAGTGATCTAAAACCAGGGCAGTCAGGCTGAAGAGGATGTGTACACTAACCTGTTTGCACTGAATAGTCTCCATAAATAATTTACAGCGATGACTGCTAGCTATTATTACAAAAATACAGGATTGCATTTTGACACATGCATCCAGCTTGTAAGTCAATAGATACATTTCACCTAGTGTGTGCAGACCACAGTTTAAGCCACCCATCCATGTGTGTTTTACAACAATGCAATCTGGTGGCCCAAAGGGGTTAAGGGGTCAGGGTCAGGGGACTTTCTGGGGAAGAGAACACATACACAAAACAATATGCTGTCCTTTCTGAACCTTTATTGTAATGCTTATCATTATTGTGACTTTTAAAATGCTTTTTTCTGTTTTTCACATGAATCATTTGTGATCCTTCACCCAATGTTTTTGTCTTCTGCAGTAAGTGTTGTGGGAGATATCAACAATCTGCTGTGAGATTTCGTAAAAGATTCTACTATTTTACTTCAACAAAAGATGTAGTAAATATCAGATTCAGTGCCCTTTCCTTAGAGATTCGTTGGATTTTATTGTGAAGAGGTTAACTATGGTTTAATTTCAACCTCAAAGAGTAAGAGAAGTCAATTTTGAAGTCAGTTCAACAATTATTAAACATCTATTGTGTACAAAATATCTAAAGATAAAAAATACTTTTGAGATACTAAAAGATACACTAAAGATACAAAAACAAAACAAAACAGTTACTGACCTCAGAGAGCATAACATCTATTGGAGGGAGGAATGTAATATGTACTCAGATAAATAAATCTAAAATACGCACAAAGTAAATAAGAAGTCATTCGGAAGTAAAAATACTAACAGAACAAAGATGAGCGAGATGTCATGAAAAGTCTCATGTCACAAAGGTGCTTTGTAAGGAGCTAGAGATTCTAAGAAGAAGAAATGAGGAGAAAGATTTCCAGGACTGTGTGGATAGTCAGTGCAAATGCAGACAGTGAGAGATGAAATATTATATCTGGAGAATAACAAGTACTATAATCAGTTTGTCTGGAATATAGGGTATATAGGAGGGGTGGGGGCCAATTAATAATATAAAATCCAACTAGAAAGACAGGTTGAAACCAGACTATGAAAGACATTAAATGACAAATGAAGGGATTTTTTTTTATTCTAGGGGTAATAGAGAGCCATTGATACTTCTTGAACAAATGGGCATTTTGTTCATAGAAGAAAGTAAAGCCTACAGTATACCATGAAGTCAAGATCTATACTTATGACTGTAAATTTACTTCAGATTATGTGAAGCAGTGACTTCTGTTTTTGTGGTTTAGTAGCTATAAAATAAAGCAGCCTAATCAATATATAATAAAGGAACCATGTTAGGACATTTAACCTGGTTAGTGAAGTTGCATAGCTCTTTCCTTTGTTGTCTCCTTTAAGGAGAAGCAAGAGAACACCATTCAGATATTATGCTGTCTTTATGACCAATCGATGGTAAATTGTAGGGTCTCCCTGATTCTTTGATGAGGCACATTTATACGCAACATGGGATTGCATGTATATTTAATAAGGAGCTCCATTATGAGTCTGTATGGCAGGAGAAGGAAAAGAGGAAGATGTTTGGGCTTGTTGTGGTAATGCTATAATAAGAAATACATCTAAAAATTCTCTGCTGCCAATTCAAAAGAATGGACTTGGGTGGAGAAGCAGTCAGGGAGGAAATGGTTGTTCCCGGATAAGAAGGCTCTTAAATATTTACACATTAATAAATATAAAACATTTGACATTCCTTGTGGACTTAAGAGAATTCATAGGACTTCCCCAATTGAAACCAGGAATGCTAAAGGGAGAATGCGATGGGGCTTTTGAAGAAAAAGAATCTTGATGATTGCTTCCAAAGTTGACAGAAATATTCACATAATTAGAAATATTAATAGGGTCTCTGACTGGATTTTCTGTTTTGTTGGTTCAGAAATTGCTTAACAGATAAAGCACAACTGAGATGTTTTTCTGAAGTATATCTGTATTTTGGAGATTGGATAACTTAAAAGAGTTTAAATTGGTTGGATCTAATGGGTGAGCAAGCTATTGCCTAGATATGTAAATACTTAATGAAGTTCACTGATGAAATTGCTAGCACCAAACACCAATGGGATGGGTACAGAAAAAAAGCAAATAGGGGAGAAGCAACAGACTGGGCTGGCAGCCAGGGAATAACACAAACTGGGGACACTCCCGTACCCCACAAGGGAAAGAACTGACAGGATAGCGCTGAATAACCACACAGGGATATGGGGAAGGGGAATTACAGTTTGACAGTTGAACTGACCACCTAACTGCCAGGGATACCAGTGATGTTAAGGTAACTCCAATAGTGGGTCCAATAATGGGCTTAGAGGTGACACACGAATATAATAAAACTGGTTTTATTGTTGGTAAATTGGGAAAGTGGATGAAGAGTTTCTACCATTAAGAAAACAGCCCAACTGCCTAAGAATATAAGAGGTCAGCTGGCTTTACTATACTACAGGCAGCTCTAACTATATTGGAGAGGGCTTAAGTATTGGGATTCTCACTGCACAGGTACAAGCTGCTCCAAGATGATAACAGGAACCAGGATAAAATCCTTGCACAGCCAGTAAAGTCCAAAAGGAAGCACTAGGGAGTATAGGTTATCTATCAGCCATCCACCAGCTTTAGATCTGAACCTTATCTCTACAGTAGACTGTCTTGATTGATGGTCTCTTCTCTCCAATCTTCTGTAAATCCCAAAACTTCACAGCTCCTTGTATCTCAGCAAGCTGGACCACCAGATACACCTTCCTTCTCCCAGCTTAGCCAAGAAGCTCTCCTTTTCAAACCTTTCTCTTCATTCCATTCATGGAATGTCCATGCACTGAGTCCGAGGCTTGCTTCAAGCTGTCAGCTTTCTATCCTAACTAAAATCCATACCTACTCTATAATTTACCTATAACAGTATTAGATATGGAGTCTGAAGACCTAAACTCAGATCATGACTATATCATTTATGTGATAATGGGCAACTCCCATTACCACTTTATGCCTCAATACCTTCATCTGAAAAATGAGTGAATTAGATTAGGTAATTTCTAACATTCCTTTTACCTTGAAGTCTTGTTGACATTTTTAATTCAAAGCACCCGGATTTGGGGGAAAAAAGGATTTTGAATGGGTAAAATTTAGCTTATCTTGATATGTTTATCAGTGTTCTTTAATTGAGGAAAACCACTGCTTTATGTTATTATTTTAAATAAACTCAATTTGAGATGAGGCTTGGTATATTCTCTTGTCATTGTCTTGTTTTGTCTTTCTCAGATTTCTCAGATTGACCCTTCTATCAGATTCTCCATTTTCACTTTTACCAACCACTTCTAGACTCCAATCACTTTATATTTTGATTATTGAAATGTCTTTTAGTTGATCTCCATCACTCAAATTATTCTATTCCACTCAGTCCTGCATGCTACTGTCTTCCTTTAAATACTGCTTCTGTTATTCTCTTCTTGATTCAACAAACTACAATGGCTTCTTATTGCCCTTTTGCAATAAACTTCATCTGATGGCTTCAGAAGACATCCACAATTATTCAATCACCCATACTTTGAACCTTGTCCCACATTGTACCCCAATACAGACAGACCCATCAGGTCATTCTTTTTTCCCTGCCCTTTTATATATGCCATGTTCATGTATGCTTGTATATCTTTTTCATGAACTCTATACACTAGCCCAATGTATACTTCCCTTCCTCCTCTACATTTTCAGCTGCTATGCCTGCTTCAATGTCCTGACAAATGCTCTTAAACTTCAGTAGGAATTAAGCCTTCTTGACAATTCCAGCCCACAGTTCCCTCTTTCATTGCTAAACATCTATTTCCATTAGTCATTACTGCCAACCAATCTTCAATTGTTTCATTTTTCATTAGTTGTCTTCCCAACTATATTTTATGCTTGTTGAAGGCAGGGAAATTTCTTACAGTTCTTTTCTAATCTTCCATAGCAGCGAGGATAGATATTTGAATGAATGAATTTTTTTATTTATAACAGAACCAGGTGGTTGGAGATAGGGAAAATATTATAATATGGAAAAATTATGACACCCTAAAAACTTTGATAATTTGGAAATGTCCTTATCTTTAAAATATACTTTTTCTAGAAAAGTCTATCAAAAACAAAGGGCTCAAAGTCTACTTGAACTCAAAAGAAAATTCTACAAATTAATTTGATACATCTGCTTATCCTAGTGACAGGTAACCTTGGAATAACAGTATACTTTAGATTTATAGACTTGGTATTAAAAGGGACCCCAAAAGGCAACCACTTCAACTCATAAATGAATGAGGATTACCTCTCCCATATCCTTCTAAAATTAAAGCACAAATCTACTTATAAGTCATTCAGTTAAAAAGGTTGATTACTCAAAGCAAGTTTCATAATTTATTCATCCAATCACCAATCATCAATAAATTACCTATAATTTTTAGTGCACTTTTTAGCAGTTAGTGATATACAAAGATAAAAAAAGACATAGTCTTTGACATCAAGGAACTTGGTCTATTTGAAAACATCACTAGAGAACAAATAATAGGCACAATTTTAGTAGAAGACAACTCTAGTCTCAAGTGAGGCATGATTAGTCTTAGTTGTGGTATGGAAGTTTTTCACTCGGGATTGGTGAAAGAAAGTCATTTTCACTTATTGTGTAATTGTGTTTTACCAGTGGCCATTAGAATCTTATGTCATCATCAGGTAGAGTGTCAGAGAAGAAAGCTAATTCTGGTAACCTGGAAAACACCATGTGCTCTCCTCCTCCAAATCCTGCCTCGTTCGAATAAAGAGCTGAACTCAACAAATATTGTCAGACAATCCATAGCAGTTGAAGGAAATAGTAAAAGGTCATAGGGCTCCAAAGGACAATAATTCTAAGAAACAGTACATCATTTGATTTGTCCACAGTTTGGAATGCAATTTTCTAAGGTTAACAGCAGCCTGCGGATTTCCAGTTATGATGACATTCCACCGACCCATAAAGCAATGCTGTGGTATGATTCTAGCCAGAATCAAAATCGGACTGGGAGTCAGAAGGGATCTTATCCACAACCAGGTGCAATACCTATTCAAAATGGAATCCTCTCTACTATTTAATATACCCCCACAAGGTGTCAACTAGTTTCAGGTGGAAGATCTCTGTTGAAAGAATTTCCTTTATCTCCCAAAGCAATCCCATACCACTTTTGGATAGCACTAGCCATTATGATGCTTTATTTTTTTCCTCACCTCAAGATTCAATTTGCCACTTTGAAATATCCACCCATCATCTGTAGGTCTGCTCTCTGGAGTTTAACAAAACAGATACAATCCCTCTTTTCCACAATAGCCCATCAAATAATTCCTATGTAGATTTTGTATCTCCCTAGAAGTGAGGTCTGAGGGGCTGAAGCCTGAGTGAAGACTGGTTGGTTCCCATGGACATGAGATAAAGGATATATCAAAAAGAAGGTGTAAAGGAAATGGGGGGGATTTGGGGGAAAGGGTAGATGTCAGAATGTGATGTGGCTTTCAGCATTGGTTCCCAAAGGTTCCCTGAGGTAAAGGGCAGAAATAATGGAGAAGAGCTTAGAAGTGGGTGTGAAATGATGGGGTGAGGCTTGAAAGTATTTTTGTATGTAAAAATAGCTTAGAACATAAATGTTCCTAAGTTAATTACAATAATAATTACTTACATTCATATAGTACTTCATAGTTAACAGAAACATTTTCTTGACAATAGCCTGTGAGCTAGATTGTGCAAATATTATTAACCCCATTTTCACAGATGTGTAAACTGAAGGGCCCTAGCCTTATTCAAGGTCACACAGCAAATTAGCTATGCTGAGACTACCTGTATTAGTACTGATATATTGAGCAAAGACAAACAGGATTAAGCATCCTCAGTTTTGTTACCCATTTCTTATGTGATATATACTCAAGATCTTTCACCATCCTGGTTTTCAACCTTTCAGTGCTCCTCAACTTCTCATTATCTCTTTTTTATTTTTTAAATTTTATTTAGAATATTTTTCCATGGTTACAGGATTCATGATTTTTTCCACCCCTCTTATATCCCCCCTCCCAGAGCAGATGAGCAATTCCACTGGGTTATACATACAAGAACCCACAGTTCTTTTTTCTGGATATGGATAGTATTCTTTCTCATGCATTTCTGCTAATAGAAAAGTCTATTACATTCTACTGTGCCATAATGTATCAGTCTCTGTGTGCAATGTTCTCCTGGTTCTGTTCCTTTCACTCTGCATCAATTCTTGGAAGTCTTTCCAGTTCAAATGGAATTCCTCCAGTTCATCATTCCTTTCAGCACAATATTATTCCATCACCATCATATACCACAATTTATTCAGCCATTCCCCAATCCATGGACACCCTCTCACTTTCCAATTTTTTGCCACTACAAAGAGTAAGGCTATAAATATTTTTGTATAAGTCTTTTTCCTTATTATCTCTTTGGGGTACAAACCAGTAGTGTATTATGCCCTTTGGGCATAATTCCAAATTGCCCTCCAGAATGATTGGATCAATTCACAGCTCCACCAGCAGTGTATTAGTGTCCAAATTTTGCCACATCTCCTCCAACATTTATCACTTTCCTTTACTGCAATATTGGACAGTCTTCTAGGTGTAAGGTTGTTGTTTTAATTTGCATTTCTCTAGTCAGGAGGGATTGAGAACACTTTTTCATGTGCTTATTGATAGTTTTTATTTCTTCATCTGAGAACTGCCTGTTTATGTCCCTTGACAATTTGTTGATTGAGAAATTACTTGATTTTTTGCAAATTTGACTTAGTTCTTTATATATTTGGGAAATTAAACCTTTGTCAGAGAGTTTTGTTATAAAATTTTTTCCCAGGTTGCTTTCCTTCTAATTTCGGTTGCACTGCTTTTGTTTGTACAAAACCTTTTTAATTTGATGTAATAAAGTTATTCATTTTATGTTTTATAATGTTCTGTCTCTTGCTTCATCTTAAGTTCCTTCCTTTCTCACAGATCTGAGTTATACTATTCTATGTTCACCTAATTTATTTATGATTTCCTTTTTTATATTTAAGTCATTTACCCATTTTTAATTACTTGGCATAGGATATAAGATTTTGACCTAAGCCTAATTTTTCCATACTGTTTTCCAATTTTCCCAGCAGTTTTTGTTGAATAGTGAATTCTTGTCTGAAAAGCTGGGAGCTTTGGGTTTATTGAACACAAGTTTGCTAAGGTCATGTACTCCTAGACTATTCCATTGGTCCCCCTTCTGTCTCTTAGCCAATACTGTATTGTTTTGATGAACCTTGCTTTATAGCACAATTTAAGATCCGGTACTACTAGGCCCCCATCTTTTGCATTCTTTTTTCATTATTTCCTCTGATATTCTTGATCTTTTATTCTTCCAGATGAACTTTATTACAATTTTTTTCTAATTCTATAAAAAATATTTTTGGTAGTTTGATAGGTATGGCACTGAATAAGTAGATTAATTTGGGTAAGATTGCCATTTTTATTATATTAGCTTATCCTATCCATGAGCAACTAATGTTTTTCCAATTATTGAAATCTAGTTTTAATTGTGTGAAAAGTGTTTTGTAGTTGTGTTCATATAATTCATGTGTTTGTCTTGACAGATAAATTCCTACATATTCTATATTGTCTAGAGTGATTTTAAATGGAGTTTCTCTTTCTAACTCTTGTTACTGAGTTTTGTTGCAAATATACAGAAATACCAATGATTTATGTGGGTTTATCTTCTACCCTGAAACTTTGCTAAAGTTCTTAATTATTTCCACCAGCCTTTTAGTTGATTTTCTAGGATTCTTTAATTATAGCATCATATCTTCTGCAAAGAGTGATCGTTTAATTTATTCATTGCCTATTTTAATCCTTTTAACTTCTTTTTCTTCTCTAATTGCTATCACTAGCATTTCTAGTACATATTAAATACTAGAGGTGATAATGGGCATGTTTGTTTCACTCCTGATCTTGTTGGAAAGGCTTCTAACATGTCTCCATTGCAGATGATACTTGCTGATGGCTTTAAATATATACTATTTATTATTTTGAGGAATGGCCCTTCTATTACTATAAGTTCTAGTGTTTTCAATAGGAATTGGTGGTGTATTTTGTCAAAAGATTTTTCTGCATATTAAGATGATCATGTGATTTCTGTTGGCTTGATTATTGATATGGCCAATAATGTGGATGTTTTCTAAAGTTAAACCATCCTTGCATTCCTGGTATAAATCCCACCTGTTCATAGTGAATAATCCTTGTGATAATTTGTGGTAGCCTTTTACCTAGTATTTAATTTAATATTTTTGCATCTATGTTCATTAAGGAATTGGGTCTATAGTTTTCCTTTTCTGTTATTGGTCTTCCTGGCTTGGGAACCAGTACCATATTTGTATCATAAAAATAATTTGGCAAGACTCATTTTATGCCTATTATACCAAATAGTTTGTAGAGTATTGGGTTTAATTGATCTTTAATTGTTTGATAGAATTCACTTGTAAAACCATCAGGCTCTGGTAATTTTTTCTTAGGGAATCCTTTGATGGCTTCTTAGATTTCTTTTTCTGGTACAAGATTATTTAAGTATTCTATTTCCTCTTCTCTTAATGTAGGCAATTTATATTTTTATAAATATTCACCCATTTCACCTAGATTGTCATGTTTGTTGTCATATAATTGGGCAAAATAGTTCTTAATAATTACCTGAATTTCCTCTTCATTAGAGGTAAGATTAACCCTTTTCATATTTGATACTGTTAATTAGATTCTCTTCTTTCTTTTTTTTATTAGATTTATCAGTACATTTTCTATTTTTTGTTTTTTAGTCTTATTTATTAGTTCAATAGTTCTTTTACTTTCATTTTTATTAATTTCTCCTTTAATTTTTTAGGATTTTTAATTTCTTTTTTATTTGCAAGCCCAATTCATTAATCTCCTCCCTCTTGGTTTTGTTGCTATAGGCATTCAGCAATACCAATTTTCCCTTGATTACTGCTTTGGCTATATCCAATAGGCTTTGATATGTTGTCTTCTCATTGTCACTCTCTTTAATGAAGTCCATAATTGTTTCTATGAATCTTCTTTGACCCACTGGTTTTGAAGAATTAGATTATTTAGTTTCCAATTAATTTTAAATTTGCCTTTCCATAGACCCTTGTTAATTATCATTTTAACACATTATGATTAGAAAAATTTGCATTTATTCTTTCTGCTTTCTGCAAAAAAAATTTTAAATGGAGTTTTTTTATGCCCTAGAACATGCTCAGTCTTTGTATATGTACCATGTACTGCTGAGAAGAAGGTACATTCCTTTTTATCCCTGTTCAGTTTTCTCCAGATATCTACTAACTCTAATTTTACTAGCATTTCATTCACTTTCCTTACTTCTTCTTATTTATTTTTTGGTTCAATTTATCTAGTTCTGAAAGGAGAAGATTGCAATCCCCTACTAGTATGTTCTTACTATCTATTTCCTTCTTGAGCTCCCTTAATTTTTCCTTTAGAAATCTAGATGCTATAACATTTGGTTCATAAATGTTTAGTAATTATATTACTTCATTGTTTATAGTACCCTTTAGCAAAATGTAATTTCCTTCTTCATCTCTTTTAATCAGATCAATTTCTACTTTGGCTTTGCCTGGTATCATGATTGCTACTCCTGATTTTTTTTTTTACTTTAGATGATGCAGAATAAATTCTCCTCCAGCCTTTTACCTTGAATCTGTGTGTGTCACTCTGCCTCAAATGTGTTTCTTGTAAACAACATATGATAGGATTCTGGTTTTTGATCCACTCTACCATCTGCTTCCATTTTATGGGTAAGTTCATACCATTCACATTCTGTGTATTGCCTCCATCATATTATCCCCTTTATATTCTGCTCTATCCCCATTCACTCTGTTCCTCTTCAGTAGTATTTTGCTTTTTGTCACACACACACCCCACTTCCCCCTCCTTTCAATTACCTCCCTCTTCTCTTGTCTTATTCCTCTTCTACTTCTCTGTAGGATGATGGAATTCTATACCCCACTGAAGATACTTGTTTTTCCCCCCTCTGAGCCAATTAAAATGAAAGTTTAAATATTGTCTATCACCAACCTTATCCTCCCCTCTCTGTAATGATTTTTTATACCTCTTTTTGTTAAATAATTTACTCCATTCTGTCTCTCCCTTCTCTTTTCTCTCAGTGAAACCCTCTCTTTCAGCCTTTGATTGATTTTTAACCTATCATTTATATGCATATATATCATGCATAAATATCATTCCATATCATCACATTTACACATACATCATATAATTATAATCAGCTTACAACTCTACCCTCTTCCTGAGTAAATTCCTTCTATATTCTCTACTACTAAGAGTAATTTTTGAGAATTATAGAAATCCTCTTTCCATGTAGACATATAAACATTTTTTACCTTAATGTGTCTCTTAAATTTTTTCTTTCTTATTTATATAATTGGGCTTCTCTTGTGTCTTGTGTTTGAACTTCAAATTTTTTTGTTTAAGTTTGGCTTATTCCTCAGGAAATCTTTTCTTTTTTTGAATTTAAACCCTTAACTTCTGTGAATTGGCTCCTAGGTTGAAGAGTGGTAAGGGTGGGCAATGGGGGTCAAGTGACTTGCCCAGGGTCACACATCTGGGAATTGTCTGAGGCCAGATTTGAATCTAGGACCTCCCATATCTAGGCCTGACTCTCAATCCACTGAGCTACCCAGCTGCCCCCTCAGGAATTCTTAGAAATCTTCTATTTTATTGAATGACCATTCTTTCCCTTGAGAGAATATATTCAGTTTTGCTGGATAGGTGATCCAAATCTTTTGCCTTTCTTAATATGATATTCCATGCCTTTCAGTTCTTTAATTAGAAGCCACTAGGTCCTGTGTGATCCTGATTGTAGCTCCATGGTATCTGAATGGTTCCTTTCTGGCTGCTTAAAGTATTTTTTCCTTGGCTTGGTGACTCTTGAATTTAGCTATTACATTCCTGAAAGTTGTCATTTGAGGATTTCTTTCTAGAGGTGATCTGTGAATTCTTTCAATTTCATTTTTATTTTCTTGTTTGATGATCTCTGGGCTGTTGTTTTTGATAATTTCTTATAATATGATGTCCAAGGTTTTATCTTGATCTTAGCTTTCAGGTAGTTCAATAATTCTCAAATTATTTCTCCCAGATCTATTTTCTAGGTCAGTTGTTTTTTCAATAAGATATTTCATGTTTCCTCTATTTTTTTCATTCCTTTGATTCTGCTTTATTGTTTCTTAATGCCTCATGAAATCATTCATTTCTAGGGTTGATTCTGATTTTTAAAACCTGATTTTCCTCTGTCAGTTTTTGGTTCTCCTTTTTCAATTGACCTATTTCTTCTTACATTACTTTCATTTTTTCTTCCCCACCTTTCCTCTGCCTCTCTTAATTGTTTTTAAGTCTTTTTTTTAACTCTTCCAGACTCTATGTCCAATCCATATTTTTCTTTTGGAATTTGAGTGTGTTTCCTTTGCTTTCACTGTCCCCTTCTGTGTTTGTACCTTGCTCTTTGTCTCCATAAAAATTCTTTAGAGTTACATGTGTTTTTTGTTGTTTGCTCATTTTTCCTATCTAATTCTAGGTAAACTCTGTTTTTTGGGAATTTGGGGTACATCTTAAACTTCAGTTCTTCCTTGATCTTATTCTCAACTTATTTTTTGGATTTTTACTAGTTTACCAGATGTTCTGAGTGCTGAGAACTCTGAGAGCCCTCTCCCCCTGCTGATTCAAATGACCCTTGAGATGCTGATAGCTTAAAGACTTTTCTCGGGCTTGGGTGTAACCTTTTGATCTCACTCTGAATTTGATTAGGTTAGAGGCTGATTGAATTCCAGGACCAGGCTTAGGCTCAAGATTTTGGTCTCACTGTGTTCTTGATCCAATCAGGCACACCCTTGAATGTCCTGTTCTGGAGGTTTGCCCTTAGTTTTCAGGCAAAAAGATCCAGGAGAGAGCCCCCCTGTGAACTATGTCCTTATCCCAAAATGTGGATTATGTCCTCATCCCAACCCAGGCTGGGATTCCTGGCTTCACACTGGACCCATACAGATCAGCCCCCTTCAGCCAACTTCTCCAGTGGTTTGAAATTTCAAGCAGTGTGGGTTGCCTTGGACTACTGTTTGCCCAGGCAGGATCTCATGGTCTGAATGTTAGCCTTGTGACAACAGATGTGTGGAGTGTGGGGGGATGTGGTTTGCTCTTCAAGCTTGCTCTTCTCTCTTTGCTACAGCCTCTTGCTGGCTCTGCTCTCCTCTCACTCCTGTGCCCCAGATGTTCTTAAACTACCTTTTAGATTTTCTTTTCTTGAAAGTTGTTTCACTCTGTCTCTTTGTTGGTTCTTTACTCTCGTATTTGTTTTGTGGTGATATTTCATCTTGGTCAGAGAGGATCCTTGTGGTGACGTGAAGCTGCTGCTCTAGTTACTCCTCTATCTTGACTCCACCCCCTCATAATCTCCTATGCTCAGTTCTTGGAATCACTGTTTAAGAGAAATATTACCTCCTTATTCCTAGAATCCATAATTTTCAACATATTTCATGATCAAATTAGCTGCCAACTCATATACTAAGCTCACAACTGCCAACTCATATACTAAGCTCACAACTGCCAACTCATATACTAAGCTCACAGCCCACTAAAAACTTCAAATCTTTTTTCAGACAAACTGTTGATTATGCCTCCCCACATCCTATACTCATAAAGTTGATTTTTAAAATTCTAACTTAAGATATTACATTTGTCCCAATTGGATTCATCTTATCATATTCAACCTAGGGCTCTAGAATGTCAAAGTCTCTTTGTATTCTGATTCTAAAATCTAATGGGTTAGCTATCCCTTAACTGTAAAATGAAAGCATTAGACTAGTTCACTTGGGTCCTTCTAATTTGAAGTTATGGACCTATGTCAGCAATTCCTGGTTTTCCACTCTAAGAACACCTTCTGATAAGCTGGTTTATGTTGCAATGTTTATTTTGTTGTTAATTGTTTGGAATCCAGTGTATTTTCCCAAAGGAAGAAAAAAGTTAGAAATAATGGTTATTGTCTTAGAGTAACCTATTTACTTCATCTTTTTATAGATCACTACTTCAAGAACCTTTGTCTTTATCAGTGTAGAGACTCTCTCAATTGGCCTAGTTACTAGCTGAGTTTTCCTTTTTTTAAGTTACTCACTGGTCTGGAATTATAGTACTTGCTATTCTAAAAACATCCCTCATCTTGAAGTCAGGCTTGCTTTGGCCTCTCTAAATTTAGTTAATATGGGCTCAGATGACAGATGTTCAGTCCATTACCAAGACAATACTAAAATCCTTTCCTATTTGGTAAGACCTTCTACAGCTTATATTACATTTGTACAGCCTTCATGAACTCAGGGGGTCATCTTCATACCACAATGAAGCATTAGAAGAGGGTTTTTGTAGTAATTTATTTAACCTCAAAGAAAGACGTAAGAGAACAAATTATATCCCCAAGTCATATCAAGGATCCATTAGGTTCCTCTAGTACTATATCTGAGTCCTAATTCCTTTCTGATTCCTCCCTCCTTTAGCTTTTTTCTTACTATGAATAATAATCATAAGTAGTTGCAAATATTTCAATATACAATGTGGAGTATTGGTTATAAAACCTTGAATTTCTGTTATTTAGGG
Source organism: Gracilinanus agilis (assembly GCF_016433145.1). Lineage (NCBI taxonomy): Eukaryota > Metazoa > Chordata > Mammalia > Didelphimorphia > Didelphidae > Gracilinanus > Gracilinanus agilis. The sequence continues at coordinate 554,345,502 of NC_058132.1, read as the reverse complement.
TTTTTTTGCAAGTGTATATTAAATTTAACAAAGTAGTAAAAGAAATGGTTCTATTTATTTGTGTCCTTTTCTAAAACATTTTCTGTTTTATTGTACATTTTTAAATGTTTCAATGATGTTTTCCCCTTTCTTCACATATCTTTTGTATTCCCCTAATTTCCCTCCCCAGCTGAGATGCTCTCTTTTGTAACAAATTAGTATAGTTGAGCAAAATAAATCAACACATTGACTGCATGTGAAAATGAATGTCTTACTCTGTACCTCTAATGTATCACTTTACCTCTAAGAAACAAGAGATATCCACCTAGCTCTCCTAATCTAGGAGCCTTAATCTTCCTTGAGTATAAAGCCCCTCTGAGCTCAGATCATGAAATGGTGGGGTTTAGGAGCTGAAGCCTTAGTGCAAACTAATTGGTTCCCATGGTAATGTAGGAGAAATGGTCTATTAAAAAGAAGGTATAAAAGAAATTGGAGGAGAGGGGATGTCAGACAGTTTTCAGCATTGGTTCCCAGACAGGTAATGTTCTGAGGGAGAAGGCAGGAATAGTGAAAAAGAGCTTAGTTAAAAGTAGATATGGATTGATGGGATAAAGCACAAAAGGCTATTTTGTATATAAAAGTAATTTAGAAGTTGTATCTTCCTTAGTTAATTATGATAATAATAACTCATATTCATATAGTACTTCATAGTTTATAAAAACACTTTTCTGATGATAACCTGAAATAGTTTGTGCAGGTATTATTATCCCCATTTTTACAGATGGGGAAACTGAAGGACCCTAGGCTTATTTGAGATCACACAGCAAATAAGTAGCTAAGCTGAGACTACCTGTATTACTGCTGATATATTGAGCAATGGCAAAACCGAGTGAATTCTTTGCCCTCAAACTTACAAATAAATCCTTAAAAGAAACTTCTGCCTTAGACACTAAAGTTATCATTTAAATTTTCCTTTCTTACTTTTTAAACTTTTTCATCTCACTTTCATTTTTAGCTTTGAGCCCCAGTAGGTGAGCAGACAGCAACATTCTAGAACAAATAGGAAATCTTTTGGATGCCCTGATTCTCTGTGGGTGGCCTAAGAAGATTCTGGTCCTGGAAATAACCCAAACTTAATTGCTACCAAAATTGGATGAGAGACAAGAACTTGATTCTCCATAGGCATGTGTGATGGATAACCACCAGGGTAGTCAGACTATTCAGTCATCAATCTTTGCAGGAAAATGACTGTGATAGCTGGATAGAGCATAGCTTACATCAGCGAAAATGACCACAAGAGCAAGAGGAAAGGGAATGATTTGGCCTTTAATCTGCTTTCCCAGGGCTTTTTGTGAATGAGGACAATTGTAAACTCTGTTTCACTTTAATCCGGACATTTTGCCAATCTTTCACTGCAAGGGAAAAGAATATCTCAAGGGTGTTGGCAGCAGTAGAAGTTTGGTCTTGCTGGCTAGAGGGAATACTGATGAGTTAATGTTCTTTAGTTTGTGTGAGAGAGAAACTTGCATTGGGACAGATAGCCTGAAAACCCATATATTAAAACTTCCAGCACATACTTACTCATTATCAACAAATATAATTGCATTAACATAAAGCTAGGTAAGTGAAGCAATTTAAAAAGAATGTAGGAACTGGTCTCAAGTAAATCCATTCTTAGCTAAACATTGGGATGAACGTGCAGAAAACATACTTACATATTAGTCCTTTCAGGTTATGTGCATTTAATGGGGGGCATAACAAAGATTATTTGGGAAGAAAAATACCCCAGCTCTAAAGATATGGTATCCACTAGTTGTGCACTATGAACAGCTATCTATCCATCTGAAAGTGCCTCAGAATGATATACATATCATTGGACAAATTCCACGGGCTGTTAATCCCATTGAATCTGAGATTCCTCTAATTCCACTAACATTAATGTGAGAAATGTGCATTTTTTTTCATCCACACTGTTTTTCCGGTATAGATGCTTAGTTGATCATCTTTCACAATGCTGAAGATTTCTCTGAACAGGCTATTCCAAAGCTCAAGCGAGCAAAAAGCGATCTGTGAACAGGAGCTATTGGAGCATATCCCTCTTTTGTTGTATCCATATGCATGACCATGTAAAACATACATTACTCTGGTTGACCCTTTGAGTATCAGATCACCAACAAAGTTTTCCCTTCAGTCACATCTATTGTAGAAGAGTACAAAATTTGTATTTACATATAAAAAGGGTTTGAAGAAAACCTTGAGGTCTGAATTATCCTCTACCAAATTAAATTATCCTCTACCAAATTTTCTTAAAATCCACTAACAAAGAGAGGACCTCAAGTTTCTATAGTTCTCAGTTGACTTTAAAACTTCAACAATGTGGTCAATTTTAGAAAATCCTTTTCAATACACAACTGTCCTTTGGTGTTTTCATTGTGGTTGGCCAGGAAGAATTTTTTTTTCAATTCACATAGAGATTTTTTTTTCTCCAATTCACTCCACACCAATTATAAAATAGTTTAAAATGCAGAATGGTTCTTAGACTTCTGTGGCCCTCGCTTTTATCTATAATGATAGTAAAAAAAAGGCAGAATGTGAGTAGAGGATGCTAAAAATTATCCAGTGTCCACTAACATTTAATTTATTGTTAATTATTAATTATATCATTATATTTATTGCATAATTATATTATTTTAATCATAAATTATCATGATCATATTATTATGAATATATCATAAGTATAAATATATATTATAAATATATTATAAAAATAAAATAGTAATAAACTGCTGTTGGTCTAATATGTGTCTGTTGGTAAACAAGTATTTTTTGTGGGATCTACATCCAATAACATAATACCAGAAAGATTGTACCCTATCTTTATTGACTTTTTTTGGCTTATAAATTCTTAACATTACTGACATTCAAGGCAGAAATTCTAAACAGGTCTCTATACCACCCAACTTACTGAGCTGAAATAACCCTTTGATATAATTGAATTAAGGTGCCCTTTTTTTGGTAAACACAAAATATGAAAACCAGAGAAAAAGAAGTTAAGGGATTAAAATAAGTTAAGGGTGCCAGAGTTTTCTCTTGATACCTTGCAAAAGAAGATGAACACAAGCATTTCACCTTGGTACAGGTGATGCCTAGTTTCCAAGAGTTTAGGCAATAAAGCATGTCCACTTTAGAATGTTCTCAAAAACCCTGAGTTAGTCCCAAAGTGGACTAGATAGCTGAGGACAACTTCAAATTGCATCTAACCTTTGAGGTGTCCCATGAGTCCCAAGCAGTTTGAGAAGGAAACTAAACTTCTAGGATCGCTCAGAGATCAATAACCCCCTTAACTTGGTTTAGACCAAAGTACAATGCACCCTTACTTCAGGACTAAGCCCCTTGAAATAATGTCATCTGGTATTTGAATTGTTTATAGTTTATAGTTTACAAAGTGCTTTCCACATACTAACATTATACAGTAGTAATAGAGGGATTATCTCCAATTTACTTGCAACCCCATGTTGAATTTCTGGGGTTATACAGACATAGTTCATTCTTGGGGTTGTCCTCAAGGCATAACTCCTTGCTTTATTTTGCCAGTGCCCAGAGTTTCCTCTGGGAAACTCAGATTATTGCCATTGTCTAGATTATCAGAGATGTGGGTAATAGGATCTACATTTGCCATTTAAAAGTCAACATAATGTAGTTCAGGTATGTTTCACTTCATAGAAATCTTGAAAAAAAATGGACACAGCAACCTATAAAATACTTGATGCAAATTTAGTCAAATTCCAACATTCTAGTGAATCTCACCTTCTTCCCAGGATTTATATAAAACTTACAGGACTACCCTGTGGCTTTAGACTCCTTGAATTAAAGAGATGAACTTGAACAAGAGGCAATTTACTAGCCCTGCACTGTCCAAATATATCACAGTAAAAGCAGAGGGCATAATTCATATTTTTGCTCTTACAGATTGTGACTTGGTCCCTTATTGCTGCTCTAACTCAGAGGGCTTACATGCGTGATTTTATTTAAAAGAAGCTGGTGCTATTGAGGAACTCCCCTTTCTCTCCCTAAGGTCCAAGAACTTCCCAGAAACTTGGCATTGTCAAGGAAATACACTCTCTTCTGTCCTGGAGGCTGGGCCATGTGGCTTCATCCTCTCCTGGGGCCAGGTCAAAAGATTCCACCATTGCCACCAGGTAGATTGAGCAGATGAAAACCATATGCATTTGGATGAGAGAGAATGCATGCAACTGAAATTTGATTCTACCTCCATCTCTCAAAAGACCCAATTAGAAAATTCCAAGGTATGGAGAGAGGGAATTGGTGGGGTGGGTAGATGAGAGAGGCTCTGTATAATCTTGTCTCACAATTCATGTTATTTGGCCTGATTTTCTTTATGGATCCAGGACAAAAAGGTGGCTCTGATTCAAAATAACCTGAACCAAATACATCATCTTCCCTAGGATGCAGGCATAACTCCTTGGCTCATTTTGCCCATTTCCTCAGGGAAACTCAGGTTATGACCATTGTCTAGATTCTCAGAGATGTGAGTAAAAGGATCCATGTAAAAAGTCGACCTAATGCATTTCAGGTACTCTCATCCTCAAGGAGGTATGTACGAATGGATTAATGGATCAGTAAGTATCCATTCCTAGAAGATGTCCTTAATATTCACGATAAAATGATATTCATGTGTATATAACTTCAAATATGTATTTACATATGTGTATATAGACACGAATGATACAGAGACATAGATCTAAATATGGACATAGATATGTAGAGAGAGACTTTCCAACAGGAGATTCAACTAAAGTCTATGTATTTGCAACAGTTCTTTAACTTCCTCAAATTGACCAAACTCTTCTTTTCCCCTGATCAACCCTCAGCATTTGGACAATTCAGAGAAGTAAATTAGTTTGTCCATCATTAGAATTCATGTTATAGGCAGGCTGAGAACCAAGCCCTCCTCAATCTAAGTCCAGTATTCTTTCCATTATACCACATTGTCTTCCTTCCTAAAATGCCATATATCAGCAATTCTATGCTAATCCGAAGTGGCCACTGATCCAAGAAGTTATTTCATTGACCTTTAGAGACAACTGTTTGTTTGCTACAAATTTGGCAAGCAGCAGGATGTTCAAGCATTGGATTGAAATCCCATCTCTTCCTTGAATCTTTCTTTTACTTATTTAATCATTTACATCAGTCACTCAGACTTATCCTTCCTTCTTCAGTGTATATAAGCCCTATAGAGCCTTAGATCTGGAATCAAAAGGACCTGACTTGGAATGCAACCTTATAAGTTTACTAACTGTGTGACCAAGGACCAGTCATTTAACTTCTGTATGCTTTAGTTTCCTCATGAATAAAATTAGTGGACTGGATTGATTTTAGGTCCCTATAACACAAAATCTATGATCCTGTGAACCTTAAAATGTCGAATAATTGTTATTGTTATTATTATTTTGTAATCTCTTTCAAGTCCCTTATTTTCTCACACTTTCATCTTCTTCTTCTCTGCCAATAAACATTTGAGTACTTACTGTGTTTCAGGCACTGTGCTAAGTACCCTGAATACAAATAAAAATAGAAAAATAAGCGCTATCCTAAAGGAGTTTATATCCAGAGGAAAGGAACGGAAAGGTGAGAGCAAGGAGGACTGGAATTGAAAGTGTCTTGCAGAGAGTGGTAGAGAAAGTCCTGTGGAGGTAAGTCAGGAATAGTCTGAAAAGGAATTCTTGGCCTGAGCTTTTTTAAAAAAATTAAAGTTCTGAGAAGTATCCCCAATCATAAAGAAAGAAGCCTATATTTTCTTAGGTTTGTAACCATACAACTGAGTACATGATTATAAATTTCATTTTTTAAAGCAAACTTAATGATTGTAGTAATCCCTTATAAAGGAATATAATACTTTAAGAACCTATTACTCAGGAAACAGATACAGGAAATCTGTCTACATACATTATCTCCCCAGCTAGATTGTAAATCCTTCAAAAGTAAAAATTCCATTTTCTACTTTTCTTGCATTGGCAACAGGACTTGTCACCTGTCCTGAATTTAATAATTACTTGTTGGCTTGGGCTTTTGCCATGTCTCTAATTGAGTCCCATGTTTTGATGTTCCACAAAAAGTCCAGGGGGCCCCCAGAAAAGCAATAATGGGAGATATTAACAGGAAATCATTTAGAAGTTATTATTTTGTTCATCAATGTTCATTTTCGACAAATGAAGTGAAGGGATTTTTACCCACTATTGTTTTTGAAGATGGTACATTTCTAGTTGGCTAGCTTGATATAAATTTATCGAGACATAAAGAAGAAGAAAAACTGTCTTTGTACCCCTCCTCCATCTGTTTTTTTTGTTTTGTTTTGTCACATTCCCCTCTACTTGCTATTTATTTTGAATGGTCTTGCCACTGTCTTTGCTGCACAAAGCATCTCCAGTAAGATTTCTAGCAAGGCCATGAGTTACCGCCATCTTTAGTGCTCTGTTCTCAATGCCAGCTGCTCTGGTGTTTCCAATGTGGTGCCACGTGTGCTACTCCTTCAAGGCTCATATAAGCCAGCTGCTGTAGTGCAGCTCAGAGATGCCACCAAAGCTGGCAGAGAACATTCCTAAATTCTTTGGAGCCTGGAAGGACCTTGTTTAATAGAGTGCATCAGGAAAGCTGCCTGGGGAGGAGAGGGAGTGGTATTCAAAGGTTGGGGAAATGAGGAAATAATATAGGAGGTAAATGGCCTGTAGTGTGGATGGGAATTGCAAGGGAAAAGCCCATCCACATATGCAAGTTGGCCTCTTGCCAATGATTCTCTTTGAGCAATGGAATGGAACAGGAAAGGAAGCAAAGAGATGCCACTCAGTCTCTCTTGAATTGCATACATTGCCTAATTGCATGTAACTAGTTTATACACTTCATCACCTCTGAAGCTAAATGCAAAGATTCTAGTGGTTCAAACCCTTTGACCAACAGGCAAAGAGAAATGAAAAAAATTAGACCATTTTTGAGTAATTGTGCCCTGTTTTGAGTATAGTGATTCTGACTCTTTAAGGGAGGTTATACAATTACAGAAGGGACCTTGGAAGTCACCTTGTTTAATCCCTCATTTTGGAAATGAGGAAAATGAAGTCCAGGAAAGAAGTACGGGTAGTAAACCAGGATTTGAACCTAGATCCCTTAACTCCAAATCCAGAGTACTTTGCACTGTAGTTTAGCCCCAGGTGGTGTTACCATTCCAGGAAGGCTTACAGAGATAGATTTACAAAAGGTCCCAGGGCTCCCTTCTTGAGCCCTAAGTTCTAGTCAGTGTTTTGTTACCTAAATTGAGATGGTATTTGTTTGTTCTCTCGTTTTACTACATGATCCATTTTCATAAACTGTTGCCCAGCTGTACGAGATTGCTGAACACCAGCTGAAACAAAAATTCCGTTATTTATTCCATTCAGAAATGGATTTAAAATCCCAGAAGCTAGACTGCAGTAAAACAAGAGATAGAGCAAAGGTATCTTTTCTAGTAAAGAGGCACAGTGCTGATTTGGGGGATCTTTGCACCTGAATCATAATTCTTCTCTTTTTTTCCTTTAAGAAAGTAATTTAGTAGATGGTCCCTAATATATAATATGAGGTAATTGAAGTTTATTCTACTAACTTTTTAAAACAATTCTTAATATCGCTTATAAAATTCTCCCAGAAAGTACTCATTTTAATCATCAGTCAGCATTTTTATTATATTATAATCCTTAATTGATTGACGTTTAATCACAGTCTTTGTATTTTACTATCCCTTGTCTCATAAGAGGCAATTTTCTCTTTACTGTAGTTTAACAGCTGATGAAAAAGATTTAAGGAAACCTATAAACTTAAGATTGGTTAATGGTCCCTTATAAAAGAATATTACACTTCGAGGATCCATTGCACAGATGTGATACTCAATTGTAGAAATGGGCATGGGGTTTATTAAATTACAGCACAAATCTTCAGTCTTCTGAATTATTGTTCATGTTGGTATTGTTAGGCAAATGGGGAGACACATTATTGCTTCCAGTTGTTCACATTACTGTAGGGTAATACGGGCAGAGACAGCTGGCACATTGCTTTAGGCAAATGTAGAACTACGGCAGCTGCAGAGTCTTGGGCCCCAAGTGAAGGTCCAGGAGCGCTGAGTCAGTTCTAGGTGGTGCCTCAGAAAGTGTCCAGAAATTAAAATTTTTTTTTAAACTTTGCTGATATCAGGGAAGCTAACTTGGTGATGGTTTGGTGATATAGCTGTGTTTTTGCCAAACAGATATATAAGTTGCAACTCAAAAGCAATGAGACCAAATGTAATGGACAAAATAAGTCTCCTGCCTTTGTATTCACTCTACATATATTCTACTCATAAATATTAGTTCATGAAACTAAATACTTTGGCAAAAACCACAGGTTTCGCATGGCGAATAGGACAAAAGCAGACATTTTGCCCAATTTAATACAATCAAAAATTATAAATTTTCATACTGTTGAATCTCACTTGATATCACAAGTTCCTGAAAGTTATATTCTTGCTTCCTCTGTCTTTAGTCTCTAAATGAGGCTGCACACTATCTAAGACTTGGTACTTTTGAGAACATTTTCTGCGCATTTCGTCTTAAGTGGGTAATTGTTGTGTAGGACCTAAATTCCCAGCTAAGGAAGGCAAAAAAAACCTCCTTCAGGGAAATAGTGCTGTTTATCTGAATTGTCCAGATAACTGCCTAATGTTCCATTTTTTGCAAGATACACCAGGTTGGAAGAGCACATTGTTCTGGAGCTCATATTGCTAACGAGACTATTGGAACAGATGTCTCCATTCACCTACTTCTGAATTTCTATAAAAAGGCCTACAGAACCAATGTGCCCACACTGTAAATTCAAGGGCTGAATTGGGTATTTTTGTGTATTCTGTGGCCTATTACTTTGAGATTAAAGCATCTAATTTTCAAAACTAATTTTCTAAGAATCTCTAATGTGCATATGAGAAAATGTGTATGAAATCAAATGAGATAATATATGTAAAACACATTACCAGCATTTAAATGCTATATAAATGTGTTATTATTATCATTATTATGATTAAATGATAATTTACACATGAGAGATGGCACGATAGAGCGACCAGCCTTGGAGTCAGGAAGGGATGGCTTCAGTTGTACCTCTGGCACATAACTCCGTGACTGTGACCATGAGCAATTCTTTCTGTGCTTCAGTTTCCTACATGTAAAATTTAATTTTTTTTGTAAATTTTAATTATTTTGTTTGTTTTACTTAGAGATTTTTTAAAAAATAAATTATTTTGTACATTTTATAAAATTTTTGCAAACTGTAAAGGGACCATAAGGTCCTTTCTAGCTATAAGCAAAACAAACAAAAACATTTATTATGAAAAACCAAAAGATATTTGGAATAGGAACAGGATTTAGGGAGAAAAAAAGAACTAAGTTTTTGTGAGTAATTATCCTATGATGAGTAACAGCCTCTCAGCATGTTGGCTTGGTAATTCTCTAGGCTTCAAAGCATGGAAGAACTATCCATTGCATCAGCGAATGGAGTTTCCACAACAGGAGCTTCCCACACCACTGAAAATAAAAATCTAGGGAGAAAAATGTACAAAACCATTTTCCCTTTATTTTCCCTCTGCTTTCCTTACCTCTGCCACCCACTCCATACCATGCAGCTACAGTACTGTCTATAGAAGGAAGAGAAGACAAAGACATGTCTAAAGTCCATTTACTCCATCCATATGCCGAGCAAATCCTTTTTCCTCTAAACTATAATCGAACTTTATTGGTATAAGGCATAAATTATCCAAACAGAAAGGTAAACACAATCCAGAAGATTGAAAGTTTAGGGAAAATGAACAGTTCCTCACAAGCAATTTTTCTGGGATGAGAACCAAAGTGCCTGGGATCCAAACACAGCATCTCTACCACTTGCTCTAAAGGAGGTTCTCCATTAGTTGTCAGTAGGAATCACACTTACATCCTCTTTCCAGGCTTTCAGCTAACAGAGGGGAAGCCGTTACCTATTCCCTGCTTAGTCACAAAACGTTCAGCTACAGTCACACAAACAAACCGGAGCATTGCTGGTGCTGTGGGTCCTTGGCACAGGTAGAGCTCCAGCAGGTGCAGGCTCACTCATCTGTGTCACATTCCGCATAGGGGGATTCAGGCAGTAATTGGGCCCCCTGTACTGAATCTGCTCCAACAGGGTCTTAACTGTGACCCTCCCTCTGCCTCCAAACAACTTGAACTCAAGCAGTATCTTGATTCGTCAGCTTCTATGAGGCAACCAGCCAGCATGATGAAGGATTAGTTACCTACCCTTGCCTTGTTAGTGAATATGTGCTTTAAAAAATTAATTAAAAGTTGGCACCATGTATATGTTGGTTATAATTTGCTTCTCTTAATTTTTGAGTGGACTAGCCAGACTTGGAGAGGTTATTAGTCAAATTGTCTTTTCAGGGAATTAAACTCCCCCCCCTTTTGACTTTTCAATGGAAGTACCTACTACATTAGGGTATTTCCCCCAAGTTGTTGTCTCTAGTTAAAGCAAGGGCTAGGTAGCTCTGAGCCTGAGAAGAGGGGAAAGGGTGAGAAATGGATATTATTCTAATATCCATGCAACTTTTACAACCAACCTTTGAGTGTCCTCAGCCCAACTCCCACTTGCACCTATGAGTTCAGTCTTTCAGAGTAAGGCCAGATATTCCCATCAGGATTTTATGAGTAACCTTGAAGGTTCAGAGTGATTGCTCTCTAATGCTATCAGCTCAGGCTCCCATTCCAGCATATTCTTTCCAGTAAGAATCATTATGGCTAGTACTTCCCTTATATCATTGATTGAGCTTGTGATCTAGTAAAATTTAACCTAAGAAGCTAGGTGGTATAGTGTAAAGAGTGCTCAAACTAGAGTCAGGAAAAGTCATCTTCATGAATTCAAATCTGACCTCAGAACCTTACTAAATGTGTGATCCTGAACAAGTCACTTAACCCTTTTTGCCTTAGTTTTCTAATCTGCAAAATAAGCTAGATAAGGAAATGGCAAACTACTTCAGTATCTTTGGCAAGAAAATCCTAAATGGGGTTACAAAAGAGTCATATATATGAGTGAACAATAATATTCATTTAACCTATAAAAATAAATTATCTTTTACAAAAAGATATTTACTGAGAAGCTATAGCAAGAATAGAAGTAGAAGACATGCTACCTTGAAAAAGGATCAGACTCCTATAAACCATCTTGGTCCTTGGATAAAGTAATTGCTACAAAATATTTGTCCCCACTCATTTACTTCTGAATGCTGACTAGTGCAGCTAAAAGGTAGAATTGGCCCCTTGCTTATAGGATTGGGAATCTTAGAGGTAGAATTAGTCTATCAACAAGCTGTTTCAGTGCCTTCTTGAGGCTGTGTTGATATTTTGGGCTCAGTCAATCACAGACTCTAGCAAGGACTCACACTCCAGAACACCAACAGCTCTCCTGATTTTTCAAAGCTTAAAAATATATAGCCTAATAAAATTCATCTCCAATACTACTTCACCCAAGAAAGGAAAATAGGTGCTATAGGAGCAGAAGCAACAGCAGCGATGATACCTCTTCAAGAGAGTCCAAGTCTTTAAGAGTCCAAGAAAGGTTAAATTACTTGTTTAAGAAAAGATCTGAGGTGTAATCCAAACACATGTCTCTCTGCTTTCCAGTCTAGCACACTATCCATTGATATCATGCTGATTCATCTGGGAATAAGGGGTCACTTTGAAATGGGGAAAATCTCATGATGGGGATGGCACCAGAACTGAAATCTAAGAGTCTCATATAGAACTCTTCCCATTTATAGACTGAAAACAAGTTCTTGCTTAGCTTAGCTTGTGAAGAATAAATGGTACAGGGTAACTTAGCAAGTGTAAGAGCCAGAGCAGACCTCTACCTGGAATTCTGATCTTGTTTATTTACATGCTAATGTATGCTTCAAAATTGAGCAGGAATTGGACAGGAGTACTTGATACATTTGCATACTGTACCTAAGATTTACAAAAATAAATAATAAATGGTTTGAAATGAAATATAACCTTTAAAAGCTGGTAGAGAATAAGAGACCTGAATAAATCCTTCACTGTTAAGGAATCAAAAATTAAGTCCCTTTCGATTATCTGAGAATCCTTAGTTATTCCCTCTAAAAAGAGTTTTGTTCTAAATTAACTTTCAATGATACCTTCCTGTTCTCTTCCTCCAGACAATACTATTTGGTTTTATTTTGTTTTGTTTTAATTATAGGCAAATTTCATTATTTTGCACCCACCATACCCTGACACTAAACCCAGGGGCTATTGATGAGCAGCTATAAAGCAGTGTGGAGGAGTGCTGCTGAGTTCAGACAAAAGAAAATGGACCCAGGATTGTTGTGTACCCTGGAAATTCAATCCACCTTCAGCCAGAGATAATCTACCTTTGTATAGCAGGAAAGGCAAATTTTCTTCATTATCATCCCATTAGTCATAATTTTCCAACATGTTGTAGAAGTGTACAAAAAATTCAAGTTAACCACCAGTTAGGACAAATTGCCTACTTGAGAATTCTAATGATGAGAATAAATTCCTTCTGGGTGCTTAAGTCCAGAATTTTTGGATAGACATTAGTTTATAGTTAATCCATATTTTTTGAGCACTTTGAAAGGGAAAAATGCTTTGGAATTGAAAGGGTACTACTGTCTTTGGAGTAAAAAACCTGGATTAGGATCCCACCTCTGCTAGTCATTATCTGTGTGACTCTGAGCAAGTAATTTCCCCTATTCTGGGCCTTGTTTTCCTTATTGACAAAACAGAGGGGATGGATTAGATAAGGTGGATTTCTAACTCTAAATCCTATACTCTTAGAGGAGTCTCAGAAAGCAGATAAGCAATACCTTAAGTAACCAGGAACAGATGGGAAGACTCAATCTCTGATCATACTTGGGAAACAAATTACATGCCATTAACTGTAAGCTCCTTGAGGGTAATGACTTTTTTACAGGGCCTATTTCTATATCCCTAATACTTAGAACAGTATATGGCTTATAATAAGTGCTTAATTTATTGATTATTATTTGCTTACTGACTCTGTTCAATGCTCTGGACATACGAAGATGTAAAGAGTATTCATAGCCTCAAGGAACTCAAGATGTAATTGGAAGATGGGACAAATACATCAAAACGCTGATGGGTATATAAATCTCACAGGCTGCCTTAAATGGTAGTTTTGCTTAATTTTTTTTCTTTGTTACAAAGGAAGACATACTAAGTTGGGGAGGTAGAGAGAGGTATATTCAGATATGATTTCAAATAAAAAAAAGATTCAATAAAACCTAGTTTTTAAATTTAAAGCAAGGATGTAAATTGGGTACCAGTTGGACAATTTGCTATGTGGAACATCTTCAATAGGATTCCACTATGCCTCACCTATAACAGCTTATGTATATAGTTTCCACTCATGACTCATTTGATCAGGATATTTAAGGGAAGCAGACAAAGACCTATTTGGAAATTAATGTATTTTTGGTAAAGTTGATTGCTATGGCTCTGCTCTTTGCAGAGAGTTTAGGATTAAAGAAAAAGTATGGGAATAGATGAAATTTATGGATGTGAAATTATCACAATGGTGGATATGACTGTTATTTTATTCCACCCCTCTGCTGTGCTATGTTTAAAAAAATAACATATTGATGTTCATTAAGCTTTCTCCAAGTGTTTAAAGGAGACAACATATTGGGGTTCAAAAGCCAACTTCACAGTTATAATATGGGAGACTCGTTGATGGCATTGGTTCTAAAAAGATCTGCTGGTTTTAGTGGATTGTAAGCTCAATATGAGGCAGAAGTATGTATGACGTGAGAGTCAAAAAAGTGTGTGATGTTGGAATATATTGAGAGAAAATAGGGAGATCCCAGTTCCAATATACTCTGTCCTTGTCACCCTTATTTGGGATCATATTTAGTTCTGGATACCACAGTTTAATAAAGACATTAATAAACTGGAGAGTGTCCAAAGAAAGACAACTATGATGGTAAAGAGCCTTGCGTTTATATGAACATCAATTGAAAGAACTGAGCATGGTTAGCCAAGAGAAGAGGAGGCAGGGGGGAATATGATAGCTGTCTTCAAGTGTCTGAACAGCTTTTATACAGAAGACACTTTATTCTCTTTGGTCCCCAAGGGCAGAACTAGGATCAATGGGTGGAAGTTACAAAGAAGTCATTTTATGCTTGATGTCAGGAAAAACTTTCTATCAATTTAGAGAGGTCCAAAAGTAAAATACTATGCTACCTCAAGAGGTAGCAGCTTCCCTCTCTTTGGGTGCCTTCAAACATAAACTGGATCGCTATTATGGGGGTCTGTTATAATGAGGATGCTTTTATATATGAGTTAGACTGCTGAGGTTCCTTCCCATGCTAAAATTCTGTGATTCTGTGATACATTATCACACTTCTGGTTTACATATGACTGATGTGAATTGCAAAGTAGTATTCATTTTATACATTCTCATGAGTAAAGATAGAGTCATAGAGTGTTACAATTGAAAGGAATCATAGGAATCATCCAGCCTAAACTTCTCTTTATGCAGATGAAGAAACTGAAGACAGTAACCCAGGCATAGATATTCATTTAGATTCATGTTTACTAAGATTTGTTTCCATAAAATATTTTATGTGGGGATGTATGAGCTGAATTTAAAAGCTAAATATTTCAAAGAGCAAGATGATTTGGCAAATTTCATCACACAATATATCTAGCCATCTTATTTTCCTTTTCCTTAAGAGCAAATGATTAGAAACTGTTCTAGGCTTTCAATTCCTAAAAAAAAAGTGAGAAGGATATTTAATTGTCCTTATTATATTATTTCCATTTATCTTTCAATAGGGCAATGTTTTCTTTGTACTACAAAGACTCCAAATATTGAGACCACCTGATAACTCTAGAACCAAATATCCCAAATTTTCAAACATAGATTCCCATTTAAAAAATTATACAGGGTCATATTCAGTACTCCTTCCTTGACCAATTCCATTTCCCCCTAATTATACACAGTGTAATTTCAATATGGGAAACAATGGGATAAATACTTATATGCAAAATTATGGTTATTATACTTCCCTCATAAGATATTATTGTTTGCAAAGTTCTGTTTTTTTCTCCTGGCTCTGATCTGGTGCCTATAATTTATCATTTCTTTCCCTAGAAGATCAGGAGGGATCAACAAATGTATGGAATTTGGTGTTTAAGCTGTGTCTTAAAGGAAAGGGTTCTATATAGAAAAGAGAAAGAGAAAGTGCATCCCAAGAATATGACGTAACCAATACAAAGACAAAGCATGCCTTTATGTGAGGATCATCATAATCTAAAGTTATTTCAGAAAAATGAAATTTAATAGTATATCTTAAAAGCCTTTTGTAAATTACATCTGGCTGTCCTAGGGTTTCTAACATAAGAATATATCAACCTCAGCAAAGTGATTATATACAACAATCATATATGTTTTATGTATGTATATATGTAAATGTACACGGAAACTTAAGTATTACATTATCATTAAATTTGAGTTGCATCTTAACATATGTTCTGATGATTATCCATCTCCTTAAATAACTATCAATCGAGAAGAAATTATAAAGAAGTTTATATATAGACAGTCTTGGGTTAGAAGCAGTGGGGAAGACTGAAAGCATGATGTCATAGTTCTTGCCATCAGGGAGTTAGGCTGTCAAAATGAACATGCATAAAACACAGGAAATGAGATAAGGAACTGTTCCTGATCTAAAGCTGCATTCTTCTGCCTCCCTGCATCTGAAAAAAATGCCTCCTTTGATGGAATAAATGTCCTCCTCATCGCAAGCTGAAATCTTTTTCTTCCATCACAGCTGCAATCTTACCACTGTCTTACCCCATTGCCCTCCAGTCAGATTTCTCTCTCCTCAGATATTCTTAGAGAACTTTGAATCTCTTCTACCTAGCCTTTTACTTATTAAGGCAGAGGATTTCCCTCTTTTTAGTTTACAAACTTCTTGAGAGTAGAAGTTATGTAGTTTTTTTTAATATTGTCATCTCTAGCTCCTAGTACAATTTATTGTATAAGTAGATCTTTAATTGAGTTGAATTGTTGAAATTCACTCAGTAATTAGGTGATAAACTATTATGATACAAATTATGCCCATTATGAAACCAGAGAAGATGATTAATGAGAGCTAGAGTAGTCAGAAAAGATTTCATGAAGGTTAAACTAAACTAGAAAATGTATTTGTTTCAAGAGAAGGCTTTTGAGGAGAGGGTAGTGAGTAATAGTAATGTCAAAAAAGAAAAGAAAGAATATAGTATCAATGAAACATTTAAAAAATTCACAGGAGTGAGTAGAAGGAAATTCAGAAGGGGATATAGAACAACAGGGTGGTTTTGCTGCTACCATACTAAAATTTAATATATACTTTAAAGAACAAGCTATACATAACAGAGATTTATAGCTTCACATACAATCTTATATTTTATCCTCCTTTACATGTGGAAATGTTCATTTGTTGATATTTGATGAGTTCATAATAAAAATGGATAGACTTGGGTAGTTGGAAGAAAGGAGAAAGGACTCTAGGTGAATGGAATAGTTAAAAGTAAAAATAAATAACAAGTAAAAGACACTGAGTCAGAAATGAGAATGGTCTGTTTTTTACATGGTTCATGGACAACCATGAATAGATAGTGAACTTAATGGATAATGTGGATGAGTAGGTAGGCTGTAGCAAGATTATGAAGGGCCTCAAAAGCTAAGCTGAGGATCCTAGACATTATATCAAAAGAAGTAGCAAGTTTCTAAAGGATTTTGATTAAGGAAACAAGGTAAAAGTAGTAGTTACAGTTAAAACCATATTTAAGCTTTCATGATAACAGATGATGCCAGCAATGATTTGGGAAGATTGGTGTAATACAAAAACCTTGGGGACATAGAGAGAAATGCAAAATGGCAGTTGGAGTTTCATAGATTTGAATGTAAAGTCTGGGACAGTGGTTATACAATCGACTATGGATTAGAAGGACGATTAGCTGGAATTGCTGAGCAAGAATTTTGACAACCACTTAAAGCTATATCTGCCAAGGTGATGGTTCTGGCCATGGAAATCAGCGTTGGATGGGGATTTTTAAAAACTTGACTATAGCTACATGACAATGAGTTAGCAGTTCAGGTTTAGAGTGAACTACTATGCAATGGCCACTGAAAAGATTGAAAATCACTTGCATGTGTTTTGCAATATGACATCAGAGAAATTTGAGCCTGAATATTGCAGGCTGGACTCAAGGGATGAGGTATCCACTCTCTAGACCAGTGGTTCCCAAACTTTTTTGGTCTACCACCCCCTTTCTAGAAAAAAAATATTACTTAGCCCCCTGGAAATTATTTCTTTTAAATTTTAATAGCAATTAATAATAGGAAAGATAAATGCACCTGTGGCCATAACCCCCCCTCCCCGGATTGCTGCAGTACCCACCAGGGGGCGGTGGTGCCCACTTTGGGAATCACTGCTGTGTCATTTGAAATTATTGTAAGCCCTGGAAGACTACTTTTCCCAGGACTCTCTCTGCTACGACTTCCCCTGACACCTCCCACTTCCTCTATAGACCTTGGAGGCTGGCTGCTCTGCTCTCTCTCTACCCAGGAGGGTCTGCTCTCTCCACCCTGGAAGCAGCGCTCTCCACCCTGAGACCCTGAGCTCTCTCTTAGCATCTTTTCCCCTTTCTTCCTACCTCCTAGTTTTCCCTAGACCTTTCCCTTTCTAATTAAAATAAAACCTAGCTATTCTAACCCTAAAGTTGCTCTCCGATCATTCATTTGAGGGCTCTGGTCAATTTCCCCTGCCAGAACGGCTACCTTCCATTCTCTTCCTCTACCTTCCTCTCTCCTTTCTCCCATCCATCCTATCCTCCTACTTTCCTCCCTTTCTCCCAACACACACTGCTCTAGACTAAAAATTCATGGTGCTCCAGGCTGGAATTGACTAATGTTTCTAGTGATGATAGGTCTTTGAGATCAATGAGAATATGATAGAGGTTCAACTCTTTCCCTAATGCTTATCACTGGCAGGTGCTACCTATATTGGTTTTCTTTCTTATGTTGTCTTTGACCTTTTTGTTGTTTTATATAAATTAAATTATTGACTCATATTTGTTAATTATGTGCAGGAGAAAGCACAATAGCTTTCTATAGAAAAGGATAAATAGGTCAGGTGTAAATCTTTTGTCATGAACACTAAGATTCCTTCCCTAACTGGAAACTGAGCCAATTGGGAGAAAGCCTTATGGTTTTGACCCTATTAAATTTTTAATTGTATCTCTCTTAAATTACAGAGATAAACCATTTGTACTCTCTTTGTCTAATAGAGTCAGGGTTAAGGCAGATTCAGATAAATTAAAGCTCAAGCACCTTCTTGAATCTCTATGTTAGGCTCTAAATTGCATCTTCCCTTTTCTGACACATTATGCTTTGTCAAAAATCTACCTTTCTTATATAATAGAAGAGGAATGGCACCTAGTTTGATGTGGTGTTCCACCTCATCAAATGTAAAACATACATGTTTTTTTCTCCATTGAAGATACCATTCTTTAATCTTTCTGATAATGTTGGACTTTTTTCAAAGAGGTCATTGGGCAAGGATATCCCAAAAAACATTTTATATATGTTATACCTACTACCACAGATTTCTTTACAGGGGAAATGATGTTAGAATAAATACCAAAGTCAGATTTGAAAGGACAAAAAAGTCACACTAAAATAAATATATAACCTGAAGTATGTGAGTAGAAAAGAAAGGAGCACATTTTCTTTGTGATGGTGGTGGAGAGTGTTGCTTTATCATATGTAGTTCATATTATTCAATTAGCTTTCCATGGATTTAAAGTGATAAGCAATCCTTTCCCAGCATACCTTGTCACAACCTCCTCTTTATTAATAGACTCTTGCCGTTAAACTTATGTTGTGTGTTTTTTTATATCTGTTATACACAATTCTACTTTCCATTACTCTGTCAGACAACTTGCTGCCTTTTAACTCCCTTTTGGTTTCTGGAGGAGGTGTTTCATTCTTTTAAGTTCCTTGGAAGTCTTTTGTATAACTACAGATATCTCCCTTCAACTCAAACCCCTGGCTTTAATCCAAGAATGCTCAGGATAGTGTGCTATGTTCCCAACCTCTGCACTTTGAATCCATCATGCTGGACTCTCTCTCAGTCTCCTCTATTGTTTCTTCTAAAATGCCATTATTTCCACCTAACACGCCTTTGCTTTCCACAGCTCCTCTTTTGGATATCACATAATAATGTTTTACACTTTAATATACTACATAAACCTTTATGATCTTTAGAACATTTGCTCATACATTACCTTCTTTCATCCTTACTTATTACAACTTTCTGAAGCAGGGTGGACTTACAAGTGAAGAAACTGAGGAACAAAGAGCCTAGGTGCCTTCCCGAAAGTTCCATTGCTAAAATATGGATGAAATGGGCCTAGAACCTACGTCTATGTGCTCCTAACCCCACCCCAGAATTCTTTCTATGTCCTAGATTTTGCTTACATCGATTTGATTTTCTTTCATTGACAAGCAACTATTTATTAAATATTTGCTTTTAGAAGAATTGTATATTAGACCAGATGTGTCAAACTCATGGCTGGAGGGTGACAGAAACAGATTAAAATCTAATTGGGAAATTTGTAACAAAAGAGATAAAAATGCAATACAACATAGATAATGTTCATTTGTGATTTTCTAAATCAACATGCAGCCCATAAAGGTCTATTTCTATTTGAGTTTGATACCATTGTATTAGTCTTCTAAGAAAGATAAATATACCATAATCCTAGATTCTAAGGGGTTTATAATCTTCAACCTGAATCCAGTTCTTTCATGAAATTCCCATTTGGAAATTTATAATACACTTTTGCATTTTGAAAGCAGTCCTAACTGACAATTGTAAAGTTTCTATGTTAGCATTGGAAAAGTCTCTTTGGAGGCTTACCCTGCATTTTTAGTTGTGGGCAGGTGGGGAAAACATTTTACTGTACCTGAAGCTGTAGGTGTTCCTAACAGTTAGTAGATTTTCTGTATTTCATTAGATCAAGATCATGGAATAGTTTCAAAGATATAAGCATCTTCTTTCTAGTGCACTAAATTTAGTCTCATTTCTTACTGCCAATTCCAAAAATGGTATTATCTGCCTGATTATGTCATTATCCATCTAATCACCAGGTCAAAGACCTTTATAGTGAAGATATCCTGTTGTGTCCTTTAGACGTAAGCAATCAAACACTCTAAAGATGTGGCCAGACTCTTTGGAGGCCTTTTGCCCTGGACACATTGAAAAGACCCATCCAGGACAATCTAGGAAACATGCTTCCTTGGATTAGACTTGAGAGGTGAGACAAACTTGTCTAGTAGTCGTGGTTCTAGAATATGAACTCCTGGAAGGCTTCTATTTTTTCCAATTTTTTCTATTGGTAACCATTGTCCTTTGCACAAAGTAATTGGCCCCGATGCCTTTTCTGCCAATGGGCCTCTTCTTCCCAGAACCTCCAGTTGAAGAAGGAGGCAGGTGTCAAAGATGTCTTCCTCCCTCTCCCAGCTGCACTGCTGAGTCACCTGCACAATTTTCTATCACACTCTCCTCTTTCTCCCCATTTTTCAACTAACTTTTTTTTTGTTTTCTTTCCCCATTGGCTGCATCCAAGATGGCAAAGTCAAAGAGTGCAGGGCCTACAGTTGGGAAGTCTTCTGTCTTCCTAAGTCATATCCACCTGTAGAGACTTATTAGCTGTGTGACCCTGGGCAAGTCTCATAATTTTGTTTGCCTCAGTTCTTCCACTGTAAAATTATCTGGAGAAGGAAATGGCAAACCACTCCAGAACCTTTGCCAAGAAAACCCCAAATGGGGTCATAAAGAGTCAGACATGGCAGAAAAATGACTGAACAACAAAACCCCTTGTACCATAAGCACCATGTGGGCAGGAATTGTCTTTCTGTTTCATTTGTATTCCTAGAACTTAGCTCAGTGACTGACATTTAAGTATCTCTTAATAAATGCATTGTAGATTGTAGATTGGCTGACTAATCAAGATTTTATTCATTTACATTCCTGCCTTTTAGGAAGATGAGAGATTTAAGATACTGATGTTCCAGGTTGACTCTCCTGGGTAGGAAGGAGCAAGCAAATTCCCACCTAAGAATGACATTTTGCCCAGGGATTGTAGGAATTGTTTAGAATGTAGCATTTTTTCTCATTCAGGTATCATTCAAATCCAGATCTTCTGACCCAAGACTGGGTTCCTTTTCTATTACACAATGCTGATTCTTACAAACATGTAGAGTGCACTTCATTTTCTGGTGTTTGAATTGGAGTTCTACTAAAATTATAAAGAGGAAACAAGAAGATAAGATTTATACTTTATTATTTTAATACCTCCATATACTTAACACTAACCCTAATTATAGGAAGAGACAACTTGAAAAAATATTAAAGTGTTAAAAGTTAAGAATAATGTGGAAATGTAAAAAGAACTAAAAACCATTTACTCTAATGAAGAAGAGGGTACGAGGAAACTTTTTGTGCCAATAAATATGCAAGACTTACTGAACATGAGAACCTGCTACCTCTGTTGATTAGGGAAGAGTTAACAAAAAATTCAGACTTGGCAAGCCAAGAGATGCTTCTTCTAGGGAATGAAGCATCAGTCTCAACACAAACAGCATCAAGCTGACTGCCAGCTCCATTCTTGGCATTCCATAGTCTCATTCCTTTTTTGGGACACACACACACATGCACACACACACACACACACACACACACACACACACACACACACACAATGGACCGGGTATCCCAGTGGCTAAAATAATCTTTTTATGGATCCCCTAATTCAAGACTAGATAAATTCCTCCATATGAAGCTGGGGTCAGGAGGTTCTATAACTAACTCAGTATGAGGAACTTGCATTTCAGGATCAGATAGCAGATCAATTCCATCCAATCTTCCCAATGATGCTACTCCAGTTATAGTGCAAGGCAATGGAGCTTCAGAAAATAATTCCCTTCCTCGTAGAGACCCAGAACTATCCAATTCAAAGTGGAGCTTCTAAAGATTTGAGAACTGGAACTACCTAAGAGCTGAGAACAGTAGCTAATCAGTTAATGAGCATTCTAAAGGCCGGTAAATAATGGTTAATAATTCCCTTAAGCTTACAGTTCTAGTCAATTGTAGGATATGGTTTCCCAATAATTCCCTATCTTATTACTTATTCAATTTCTCTATTTCTATCTCCCTCTATATGTATTTCTTTCCTAGTAAATATCCTTAGATCTTTTAACATTTCCTCAAAGATCCATTCCTTCAAGAGATTCCTTTCCTCATGATTTTAATTTTCAAAATCTTAGTGATTTTTTGACTCTCTTCTACTTATGTTTCTTGAAGTAAAATACAGTTATAAAAGTGGGTCTTAAAAAAAGGTTGAAATTTTTGTTTTCATATGTTTTCCAATTATATGGATATTCCTCTAATTCTCACTCATCTTTTTTCTTGCTAGCCCATTCCATTCTTCATTCTCCCCTACAATCTCCCTTTTATCTCTAATAATTTTCTCTAATCCTTAATATCTCTAGTAATGAACCTTACAATCATGATAGATTGCTGAAAAATAGTATGGAATAAATCTAATAGGTTCATAGATTTGAGAGTTAGATGGGACATAAGTCTCTGAGTTCAATCCCTTCTATTCATAGCTGAGAAAAGTGGGGATTTAAGAAGTTAAATTACTTGCCCAAGGTCATACATATAATGTCTGAGACAGAATTTGGATCCATGCCTTCCTGAGTCCCAAGCTAACTAATTCTGCTACTTACTAAATCAAATTTCATGCTTTTTCTTCATTTGAAATACTAGATAAGTTGGATTTATTTCTCTAAAAAGAAGAAAAAATAAATACATTTGCTCTCTGGGTATTGTCTTCAGTAAAATTATTTTTCCTATGAGTCAGTAATCCTTTTTACAAAAAAGGATTTTTGCTTTCATCCTGTAGGTGAATATCTTCCAGTAAATGAGAAAATTTTCACAAATGGAAAACCCAAACCCATCCTTACACTAGCCAGTCCTCAACATAAGTTAAGTGATGCTTTTTCCTTAGTTACTTGTGAGCCACATTGCATCTTTGGAGTCCTTATCACTGGAATGAATAACCCTAGAAGGCCCCCTATAGATACAAGACTGTTACAGGGACTCCCTGCTACAATTCTCCTACAAAAGTAGGCAGCTCCTTTTATGAAGCTCTGCTTTTCTTTGGGCTGTCCTTTAAGATCCATCAGAATAAAGCAAGCTTTGTTATATCCTCCATAAGATGGGATAAATTTCATCTTTAAGGGTCCTTAATAATCTCAGACCATCGCTGTGCTTTGCTGTGTTACCTGAAAGCATAGCATCCTCAAATGGGATGTTCAGGCCCTTGCTTATAGGCAGCTCTTAGTTCTTTGCCAAAATAAGTATGTATTGGAATATTCCCACATGAGTATTAAAATACCATAGTGAAATTTAAGGTTAGATTTTTATTTTTCTTGTTATATCTATGGTTAGAGAAGGAATTCGGGGGCAGGTAGAGAAAGAAACTGCAAAAAAATTCTCTCGATCATTATTGATTTTACAGAATTAACAACTGGAAAGTATAAGAACTAGGTGTGAATTTTTGAGTCTAATTAAAATCATAGGAATGCCAAAGAAACAACCTTTTCAAAATTAAAAGAATGACCAGAAAAAATTTCCAATGGCAGAGAGACTATTAGGTTTTTATATTTTTAGTTCTTTTGTCTATTTAAGGAAATTATTATTCCTAGTAGACAAGGTCCTGGGTGTATGTAGGCTTTTATTATTGTTTATGTTGTTTTGTTATGCTGTGTTGTCATATGCTTCAGGATTTGGGTTATCACCAAAATCACTATTATAGATTTCTACTCATTTGTGATTTTGAGTTCAAATAGATGGGATGCCCATTCAGCACAATTATGTTTAAATATTGACTGTTGTTTAGAATACAAGTTTTCTATCCAAACAGTCATACCTTCCCATTAGAGTCCAGATGGGCATATTGGTGAATGAGTGAGGAGGAGAGCATGACTGACCAGGGAGTAATGGCCAGATGGAGGGGGCAGAAGGAAAGAATGCCTTCTAGGCAGAGTTAAAGGAAGGCTCCACAGAGATGTCTCAACTAAAGAGAGGGCAAGAGAGCTGAGGAATAGAAGGCTAAGAATAGAAATAACCAGAATAGAAGCCTAGAACAAACACAGAGTTTTTAAGATTGCGTTTTCTGTATAAATGAAAGAAGGCTTGTTGCAGTAATATTTGCTTTTCTTTTGAATCAGCCATAAAGAAAGAATCAGGAAGAATCTTCCTTTTAAATATCTATATGGTAACTTTTCACCTTAGTTGACAGACTTGTTGCTTTGAGAAGACTATCCTGACTTTTGGAACATTGCTCAGATATTTATGGAAGTCACCAGCATTATATTTTCAGAACCAATGCCATGAAGAACAAGTAAGTATTTTCCTTTCACAGTGATAAAAGGAATATGCTGCAGATCATTTGCTTCCTTTATAATGGATGAGAGGCCTAAGTCCAATAGTTTATCATATAATACTATATATGGAATTCCCTGAGATAGATGTATTGCTATTTTAAAATATATACCTGTGTGTATACATATCTATGTGCACTCATATATTTAGCTTTGGGGAAGATATACACTCCCTGAGTGTATTTATTTTTACCGCTTTTGACTAAATATGTAATTATTCTTTGAATGAATAAAACTATTTTCAGTGAAATGAGAAGAAATTAAAGTTTACAGCTCAAGATGGGGGAATCAACTGCAAGTAGGTAAGGAGGTATCAGAATGTTTTCTGCATTTTGCCTTTTTGTGATCACACTATTTAGATTTCATGAATCAATGATTTTCAATTAGAGAATATACTTACAAAGAGACTGGTAGCCCAAACGATTTAAGGAAACTGGTGCTAATAGAAAAAAAGTGAGGAGAGAATGGAAAAAAAAACAATTTTTGACACTCTTATGGGGTAAGGATGAGGGAATGTTCAAAGAGTAAGAGGTGATATCTGAATATAAATAAATGGACATCGCATCACAGGGTGAAATTGGCTTTCAAAACGGGTCCTTCCCAAATAAATCTGCTGATGCTCTGCAGCAGACCTGACAGGCTTCAATCACTGTTGAGATTATGCCACCTTCTGGTTGCTATGCAGATGACAGTTACTCATGTTGTTTACAGCTGGGCTCATTTCTGTTTTATGCAAAACTTAGATTGATGGGAAACAGCAGCTCTGTTCCTTGTACTGTGCACTCTCCTCCCTAGGGAACCGTATTGGGATAAGAACACGATCTATAAGTGTCCTCTAGTGAATGCTTTGCTTGAAAATCTGAGTTTGTCTTTTAAGCCTGATCAACTATAATGGTATATGATAGACCAGACCCTCGAATGTACCGACGGCAGCAGCAATCGAGAGGCGAGGAAGGATTTGCTTTGCCTCTCGTTTCCCAGGCTACCACTTTCTACACTTCTTAAGAGTCAGAAAAAGGAGCCCAAGAAATGCAACAAAGCTCCTGCCAGTCAGCACAAGCAGACGAGACTACGTGCAGTTGTTTCTCAGAACCCTGACAACAGCCAATAACACATAGCCTCGCTTCTGGACAAATGTTAGCTAGGGAATTCTGGCCAAATGATGAGTGGGGGGATTTTGTTACGCCCCCGCCCCTCCCGGCCACTCCGTCCTGGCCCTAGTTAGATCCATCAGCTCAGATTTCGGAGTACTGATCTAGAATGGCTTTTTGCCTCAAAAAGTAGAATTTTTCCATGTTACGCCTGGGGTACCAGACTGTGATGCCATTGTAGATGGAGGGCTGATCATTATAAGAGATCTGCAACACTTTGAAAATCAAGTATTAGTATTTGAAAGGCTTTATGGGAAATCGGAATCCTACTGATATTTAATTTCAGATGTAACTAGTAATTCGTTGTTTTCTCTCTTCCATATGATGTATACCATTCACTGATCTGTTGGGAAGTACATTAACTCTTTGGAATTTAAAAATCTGATATCAACTATAAATCAGGGTCTATACAGACAAAACATAGAGCTGAGTGATTATGCCCTGAATTTTATCAGTATAGACAGCTAATTTGGCTCAGTCAATCCCTCTCCCCAAAACAACCCTTTTTACCCCAGGGGAGGAGTGGGGTTTTGCCTGAATTATCCAGATAATTGCCTCAACTTTCCACCTCACTTTGCCTGTGGTGACAGCTACTCAAATTGTTTGCAGACTGAAGCAATTCTGAATCTAGAAGTACAATTCCCAAAGAAAGAAGTAAACAGGAAAGGGAAACATAGAGTTAGTGAGAAAGGCAAGAAACATATTTAGATTTAGCAGTTAACTGTATCTGAACAGTCAAAAGTGATTGCAGCTCTATTTCTATAACAATATAGAACAAAATTTCCAGATATATATGTATATATAAATGTGTGTCTCTGTGTGTGTGTGTATATATATATATATATATATATATATATATATGAATGCATATATGTATATGTGATGTGGAGGAGAAAGTGAGAGAGAAAGAGAAAAAAGAAGAAATCTGGGCTTTTTAAATTGACTGAAGGATATCCTAATTCAAATTTTCATGTTTCGACTTCCTTGTAACTTCTAAAGAGTTACATAGTAATTTATCATTCATTTGAATTCATTTATATAGTGCTTTATGGTTTATAAAGTACTTTCATCACAAAAATAAGTAATGTTATGCATTAGCTCCATTTTATAAAAGGGGAAACTGAATCTGTGAGCCACAAAGTAGATTGACCAGGGTAGCACGAATAACAAGAATTTGAGATGACAGTTGAATTCATATCTCTTGAATCAAGATCTAGAACTCTTTTGACTTCACCATTGCTACTAGAGGAAAGTCTTTATATTTAATTAAAAATCAAGGTGTCTATAACTTGGGATGCTGTGAGGAAAAGATATAAATGTGTCTCTTCATGGAAAATTTCCTCCTTCTCTTTCATGGGGTAGAGGGTGTGACTTAAAGGAAGCAAGCATCTACCATTGCCTGCAGCAAGGGCATTCAGTAACATTAAAAAGCAGCCTCAGGGATTGTATATATTGACCAATATTTGGAAGGGAGGGAGGGAAGCATTATTAAGCACCTATTATGTTCCAGGCACTTTATAAATATTATCTCATTTGATTTTCAGAATGACATTAGGAAGTAGATACTATTATTATCCCTGTTTTATAGTTAAGGAAACTGAGGCAGAGATAAAATTACTTCTCCAGGATCATACAGCTAATAAATGATGGAGGCTAGATTTGAAATAAGGTCTTCTGGACTCCAGATCTAGTATTCTATTCACTGTACCATCTGGCTTTCTTTCCTTTTTTTTTTTTTAAAGATAGAATTTATTTCCAGATTTTTCAGTTCTTCCCTTTCCTCTTCACACACATGATTCAGCAAAGAGAAATGTATATATGTTATGTTGTTCAATTTTTCACTTTTCTAGAGGTGAACATTTAAAAATTATTCTTCAAGTATTAAGTGTAGCTATATGTAGTGCTTTCTTGTTTCTATTTGTTTCACTCTTCATTATCTCATGTGTTTTTTTCTGAGTATTTTTTTAAATTAACCTGCTCATCACATCTTATGGAGCAGTAGTATTTAATCACAATCATATACCACGATTTATTTAAACCATTCCCCAGTGGATGGGCATCCCTTTGATTTCCAGTTCTTTGCCACCACAAAGGGAGCTCCTGTAAATATTTTGGACCACCTAGCTTTCTTAAGGGACCTGGAATCCATGAGCATCACTGTATAGAAGGACTCAAAAACAGTTATTATTCTCCTTAGGTATTCCTATGAATGACAGTAGAGCGTTCTGGGATTGGGTTTTATGTGATATTGAATGTCTGTGAGGCTTGGTAGACTCAGCAATGAATTTGGATTCTGGTTTAAGAACAGCAGGAGTGACGTGAGAGGGAGTAAGATACTATAGAATCATCTGGGGCATGAACTGTGATGAAATGTTTTAAGATCATATTCTGTCTAGTACAGCACATCTGAACTCCATTCTGGTTTCTATTTCAGAAGGAGAGTTACCATAAAGACACAGGGTGACCTAGGGTATTTGGTACCATGATACTTTTGTGGATTTTTAGATTAAAATCAGAAATTTAGGTTAAGAATTTAAGATGGGATCTACATAATGCCATCAGAAATAGTGAGAAATGGGTGAGGATCAGTATCATATCTTTTGGGAAGTTTCCTATAACTCAATTCAACAAGTGTGTATTTAGCACCCACTATATATGTACTATGCTAGGTTATGGATATACAAAGATAAAATTAGGCATGGTTTTTGTCCTCAAGGACTATACATTATTGTAGAGAAGATAGGACAACATCATTATACACATTTGAATATAACAAGTACATTGGAGAATTCCAAATAGTATCATTAGAGACTTTAGGAAGTAGAGATCACTTTTAAGTGGATAGATCAAGGAAGACTTCCCAGAGGAGACGTACCTGAGCTAAGTATCAGATGACACCAATTAACTAATTATAAGCCTGGAACATGGTTATGGTATACCCTAAATAAACTTTGGAGCCTGTGTCCCCTATGAGTTATTGTCCATTGAAATTTTTGAGCTTTTGGTATAATTCATGCCATTCATCTTATAAAAACTAAATGCTTATGGAGAGCAAGTGACATTTTTGCTTTAAAATATATGCATTTATAAACATGGATATTAAAAATATTGTAATTATATACAACTTTTCCCAGTCCTTTTAATATTGCACTGTAGGTGGCTGCCTCTCTAATCTAGCCCTATTTCTTTTTCTAACTGGTTTGACTAATATTTTCCTCTAAGCCCATGAATTCTGTTTTTATAGTGAAAGTCACTGATTGGACTTAATTTGGACCCAAGTTTATAATTAATATATTAAGGATAATGGGATCAGATGAGTGCAATATTCAAGTTGGAAGGGACCTTAGAGGTCAGCCATTTTTACACATGTGGAAATCAAAGAATTTAATCTCTTTGCAAGATTTCCCAAATTCATCAAGTATCCATTTGGCTTCTTCCTTTTCCAAGCCACATGCTTCTTTTCTCTTTAATCTGACCCTGTCTAAACTCTGCTGTAGCCCATCTTTCAGGTGACATCTTCTACTTGTGATATGCTCACTGCGTGGGCATTTCCTGCTTCAGTGCCATTTCCCTCCTTCATTTCTTCCTGGCCTTTCATTTTGGACAGATAAGGAACAAAGGTATGTGCCAGAGGGACAGGAGACAGATAAGAAAGAAGCATGTGGATAGAAGGAAGAGGGATGGAGAAGAAAAGGATATAAGGATGGGAGATGGAGTCAAAGGGTAAAGTAAGGGCAGGATGGGAAATCAGAGTGGTAAAACAAAATGATGGTATCTCTGTATGTTTCCTCCCAGGAAAAAGTAAATTCCTTGAGGGAGGGGTCTGTTTTAATTTTTGTCTTTAATTTCCAGTGCCTAGCTATGGTGCTTGCTGTATGGTAGGTACTTAGTAAATGTTTACTGATATTCTATAAGACTCAAGCCCTTCATGAGTTGTACGATTTTTTACATTCATTGCTTACCAACCTTTTCTTAATCTTCCCCTAGAAAGCCTTAGCCTAATATCCTTATTAAACTAGCAGAAGGCAAGCATGCTTCAAATGAACTACAGTACAACATACAACAAACTTTTCCTCCCAAGCCAACCTTAAAGATGCAGATCTAAATTGAACTCAAAGCTTTATGTTCAATTCTATTGGGTAATTCTGAGATTACAAGATGCCCTAAAACATATCTTTTTAATCCATTTACTTAACAATCTTCTTGCCACCTTAACATTTATAAGGTAAAATAATTGTATCATTTGTATAATTCTGAAATTTAGTTAGCCATTATTTTCAATTATTTTTCACAACATAGTACTATCATTTATATTTTATGCTTAGTACACTAATTAGGTTAATAGCTTCTAGTTGTAAGGACAGTAGTATTTTATCTCATGGTGTTTGAAAGCTATCTGCTAGAGAATGTAATATTTGCTGTATAAATTCATTTAAATACTTGTTTCCTAAATAAATAAATAGATAGATAGATAGATACTTGTTTCACTATATAGTAGTAAGATAAAGGAAAATTATTAAGAATTGTACCATTTTTCTTTAAAAAATTACCATGTAAGTCAATCAGACACAATTATTGAAAGGCCACAGGGTAGAAGGCACTCTAAGAAGAAACTAAACAATCAGCGGAAAAGATAAAGAGATTTGCCTGAATGTTACTTGCAGCATAGCTAGTGAATTAAAGTGTCATTCTAAGTTGTAACTATCATATTTTTACACCTAAGAAAAGTAACAGTGAATTGAGGGGAGGACACATGTGGAGTGTAATCAATGGGGGAATTAAGAGAGCTGTAGGACCCAGCCAACTTCCTCAGCCACTCCAGAGGGAGAAAGTGCTCCCCTCTGAATAGATTATCAGTACCAGAGAGCAATCAGCTGAAAACATAATCCTCAAGATGGTTCTCTATGCATCTCCCACCCCAGAATTCCTATCCTGAGAAAAAATCCTGATGGCTTATACTTCTAAAGGGATCTAAATACGTATTGTTATGTAGAGATGGCAGCATGGAATCCCTGCAAAATACAGGTCAGCTGACCCTGTATTTTGCAGGGATTCCATGCTGCCATCTCTACATAACAGTATCCACCTCTCTACTTGTCACTCCTGGGGCTCTGGTATCTTACCATTTGTTACAGTGGACCTACACTCAATGAAAAGAAGTTTTTGCCCCCCATAGCTGAGCAGCTCAGTGAGTCTCAGGTGGCTTTTCCTACTCATTCTACTGTCTTTTAACTCCAATGCTCAGAACCACTCCAACTTCATTAAGGCATTATGATATTATAGAAAAAAATACTAGATTGGGAGTTGGACAACCAGAGTTCACATTCTAGAACTACTATGAATTATGGGTATAATATTAGGATATTATCCCTTCAGCTTTCTGGGATTCTTCTAACAGCAATAAAAAGAAAGTATTGGATCATCTAATTTCTAGGATCCTTCCTGGTTCTGAACTTTTAGGATTTGTACTTTGACTTTCAATAGCACCAATTTTACCTGATATCCAGCTCTATCCTAACTTTGGGAGGTACCATCAGGAGAATGTATACAAAGGAGGAGTGGGAGTGGTATGGATTTTGGAGAAGGAGGTACCTCTGATTTTTGGAAAAGCTAAAAATAGCAATTTTTTTCAGAAAACTTGTAAATAATATATTTGAAGGACTCTTGTTAGCTAGAATGCTTGCAGTCTCTACTAAGCTATTGTCACTATATGATATGCTAAAAAATTGGTGTAAAATAGTGTTAGAAGTTCTAGCAAATAACAATAAGAGAAGAAAGAGAAATTGAAGGAATGAGAATGGGTAAAGAAGAAATAAAATTATCTGTTTGCAGACATCATGGTGTAAGTGGAAAATCTTAGAGATTCAACCAAAAAGTTGTTGAAACCTTTCATTTTAGCAAAGTTGCAGGATATAAAGCAAACCCACTTAAATTATCAGCATTTTTTATATATTACTAACAAAGACCTGCAAGAAAAAAATAGAAAGAGATACTCCATTTAAAATAACCACAGATGGAATAATGTACCTAGGAGCATACATGCCAAAACGGACCCAGAACTATATGAACATAATTATAAAATCCTTTTTACACAATGAAAGTAAGATCTAAATAATTGGAGAAACATTAATTTTTCAAAGATGAGTAGAGTCAATAATAATTAAGATGACAATCCTACCTAAACTTACCTACTTATTCAATGCCATCCCAATCCAAATACCAAAAGATAAAAAATATAAAAAGAATTAATGGAAAAAATGTAAAGGAAGGAGATCTATCAATGTCAGATTTTAATTATATTATAAAACAATAATTATCAAAACTATCTGGTACTGGCTAACTCACAGTGATGGGCAAACTTTTTAAAGAGGGGGTAAAGGAAAGGAAATGCTCATCTGTCAGTCTGTTTCTAAGGCCACTCTTGAGAAGTTTCATTGTGTTGTATCCTACTCGTTGTATTCATTAGATTAGGAATAATGTCTTGCGGCTGGAAAGAACATTTCAGGGGGCCACATCTGGCCCACGGGCCATAGTTTGCCCATCACTGGGCTAAGAACTAGAATGGTAGATTGGTGGAACAGGACAGATATACAACAGACAATAGTAAAAGATTATAGTAACCTTGGATTTGACAAAAGCATAGCTCCAGGTTTGGGGATAAGAAATCAGTATTTGGTAAACATTGTTTGAACAACTGGAAAGTAGTTTGGTAGAAACTAGGCATATATATCTTACACCATTCATTAAGTTAAGATCAAAGTAGATCCAAGATTTAGATGTAAAAAGAGATATAAGAAAATTAGGAGAATTGGGAAAAGTAAATTAGAACTGGGAAAATATTATCTATCAGATTTATGAATAAGAAAGGGATTTGTGAGTCAAAAAGAAATGGAGGGCATTGTGAGATGTAAAATGAATTATTTTGAGTACATTAAATTGAAAAGTTTTTGTACAGATAAAACAAATGTTGCCAAGATTAGAAGGAAAGTAAAAATTGGGGAAAATGTTTATAGACAGCCTTGTGGATAGAAGTCCCATATCTAAAATACAGACAAAATATAAAAATTTTGTCAAATTTGCAAGAATAAGAGACATTTCTTTCTTTTTTTTTTTAAAGAGACATTTCTCAGTTGAAAAACAGGCAAAAGATGAACAGACATTTTTTTTTAAACCCTTGTACTTCGGTGTATTGTCTCATAGGTGGAAGAGTGGTAAGGGTGGGCAATGGGGGTCAAGTGACTTACCCAGGGTCACACAGCTGGGAAGTGGCTGAGGCTGGGTTTGAACCTAGGACCTCCTGTCTCTAGGCCTGACTCTCACTCCACTGAGCTACCCAGCTGGCCCCCGAACAGACATTTTTTCAGATGAAGAAATAAAAGTCATATATATATATATATATATAT
>NC_058132.1:554301633-554310454 GCF_016433145.1 Gracilinanus agilis | reverse complement strand
AGGAAGGAAGGAAGGAAGGAAGGAAGGTTGGGAGGGAGGGAGAGGTGTATGTGTAAGAGAGAGAGAGAGAGAGAGAGAGAGAGAGAGAGAGAGAGAGAGAGAGAGAGAGAACGAACATTTGCTGATCTCTCATTTTCAGGAATAAGCTATTTCTGGGAAACTAATTAGTAACTTATACCCTGGAGAAAATGCTGCTGTTTGTTCGGCCTTTTTTCCTCCTTAAACTCAAAGATGTTCTTCTTTCCTTTACATAGCTCACAATTTATGGGTGTATTCAGGACCTGAGAAACAAATCGACTCAATAGCCCTGTAATGAGAAGACCTACATTTTTACATAGCTTTATTAGACTTGTTAAATACTCTAAGAGTTTAGAATCAAAAACTGTTCCAACAAAGAATCCTTCAATTATTCAGAATGCCCATCTTTTTTTTTTTTTAAGCATAGCTCCCTCCCCACCCCCTTACTGAACCAAATATGTTTCAGTTTTATACTGTTATTGAAAGAGAAGCCTTCAAAGATGACATTCTAAAATATCCATCTGGCTCCTTAAATGCTATGATGTCTCTCTTGTTTTCCCAAGTCTCCGATGAGAAGATATTTGTCACTTAATTGCTGCTGAGGATCACAGATGATGGTTTATAGGTTTAGGCAAATTGCAGGCAGCACTTTGTTAACAAACGGAAGAGCACAATGGTACTTCATAATTATCCTATGGAGCTCAATTGGCCCTTAACGGCACCTGCACGTACAGCATCAGGGAGCCTTGTTTCAACACAAAAGCTCCTTCTTGTTAATTAACCTGTGTGCACTTGTTACAAATGAAACCTATTTGTTTCCATTTAATACATCTGCAGCTAGTTTAAATATTCATTTATTATTATGCTTGTTAAGTGAGGAGAGAAGAAGAGTTTGGACGACTTCCATTAATATGCATTGAGCTGAAGGAGGGGGGGGTGACTAATAGACTGATATCAAATGGGCTGCTCTGAGCTCAATGGGCCCCCAGACCTGTTTAAGAAGAAGGAATATCTCTAACTCACAAAAATCAGATAGGAGGCGGGCGAGATGCAAATTGTCAAAGAGAGTGACATTTTTTTTTTCATCAAAGGGAGATTTTCCTGAGTGACAGATATAGCCTGTTACCTTTCTCAATGCCATTATGTGATCTTTTCTTCATAAATGATTCTATGCTCACACGATTAGCCAATTTGAGTCAGACTTTAAGTTCTATGGATTTTTCAACCGGAAAAAAGGCGAATTGTTTAATTGAAAAGTTGCTGATATCTCTAGATCCCTCAGAAAACAAACAAAAACCCAAAGTAAGAGAGCTACGTGTCAGGGTCCTGTTTGTTGAAAAGAAGCATACAATTTTTTAGTGTATTCTAGGGGAAGGTCCAAATCAGAATAGTCTTTCTTTCCTTTTGAAGGGAGCAGGGAGATGACCATTCAAAACAAGTATATTCTTGACACTGGGGGAGGGAAAATTTGTTCCAGTAACTGATTTTGCTTATTTACTCTTTTTCTCTCCTTAAAACATTTTGAAATTAATTTGTTAGAATAGCCCTGTTGGGGGAGAGGAGTTTTTTCAACTTGAAGATTTTACTTCTAACTGATGAGGATAGTTCAAAAATGTGTAATTCTGACTATCTAGATACCAATAGAGAAAGCTACTTCTCTTTGATTTAGGCTTTGAGAGGAGCTGTGGCTAAAAATCTGTTCAGCTGGTGACCAGCCGCTCCTTATTCAGCCAGGCTGATGCTGAGACATCCAAATAATTACATTTTATTGGTAAGAAATTAATGTAGTTGAAACATTTACTTAAGAAAATGCAGGCACTTCAATTTTTAAAATAGCTTCACATGTTCTTTGGAATAATTTCTTCTCCTTTTCATCACTTCAAAATGATGTTTATTTGACTAAAATTCAGTTCTCTACACTGCATACTGAAAAGAGTTCAAAATACACTCAGCTATTGATGGAGGCAACATTCCCACAGCCATTAATCAATTGCTTTGATTCTTTTGTTTTAAAATTAGTCCAATAATGCATTTTAGAATAGGTCAATATCACCTGCTAGATAGAGTAATATGGGTAATTTGTTTCTATTCATCATGTTTATGTAGTTAAGACTTGTATTCTTAGTCTCAAACTGCCACCGGGAATGAATGATATGCAAAATTGAGAAAGAAATTTATAAAATGACTAAATGGGGATAGTGTTTTGGAAAGAGGAAATGTGTTTCTGCATCCAGTCTTTTCCTACACAGATTTAATATCTTGGAGATATTATTCATTTGCCAACTCTGGAAAAGAAAGTTCAATATTTATCTATTTCTAACCCATAGTTTGGCTATGACAAGGGCCTCGAACTTTCTCATAGCAGAAGGAAACGTGTTTCTTCTTCCAGGAGAAGAAAAAAAGTGGCAACTAGTAAGTTATCACTAATACCTGTTGAATTCCTTAGCTTAGATCATAATTCTTCATCATCATTAAACCTTTAATGCATACCCTTCATATGCAAGGCATTAGGGTCATTGTGTTTGGGACAACTGGCTTAGGAATAGCAATGCAAGACGCGTGATCTCCAAACTGCCCCAGAAAGGAAGTGGTCATTGCAAACCAATAACGGCTTCAGAACAGGTAAGCCTGGTAGAGCCATCCCCCAAACTAATACTGATTATGACTTGTATTTTTTTAATCCCTTACAAGTGGCAGAGTATTTTCTTTATACTGTGAGTTTGGTAATATTATTATTCCCTTTTTACAAATGAGGAAATTGAGGTTTAGAGAACTGAAATCATTTCCTTATAATCAAACAGCTATTAAGCATCCAAGGCAAGATTTGAAGTCTTACCCTCTTGTTTCCAAATCTAGTATTCTTTCTACTATACAGTGCTAACCAAGGGCATACAACTGCCTTAATCCATTTAAACCAGGGTCTCCTAACCTATTGAAAATAATCAAATGTCTCAAAGCCACATATTACAATGGATAAAATACTGCAATGAGTAGTAGGAAACCTGCTGTGTTACTTTCACATGATAGAGTGCAGAGAATACTAATTAGAAATCAAAATACTTCAATTCTAATTCGAGTTTGAACACTTAATAGCCAAGTTATTTACATTTTGTGGGCCTTAGCTTCATTATCTGTGAACTGGGCACAATAATACCTATACTAGAAGTTTCACAGTATTGTTACAGAGATCAACTGAAATCATCTATATGAAAACTCTTGAAGAGGGGCTCTTGACCTTATTTTGTGTTGTGGATTTTTTGATAGTCTGCTAAAGTTTAGGAACCTCTTCTCTGAAAACTTCTTTTAAAAATTCTTAATTTAAGAAAATTCTAAAATTTCGGTTAGATGTTTATGACTCTCACTTCTCCCCTCCTCATCACTTAATGTAAAGGACAGTCATTACCCTGCTTCAATTTTTTAAAAAATCAGTCACTCTTATGTCATTAAATTCTGATCTTAAGGAGTTATAAGTTCCTTAGGGAAATGTTCAATTCCCTGAATGAAAATCAGATGAAAAGAAGTATATTATTCTTAAGTACTATAACATGTTATTCTTTATAGGGATACTCCTCACATTCTTTACCTTTCTGACTATGGACCACATTTTGTTCCATCAGCAGATGTTCTATTTAGTGAAGAACCTGACAAATGTAAGGCAGGATGCTCATGTATTTCCATCCTATTGCTAAACATGACATGTATAATCTCTGCCTTACTTGAGCCTCAAAATCAGTCCTAATTTTTGTTCTACTCTTACAAAGCAGGATACAATTCCTGGATTGTGAACATGTAATTAGTTCTCAATTAAGTTCTAAAGTAGCTGCTGACAGCCTCCTCTTCACTCCATTAAACTAATTAGATTTTCATAAGTTCCTACAGATAGAACGACCACCTTGGCAGGTTCATTCCAGAGCTAGATGCTAGGAAATTCATTAGCAGATGCCCCACTTCAAAGTAACAAGATAAGGGTTTAAGGGTTTCCTTAAATCTCCAATAGGTCTGCTGTGGCTGAAGAATATTACATGCAGTAGGGATAGGGACCTATCATTTCATTGATATAGGGAACTCCGATGTGAGGGAACTCCTATCACTAATGCAAATCAGCACCTTCTCTGCCACTAATATATGATGCATTATATATATATGCATCATAAGATAGGATATATAATAATATATCTTAGAGAGTTGTCTAGAGCCCTGCCAAGTTGACTGTCTTTCCAAGGGGCACCAGTTAATAGGTGTCAGAGGTGAGACTAGAACCCTGTTTTTTAAAAATTGGATCCAAGGTCAGTTCTCTGTCCTTCAAGACGTGTAATGATCAATGAAAATTTGGAGTTATTATTATGGGGTAAACATGGCGCTAGGGGCTGGATATACAAACAAGTCTAAAATATGTTCCCTTCCTTGAGGACATTACATAGGTAGTGAGATAGAACAGAAATGCATGAGGAGTTATAACAGCCCAAATTTCCATCTAAGTGACGCGAACTTTTAATAGTCTTTTTATTGCTGAGATGGCTATAAGATCCAAAGACAGGAATGAGGATTGGAATGGTAAGAAATGCTTCATGAAGATGAAATTTTAGGTTGGCCTTTAAAGAATTTTCTCTAGGGGGCAGCTGGGTAGCTCAGTGGATTGAGAGCCAGACCTAGAGAGGAGAGAGATCCTAGGTTCAAATTTGACCTCAGATACTTCCTAGCTGTGTGACCCTGGGCAAGTCACTTAATCCTCATGCCTAGCCCTTATCACTCTTCTTCCTTGGAACCAATCAATACACAGTACTGATTCTAAGATGGAAGGGAAAGGTTTAAAAAAAAAGAGAATTTTCTCTAATCACAGATGTGAGAGAGCATTCCAGTCCAGGGAAAGGAATAAGAAAGGAGCCAAAGGTCAGATTGTGCATGGCATGCTCACAGATTTCCTGAATGGTCAGAATATCACTCTTATAGCCATATTTCTTAAATTCCTACTTCACTGGAATATTTGGCATAAAATAACAAAAAATATAATTTTGGTTCTGTTAGTAGATAGAATTTTTTCACCGTACTGATACATCATTTCCCTTCCTACCTCCCAGGGTTATGAGGAGCAAATGAGATATTTGGACAGCATTTAACACAGCACCTGGAAAATAGGAAGAAAGCACTATATAGTTAGCTATTGCTATATTTTTATTATTTTATTATTATTATTGCCTTCTTTTGCTGTAAGCAGAGAACTTGGAGTTTTCTATAATTTTAATAGTACCAGTGATGTCCAATCAACAAGATAAAAAAATCCATTTGTAAAAAAATATTTCTGGTAGCTCTTTTTGTGGTAACAAGGAATTGGAAACGAAGGGAGTGCCCGTTCACAAGGGAATGGCTGAGAAAATTATGAGATATGAATACAAAGTAATGCTTTTGTACTATAAGAAATGATGAAAGGGACAGTTCAGAGAAACAGAAAGTCTTGTATGAACTAATGCAGATTGAAGCAAAAAGCTCATATAGTAACAGCATTATAAAAAAAGAACAAAATTGAAATACTTAAGAACTCTGATCAGAGCAATAGCCAACCATGACGCCAGACTACTAAAGATAAGGAATGTCACTACCCCCTACAGGAGTGATGGACTCAAGATGCAGAAAAGGATATGCATTCTTGATATGGATAATGCAGGAATTTTTTTTTACTATATATATTTGTGAGAATGGTTTTGTTTTTCTCTTTTTTCCATTGGAAGGGTGAAAGAGAGAGAAAATAAATGCTTGTTAATTTAAAAATTAAATATAATTTAGAAAATAAAGACAGTCATCTGAGGATGGCAGGGGAAAGTCCCAGAAATGAACCACATAAAAAACCATGGTCCTTAAAGAGGATTTCTGTGAGCAGCAAAATATTGCTAGGCCCCAAAATCTGGAGTTTTCTCTTTGACACATGTTTGCTTTACTCCTTTTTGTTCTTTAACTTTGGGGACCTAGTTTATTCAAGGGAAGGCGTAAATCCCATTCTTCTGCCTTAGAACCTATGTTTAGGATTCTAAGACAGAAAGTAAGGGTTTAAAAAGGTGGGGATGGAGGTGGGGATAGAGATGGGAGTTCTTGGGTTCAAATCTGTTCTCAGATACTTCCTAATTGTGTGACCCTGGGAAAGTCACTTAATCCCCTTTGCCTAACTCTTACCAATCATCTGCCTTGGAACCAATCCACAGTACTGATTCTAAGACAGAAGGTAAGGGTTTTAAAAAATAAAAATAAAAAAAGAAGGGCAGGGGCAGAAAGGTGGCTCAGTGGATAAAGATCCAAGCCTAGAGTCAGGAGTCAGGAATGTGGATTCAAATATGACCTGAGACACTTCCTACCTGACCCTGGACAAGCCGCTTAACCCTGATCGCCTAACCTTTACTACTTTTCCGCCTTAAAACCAATGCTTAGTATCAAATTTGGGGAAAAAAAGGTAAGGATGTTTTTTAAAGTAAGCCTCCTATTTAGAGGAAATGTTTATGTAACTCCCATTATTTACCTTCTCAAGAAATCCTTTTCTGAAAGCTAACAAGGTTCAATGGTGAGCATAACTACAAGGTTAGAAGCCACAACTTCTCAAAGTCATCTCAGGAATAATGAGGGAACTAAGTACTAACCAGTTTAAAAAACTCCAACCATAAGCTTGAGTGCCATTTTAGGGAAGGGAGTATTATACTTTATGAACAATTCTCCTTAATTCAATTCAGTGGACCTTAAGTGTTTATTGTGAGCAAATAATGTAGTTTTTTTATTGTGAGCAATAAAGTAGTTTTTTACTTTATCATTTAAATTATGTATTAATATTATTAATAATTATTATCTTAACCAAAAATTAATATTAATTATTTATAATTACTATACCTTTACTTTGTTTCTAGCTCTATTATTTACATGACATAAGCTTCCCCAACATGAAGGTCACAGGAAGCCAATGTTCTTATGATAAAAAGCATAGAAATCACACCCCTAAAATTATGGTAACAGTCTTAGTGTGCTACCGTTAACTGATCCCAAAATGAAGGAAGTAGACTATCTTGTCTATATCCCAAAAGAGATATTTTAAGAACAAGTGCTACAGCTTTAAGTTTTCATTTGATCCCAGTCCCAGAGGCCAAACTGCCAGGGAAATGGAAGTGATGTCCTATTTGAAGGATCTACCGAATTTGATGACGTTGAGACTAATGTGGGGATGGCTTTAGAAGGCGATAATAAAAAAGGATGATAATGAATAACGAGAAGAGGATATATGACTCACAGAAGATACCTTTGATAGTAGTTAGCTAGAGAGAAAATGTAGTGTGTTGGACAGAACCTTGCATTTGGAGTCAGAGGACTAAGTTCAAATCTTCCCTCTGTTACTATCTTTATGATTTAATGTCTTTTCATTTGGCCTTGTTGAGGAGAATGGCTATCTCTTTTTCAGAAAGTGGAAAAAAAGAGGAGAAAATGGGGCATGCTAGTAGGAAGTTTTGAGATGTGGTAGAGGAGAAAAGAGAGCATTCTTTAATCTTTCATCTTAAGAATGGACCCATATTCTGACATCCAATGGGTTAGCTACTCCTCTTTTCTAACGCTGTGTCATCTATAAATTTTTGTAAGACACCTTCAAGTCCTATATAAAATGTTAACCAAAGTCCAAGATCCTGAAGAGCTACTCTAGAGATCTCCTTTCAAGTTAACTATTAATAACTTTTAATAACCTTCTTAATAACTACACTTTAAAACTAGCCTCAACTAATTCTAAATAC
This sequence comes from Gracilinanus agilis, assembly GCF_016433145.1. Lineage (NCBI taxonomy): Eukaryota > Metazoa > Chordata > Mammalia > Didelphimorphia > Didelphidae > Gracilinanus > Gracilinanus agilis. The sequence goes on along the minus strand of NC_058132.1, from coordinate 554,302,682 downwards.
AACTAATTACCACAATATAAAACAGATTTCTGGTCCGTAATAATAACATGATAGACAGTATGGCATAAAGGATAAAGAGATGGCTTTAGAACCATGAAGATCTGAGTTAAAATCCTACCTCAGCCTCTTTCTTAGTTGATTGAGCCTATTCAAGACATTTTTCCTTTTTATAGCTTCAGTTTTCTCATTTATAAAACGAGAATAATGGTACCTATTTCTCAAAAACAGTAACATGTAAATGCTTTGCAAACCATAACACATTATATAACTGTTAGCTATTATTATTCTTCAAAGACCTTAATGAAATATAAGTTCTATCTTTAGCAATCCCTAAAGGCTCCCTACCATAACAACATTACTCTATGACTATTTTGCCTCGCCAGAAACTAGGGCTCTACTCTTGGCTGCTCCAAGCTCTAATTGATGACCATGTTGTAACCTTGTCTAGAAGGGCACCAGGCCACTTCCTGGAATCTATCCTACCTTTCCCATCTCTCCATTTCCAACATCTCTTTATGGTTTTCCAAATCCCACAAGAATGTAAGTTCCTTGGAGTTAGCTAGGTCTAGAGAAAGGAGGTCCTAGGTTGTGTGACTCTAGGTAAGTCACTTAACTCCCAGTGCCTAATTCTTACTGTTCTTCCACCTTAAAACCAACATACAGTACTGATTCTAAGATGGAAAGAAAAGGATTTTTTAGAAAAGAATATAAGCTTGAGGGCAGAGACTATTTTGTTGGCTTTTATAGTATATGGATCCTCAGCACCTAGATCAAAGTCTGAAATATATTAAGCTCTTAATAAATGTTCTTTCTCTTTTTCTGTCATTCCTCTCAGCCTATCTTTTCTCTTCTTTCTATGTCTCTTCTATTTCTATTCCCTTTTTTTCTTCTCTTTGTCTCTCTCACCTTTCTCTGTTTCTTCTTTTTTTCTATCTCTCTATATTTGTCCATCTCTTTTCCTCTCTCTCTCTCTCTCTCTCTCTCTCTCTCTCTCTCTCTCTCTCTCTCTCTCTCTCTCTCTCTCCTCCTCCTCCTCCTCCTCCTCCTCC
>NC_058132.1:554238337-554298739 GCF_016433145.1 Gracilinanus agilis | reverse complement strand
CTCTCTCTCTCTCTCTCTCTCTCTCTCTCTCTCTCTCTCTCTCTCTCTCTCTCTCTTTTCCTCCTTCTCTCTCTGATGTAACAAGTTAATAATTCTATCAAAAAATGTTGACTTTTGTGATTACCACTTCATTTTATAGCTTCTCATTTGCCTACCCTTAAATAAAAACTTCAAATTTATATCATTCCAAGACAGGCTCACTGACCTAAAGTTTATAGACTCGGTTTTCTTTCCTTTTTTAAATGCAGGGAAACCATTTATACTTCTCCAGAAAGATGGCCAATTTTTTTTAACATTTCTCTAACTGATAATGTTTGTTTTTAGATGCGAGTGAAATTTGTTTGAATTTTTGTAAACCATTAGTTTTTTTTTCTCCTCATATATTTTGTTTCACTGACCCTCCCTATTGAGCAGGGGTCGGCAATGAATAGCTCTTTCTGCAGGACCCATAAAGTCAATTTTTTTTCAGGTGCTGTTACAGGTGCGCACACTGTGAGCACTGTACGGCTCTCATGAAATTACATTTTAAAAAATGTGGCATTTATGGCTCTCACGGCCAAAAAGGTTGCCGACCTCTGCTATTGAGGGTCAATTTTCCCTCTAGTTGCAAAAGATCTTGATTTCTTCATAAAAGAAGAAAGTGGTAAATCATCTTAAAAAATTTCAACTTCTTGAATTCCAATTTCCAGAACTTTTAAGTAGAAATTCCTCCCCTCTCTTCATTTAAGTATAAAATCTTCTTATGCATTTTTACTGAGTTATGGTATTAAATCAGGGTAGCTTTCATTTTTCAAATTAAATGGATAGTAACTAAGAAAAGCTTTAAAAAGTATTTTTTAAAAAATTAACAATGAGAAAAGGTAGATGAAGACTAGTCAGCTAACATTAAGGAAATTGGTATTACATGAATTTTATCCACTGAACAAGGCAATAAATATCTAACTTTCTTCTGAAGTAAGTCCTTAATAGAAGAAATGGGGTAGAAATTTTTTCTTCCTTTTATTTAATAATTTAGGAAATTAAATATAAAACACTATGTTAATATGCTATAAAAGAGTAAATCAGCACACATGAAAGATGAAATTTTGTAGGAATGTGAATTTGAAGGCTTCTTTTATGCATATATGACTTTGGGATTATATGTTCTCTGAGGTACACATTTAGAAGCTAATTAGTAATCCAAAAATAATTATCATTTTAGATAGTACCTTACTTTTAAGTTCCCTTCCACAAATTACCACTACAAATATGCTTGCCTTCATTAAGAGCTTAAAATAGTGTCATTTTCCATACTGACTACTTACTGGCTAAGATTATTTTCCATACTGGAACTTATAAATTTGGCCGTTGTTTTCCTAATAAAATGGCCAATTTCTGAGTTTTCCATATTTCCCCCCCTGCAAAGGAGAAGAATGAAGAAGAAACAGTCATTAGTACTGTTGGCAATGTATGTGCATTTTATAACATCCTGTGCCCTGATTATGCTAATATCTGTTTGGATAGTTTGCCATCCCAAGGATCACTAGCATTGTCCCTGTTTTGGACCATTAGTCCCAAAGGATTCTTTTTTTTTTAACCCTTCAGGCATCTGAACCTTGATTTAAAGGCTTTCTTTCCATCTATCTGGTTTGGCCACGTGGAGGACTAAACTTGAGGGTGCACTTTGCAGTCAAAGGTTCATTTTCCTCAATTTGTTAAGTGGCTAATTATAAAGGTTCACAAAAGAAATGACACAAGGGGAGGAAGGAGAGGAGCCCTGCTTCTCTCAGGAGCCCCATGAGGCCTGTACAAGTGTCGTTTGTAAAACCCAAGCACAAATTAAACAATGGCTATAATAAGCTTCTAGGAGCTGGTGGATAATGAAAGGGAAATTCCTATGTAGATGCAAAGCAGGCACTAAATGGGTTGTTTTTATGTTTGACAACAAGGTCCTTATGTAACTCTTCATGAATTCAGCATCTGCTGCTATAGGAGCACCCTTAGCCTAGAGTAGGCCATAACAAGCAAAATAAAACGATGACAATAAATTCTGGGTCTGCAGCTGTGATTTCCAGTTTCATTTTCACTCTATGGTGTATTAATAACACTTTTGAAGAGCCAATAAAAATCTGGCATTGTTTCCTGAACAAACGGAATTTTTTTAATGAAGTTATTAGAAGTTACGATTTGAAGATGAAGCAGGATGCATTAGGTAAGTAACAAATGCTGTCTTTCCACCAGCCAACAGTCAGTCAAACCAATAATTCCATTGAATTCTAAAGACAAACATCAACCTTTCCCAATAATTGAAAAATGACTGGCCATAAAAGAGCCTGATTTATTTTTTATTTTATTTTTTGCAGTGGAGTATTTAAGGAAACAATGAAAAGCTCTTGGCATTGTTGCTAACCTTTCACCAAAACAGATCTCTATGCATAGCATTCACATCATTATGTAAGACATTTGCAAATAAGTATAATGCTTTTGCCTATGGGAAAACCCTCCTGCTCTAATGTATTCATGAAAGATGAATTAACAGTTCTTTAGGTATGATAAAAAGATTCAAAGCATTGATATTAAAAAAAGCAAGATCATCATTTATTTTATTTTTTTTTAATCTTCCACTGCTAACTCGGCAGGTCTCAGTTTTACTTGCCTCAAAGTGCTTGTTCCCTCCTAATTGAACCTCTTTCTTTTTCCTTATCCTACCTCCCTTGAGGTAAATGCCCACCCTCCTCCTCTGCTAAAGGCTGCTGACCTTAACTCTTTGGCTATATTTCCTGAAGTCAAGGGCTGTGGGTGACTTTCTGTTTGCCTGCCCTTTGCCTCATCATTAGGCAATCCTGGGATTGCTATTATGATTGAAAGATCATAGGATATATACTGATGCTCAACATCAGATACGCCAAGATCTTGCCAGTGATGTGTCAAGTGTTCTTGAACATAATCTGCCATTTAATTGCAAGGTCATAGTTCAATATGTAGGAATGTGCCTTTTTAGGTCATTTATGGTTGGATTATGGTACAATAATCATTTTTAAGTGAAATTGATGAGAAGGGAGGGGAGGGAGAGAGAGAAGGAAGGAAGGAAGGAAGGAAGGAAGGAAGGAAGGAAGGAAGGAAGGAAGGAAGGAAGGAACTAAGGAAGGAAGGAAGGAACAAAGGAACAAAGGAATGAATGAAGGAACAAAGGAAGGACTGAAGGAAGGTCTGATGTGGGAAAGAGAAGTCTGCAGGTGACCAGAAAAAAAATATGTCCATAAGTGAATAAAGCCTTATTTCTATCAAGGTTTTAAAAGAAGAGGATTAAAATAAGGGGTATGTGGTTCACAATTTATTGTTTGAGTCATTGAGAAGGGTATCAAGTTTTTTCATCATCAAGAAAAATACATATTGTGAAAGATTATCATAATCCTCCCTTTTTTTCTCTAGAATTAATAAGAAATAGCTTTATTCTAAAAAGCTATTTTCAAAACCCTTCAAAAAGTGAATAGCAGGTCAAGGAGAAACAGGCCTTTATTGAGGAAATAGATTAAGGGTGGTACCCAAACTTTTGCAACAGAACAATTCTTTGGTTCACTGCCTTTACCCCAAAGAAAAGTGATTGGCTGCATCTTACCCTTTTCCAATGAAAAATATTAAGATATAGATGGAAGAGAGGATGTTCCTTTAATTGCCTCAGGAATAAGTAGAGTGGCCCAAGTGATTTGGTTACTCTAAAATTCTTGAATTGTGAACCAGACTGCATTTAACCTATCTTTTCTTTATTTAACGTTCCTTTAACACCTCAAATCATTCAGCATTGGGATAGAAATAAAACAGAGGGGATAGGAAAGTATGCCAGTTTGGGCAGGACTTTCTCCAAGACAGACATCATTTCAATATAAAATACTGTAATGATCATTTTAAATAAAATTGTTTCTGTCACACTTGAGCCTAAACGCATTCTGGAGGCATGCTGTGTTTATGGAAGAAACACCTAAAAGTTAATGTACAATTTAATTCCACTCTGTCCATAATAGTTCAATATCCCAAAGTATTCTTGTGACCACAAAGGAACCAGATATGTAAATATGGACAAGATAACCTCTCTGGGCCTCAGCTTCCTCACTTCTAAAATGAATCTAAAAATATACACCAAAGGTAAGACTCAAATGAGAAATTATTAAAGTACATTGTCAGTTATTAATATTAATATTGTCAAAATCTCAGGTAGGATAGGCATAATTGTCACTGATAAAAGGTGTGATGAGTAAACCGAGATTCAGAAAAGTTAAATGAAATGTTCAAACTTGGCAAAAACCAGTTTCTAACTAAGCAAATTCCAGAGCTAGTGAGAAAGCATAAAAATAATCTCTTAGGCTATTATGTTACTAAGATACCAGTGATACAAAACACTGTATATGTCCTTTTCAATACAGTTCTGCTTTAGCTTATCAAATTTCCTAGCCTGGGAAGGCAAAGAAATGGGTCAAATTACCTTTACATTTAAACCAATGGTCAACATTTCTTCTACTCCTTCCCTTAGGATTCTATACATTGCTCTCATTCTGATTGGTCTACTTTTAGAACTTATAATATTGTCCTCTTTAAAGTAGTCAGGGAGAAGCTGTTGATGGAGTGGCCTTTAGAGTATTTGACATGGTTGAGATGTGACTATAAAGTAATGAGATTCCATGAGTCATATATGAATATCATTTCATTTTTATAGTTTCTCCTTTTATAGGTCACTCATTACATCTAGTCTACCTAACAGATGTTAATTAGCTTCCTATTTGCTCAAAAGGACACTTTGAAGCACTAAATAACCCAAGTATTTACGAACTTAAATTATAAGAAATCCCTTTAGATGATTCCTCTTCGTGTATAAGTCTTCTTGGTGACAAGAAAAAAAACTATAACACTCTAGCCAATGATTGATTCTCAGATAAGAACTTTTTAAAAAAATGAGACCTCTTATCAGTTATTCTTCTCTCAACACTTAGTTTAAACAATATTTTAATTCTCCTACTGGGCGTCCCCTATCTGTAAAGAAACAATTTATTTCTTTTTCTTTTCACAATATCCTTCAGTGATTGATTTTAGTTATTGTTTCATGATCTCAAACACAGTAATGGGGAATATCTGAAACCATAGCCCTAAAATGAATTGATCACCTTCAAATTTTAAAAAAAATTAATAAAATAGCAGTAGTAAATAAGTTCAAGAAAACTTTATACCTGAAGCTAGGCACTGGTGATGTTTGGTATCTCATTACTTAAATTCAATTGTCATCAGAACCTCAGCTGAACATTTTGTAAGCTTTAAAGTGACAAATAAATAGGAATTGTTATTTTGATGATTATTGAGTTTTGAAGTTCTGCCATGCTGCAGAACCAAAATTGGGTATTCTTGAGTATAAAACTGAAGAAACCTGAACACTAACTTCTTTGGGCCTTTGTTTCCTTATTTGTTAACAGATTGACTAAGTAGACTCTGAAGTCTCTTTCAACTCTAGATTAGTGATCTATGATCCTACAAAAACTATTTTGTAATTTTTTGTTAGTCTATATCTATATAATATAAAGTGGAATTCTGGTAATTTTCTGGTTTAATGTGATCATCCAAAATAACCAAATTGAGACTATTCAGGTTCTCTAATAAAAAACAATAATAATTTCAGTCTTACATTATCCATTTGGGCTATCTAAACTGAAAAAATCCTCACAGTTTCCAAGTTTCTATTTCACTTTGTGCTATATGGGCTAAACAGAATGTCCATAATTCTGTTTTGCCCATTTTACTTTGCTTTTATATCCATCTAGAAAGAGGGACAATTCAACTACTTTCATGGAATAGTCCAGGCAAATTTCAGTGATGTGGGATCATCACACACAGATTCCAGGAGTTGGTGGGCAAAAATGTTCATTTGCCCAGTAGGAGATCCTAGTTCTCCTGACTTTTGTTATGATGTGTTTATGGTTTAAAATATTTTCATAAGTAGAATCCCACAGTAGATCTGTAAGAAAATTTTACCCAGAGTAAAATTATAAGAAAAATAATTGGAAATAGGACCTTTAAAGTTCCATAGAAAAACTACAAAGTTGGGTTGGATTTATATCTGCCAAAGTAGAGCTAGACCTAGTTTCTGACTACAAATCAGATGATAGATTTGTCAGCTAAATTAATGCTGCCAGTCAAGTATATAATCCTTAATAAGCTAAGTTAATTCCCCTTCAAGTCCTTATAAATAACATTTCAAAAGTATGGTTGTTTGATTTTTTTAAGAATACAAAATAGTATAATAGTAACCCACATACTGGAAAAGTCAGTGGCAGAAGTGCCTTTGGCATTCAACTAAAGCGCAGCAGTGTCATTGAGATATCTTTGTTTATTGTTAGATAAATGAACCAAGGATTTTTATACCAATAGAGAAACAATTAAAGGTGAAATAGTCCCTGCCCTTGAGACTATAAATTAAATTCTAAAATGAGACAGAGACAGACAGAGAGAGAGAGAGAACAAAGTAACTTTTTTCTTCTGACAGAATGGGCATATGGTACCAGAAAAGACTTCTTGTTTATGTCACAAAAAATCTAAAGGAAATGTGATATTCTAAAATATAGTTATGAGGAGAAAGACATGGGAAACCGCCAATTCAAAAATCTAGAGAAAAGAGATTGGGTGACTTGTGTAAGAAATAGCAAGAAGGATAGTTTGGCTGGACCATCAAATAAGGTAAAGAGAATAATAAAAATGTGTGATAAAATTGGAGGTATTTTCAGATTGCTAAAGAGGTTTTCATAATTAATTTTTAAAATTAAGTTTAAAATCCACTCCTTTAAATGTATCTTGAATTTTCCCAGGGTGCATCAATATTTTCTCAGGTTTACTTTGATATTTTGAAATATAACATCCTTCTGGGCAACTCTTTCCCCAGTTTGCATTTTCAGATTTGCATGTTGGATCCCCCACAACTTAATGATAGATAGATAGATAGATAGATAGAGAGAGAGAGAGAGAGAGAGAGAGAGAGAGAGAGAGAGAGAGAGAGAGAGAGATAGCTTGTGAGCCCCTACCAGTGAGTTTACCTATAATAATAAATTAGTAGGTACAATTAGCTCAAACTAAAGGCATTTTAATAAGATAGCAAAAACATTAAATATAAAAGGTCTTTCTCTACCATCAATAAACCTAAAGTCAACACTTAAAAGTAGTCATAGTAATGATGAATGGGAACTCACAAGGAAGAGTAGGAACAAACTTAGAGTATACAGATAGTATAAAATATGTGTAGGAAACTCACACCCCTGATATTATAGGATCCAGATGTCCTTCCTCTCCTTTTAGATTCTAGTTGGAGCAATAGCTAAACAAATTGTCTAGTGTAATGAAGTATTTCTGAACTGTGAGAAATTATTAGAAGCCCAGGAAACATTGAAACTAATTCAAAATAAAGTAATCAGAGCAAAGAAAACTGTCCTACATGATTGCAGCAATGTAATTGGAAAAAATTATCACCAAAATTTTTAAAGAGAATGCTGCAAAACTCCAATGAACAAATTTGATCCCCAAAAAGATAAAGGATAGGTGTGGAATTCTGCATATAATGTCAAGAATTTTCAATGTGTTGATTACTTTTGTTGAATTGCTTTTCCCTCTTTTTGTTCTTTGTCATAAAGAATGTCCATCTGGGAAAGGAGAAGAGAGAACAATGTGTTGGGAAATATAGGTTTTGTTTAAAAAAAGATATCAATAATTGACCTCAATTATTTTTTAAACAAAACCTATATTTTTAAAAGGCATTTTAAAAGGCATTTTTGGTAGTTCTCAAAATATAGGTATCTTTGTCCTCTGTTAGTATTCTGTCAACTCTATTAATAGGATATACTCTTCCCCCAAAAAAACTCTAGGAGAGATTATATCACACAGTTACATCACACAACAAAATGTCACATCAGTGCAACAGTTTAAATGGAAAGAACTAAACCTCTAAAACTTAGCTCTGTACGATTATCATGATCAAATTTAGCTCTCAAAAAGAAAGAAGAAAAGGCAACTATTCCTCCTTTACGGGGGTAGGAAATTAGACGTGGGACGTTGCATAGATTGTTGGACTTAGTTGATATGTTGGTTAGTTTTGCTGAACTTTTTTTCCCATCAGTTTTTATTCTATGTTGTAATGGATAATTCTTTATGGATTGGGAGGAGGAAGGAATACATTTGGGGGAAATGAAGTTAATAAAAAGCCAAAAGAGTATCAATAAAAATTTTAAATAAATTGTTATGTCAGATAGAACCACTATAATAAGCAATTGATAAGAATATTCATGTAACTCCCACAATGTAATATTGTTGTTTCTGGTCCTGGGTATACATGACATATGAGAGCCACAGTCACTACTCTGAGAATTTAAAGTATGGGTGACAAATGGATAGAAAACACTGTTCCTTTAAGCCTCTCATATTGACCAGGCCACTTAAAACTCACTGTGTGGTATCTATGGAAAACTATGAATTAAAGATATTTTCTACAGATTGAGTGAAATGAGTATGGAGACTGAGGGGTGGGTGAAAGAGAAGAGAGAAAGAAGCCTCCTGGCATTTTTAGATGACGGTAGGTACCTGTTGGTCCCTGGAGCTCCCACAAGGGTTATATAGGTGACAGCAAGACTGTCATTTAACGAGACAATAGGTTAATGTCACTGAGGCTCCACTCCATCCAAATGAACTCATAACTCAAAAAGACACATTCTAAATAATAATCAACACTTTAAAATTTTATGGTGATTTGATATTTTAAGCATAATTTTCTGCACATCATTTATTTTAAGGTTTAAGTATAAAAATGTATCCTTTTTTTCCCCATATGGGGCAAGTAATGATTAAAGAATTGAAGTTTCCTGGTGAATGAAGCAGTCCCAACCACTTTTCATGACAAAGTTGGTAATTAGAAGGCCAATTTAATGGTGAATCAGGCAGAAATATTCAAAGCATGACAAATGACTTTAATAATGTAGCTTGCAATGCTTGAACAGAAATAAATTTCACTTCCTCAAACTCTCGCCTTTTTCTGCCTGCCTGGAAGATAGAACTGTCCAGGAGGTATTTTTTGCCCTTTATTCAGTAAAGCTTTTACTAGATTTTAAGCGGACCAAATAGCTTGCAAATGCAAAAACATCATTCAACTTCGTATGATTTTTTTTTCCTGAAGGTAGACTCTGTTGTGAATTCTGAGGAAGTCAAGATTTATTTTTACTACATTCTGCTTAGCCATTGCAATAGTGCTTTTTGTTGCAACAGTGGCTCGAAGCATGAAGAGAAGGCTGCCGGGGCCTCAAAATTGAAAGCTAATTTCAGTGTTTGTCATAAGTTTGTTAAGACCACATGCATTCCACAGTTTGAAAAATTTCATTATTCTGTCCATGCTGGGGCTTCGTAATTGGATAGTAAGGATGTTCAAAGACTAATTTAGTGAATTGCACAATATTTTAAATGGAATTATGCAGGTTTATGGGTCCTTGGGGGATTGAGCTAGGAGCCTCTTGAGAAAATCTGTTTATCAGTAAATGATATTAGCAGCTTTCACCTAGCTTTTGTCTTCATTAAATTGCTGCTCTCCCAATTGAGGGTCACATCTGAGGCCTGCTTTGATAATTTGTCATTATTGTCTTGTTTATTGGAGCATAAAGTTGATACAGCAAAGGCTGTGCTGTGTCTACACAATGTGCAAAGAAGTTTTTATTAACAGTTCGGCCCAAGCTAAATCAAAATGGAATTTTCAGGACTCAAACAATCTCATTTCCACAGAAATTCTATGAGCACATGCTATGCCCTCCTTTTCTAATGCTGATGACATGTAAGAGCATTAACAACATTACCTGAATATATTTCTGTTTGAGTGCTTTTTCTTATAATAAATTCTTGTATATTTTGAAAATGGGCTACAACTTTTAATCATTCCTCTAGAATAGTAGTTTTACTGGATCAAAGAAAAACAATCACTTAAAATGCCATTTTCCATCAGTATGAAAAATCTCTGACATTTATAGATTGCTCTAAGGTTTGTAAAGTATTTTGCATTCATTATTTCATCTGAGTCTTACAACAACCCTGTATGAAGAAAAGGTTATTGTTATTATTACCCCCATTTTACTGATGAGGAAGGTGAGGCTGGCAAGAGGGAGGGAAATAAAGTAACTAATCTAGGGTTGCACAGTTAATAAGTGTCTAAGATGGGATTCCTATCTTGATGCAGACTTCAAAATTCAAACTCCTGATTCCAAATCCAGGTGCATTTATTTAGTCTCAAACATAGAGATTATTATCAATGGAATCAAATTATTGAGAAATATAACCGCATAGCCCATACCTGTTGGCTAAAGGTTTTCGTTATTGTGCCACTCCAATGAATCTGAGAGCTCAAAATGAGAAAACACCTTCCCTCAGCAATGTTGGCACCTTTTTCCAAGGGAATATTCTAAATCTGACAGTAAGGGACTACCCAAGTATCTATTTCTTTGGAAATATTTAATTTTTCATCAGATATTTGAGGGTCATTGAATACATATAAAATCAATTCCATAAGCCAGTCCATTCCCATTACAAATGTTTATGAATTCTCTTAAAAGAATGATCTGACAATGAGTTTTCTTAATGGTTGTCTTGGATTTAAGAATGAAAATTGAGTTTGATAAATCCTTTTCAAGTCAGTATTTATTGAGCATCTTTTATGTCCCTGGCACTATTCTAGGCACCAAGGATACAAAGTCAAAAATAAAATCCCTGAGCTCAAGCAGCTTATGCTCTAATAGAGGAAAGTAGCATATCGATAAGTATATGATAAATATAAATACAGTAATATAATAAATAAAAATAAACAGAATAAATATAAAATAATTTCAAGAGTAAAAGACTACTAACAATTAGGGAAATCAAGGAAGGAAGGCCTCCTCTAAGAGGTATAAATTTTATTTCTGATAAAGCTCTAGATTCACAGTTTCCCGAGCTTTTTCATTTTCAGAACCAGAAGAATTCAGATATACCTTTATCTACACTTGCATGCAAACAAGGAAGGGTCTTCTCATCTAGGCAGAGAGTAGATGTTCCCTTATGTCCCAATACCCTTGAAAATTATTTCACAAAATCATAAACCCACAGAATATTAGGTCTTAAAGATATAACTGAACCCAGATATTTTGAACTTCACAAAACATACATTCCATCTTCCTATAAGACTATAAATTCCATGAGGGGTAACTCAATGTAGAAAAACCAATATTTGACATTTATGTAATGCTTTAGGGCAGTGGTATCAAACTCAGAAATGGAAACCACTAAACTATATTGAAGGATCTGTGTAGGCTTGACTTAGAAAACCACATATTAACATTATCTACATTCTTTTCTATTTTTTATTTATTTTGTTAAATCTTTCCCAGTTACATTTTAATCTTGTCGGAGAAGCATTTAGAAGTATTGAGGGGGACCATGGAAAAATATTCTAACAAATAAAAAATTAAAAAAAAAAAGTATTGAGCAACCAGACTAACATATAAGACCTCTGCTTCAGGGTATACAGGGTACTATCTTCTGAAAAACAATCCTGAGAGTTACTCTAAATTAATTTTGTTTGGCCCATTTTACAGATGTAAAAAGTGAAATTCACAGAAGGGAAATGGCTTGTCTAAGGCCACACAACTAAAAATGCATTCAAATTATTTCCACTAGTTAGGAAAATAGTAGAACTTAGTACTCTTTTTTGCTAAACCATGCTGCCTCTCTGATGAGAAAAAAAGGCATTAGATTAATAATCAAAAGACTTGAGTTCAATTTCCTGAGATACTATATAGATATGGGACTTCAAGCAGGTTGCTTAACTCTTAGCAGTCTCATTTTCCTCATGTCTAAAATAAGGAGATTGGACTCAATCATCTCTAAAGCCCTTTCAGTCCCAGTTCCTATTATTAATCACTTATTAGTATGTATTAGGTAAACCTGCTTTTTCACCTAAAATTTAACACAATGCAATGCATACAGGATCTACTTAAGTTTATTGAACTGGCTTGAATTTTATAGATGAGATTATTGAGGTCCAGAAATCTGATGAGTCGCTTTAATTTACACAGCAGTTGTGCAAATGTCACGAATATCTTCCGAAAGAGAGAAAGAGGACAATCTAAGACTTGGAAACATTTGTTTTGTAACACATCTTCTGAGGGAGTGAGAAAAAAAATGCTATTTTTCCTTCCAAAGGTAGTATTTTATTCCTCCTTGTCCCTTCCGAAAACACTCCAGATTCCTGAGGTCAAATCGAAATTTTACCATTGCTGTATTCCCAATGGTTCCATCCCAGTTTAACCTTGTAACATCCTGAGCAAAACCCCTACTGAGTGCTAAGTAGTATTAGTATTCATCAAGTGGTTATGGTTTGAAATGACTTTATATATAGAAGGAGGATAATACTGCTTCCCAGTGATGATCAAGGGCAAGTAAAGATTTCAAACTAGGTTGTCATAGGGCTGATAAGAATATTCTGGGCCTGTTGCTTATAATAACTCTCAGATCAAAATAATTCAACTCTGTGTCTATATACCACCACCTAGGCCACTGATGTTTCTCAGAGATTTATTATTATTATCACCACCTACTTATAGACATAATCACCAGCCTTTCACTTTAAAATGGTTAAAAATTGTTTCATAGATTGGAAGTCATTAATGTAAATTAGACCATTTCTGTATTTGATTTCTTAATTTTTAAAAGGAAAAGAACGGCTCTTTTTTTTTTTTTACTTGAAAATTTTAAATAGCTCTCCAGACACCTCTTTCAATAATTCTTACCCTCCATAGCTGGGCTGCCTTTTAATTTCACTTTAAAATAGCTACATTGGGACCATAATATGATTAGAACTAATGAACATTGTACAGAGAAGCAAAAAAAAAAGCCTTTAAAATCCTTAAAAAATTATAAATACTGTACTTGAAAGAGACACCAGGGCTTAATCCCAGCTCCATCAAGGTCTTCAGGACTCTTTGTGTGACAGATAAATCACCAGAGCTCAGCAGGCTTTTATTATGTTTTCTGTAGAGCAGGATTTGGGCCAGTGACCTTTCTCATTTGGAGGGTATAAAGTATTAGTATTAAAAAAAATGACCATCTTGAAAAAATAATAAGAAAAATTGGCAAAGTGCTCTGGTAGCCAAAATGGTGTGAATGCTAAACTTAATAAATATATGTTGATTTTCCTTTTTGAGGATCACTAGATGCTTACAGGGTTAGTGCCACAACTAAAATTAAAACTGGACGGCATCACAGTCAATGGGTACCAACCAAATATTTAACTTATTTAACTAATTCCTTTCATTCTGGGAGAACTTTCTTCTCTACTAACTCTTCCTTTTCAATGTTCCTTCTTGAAGTTAAACAAAAGGGTTTGGGAGCCTGGATTGGAGCCTCAGAAATCAAAGAGGTTAAGGTAACTTGATTGAAGAGGTTTGTACTTGTAGAGGCTTTGTCTTTCAAAGCAGGGCTGTTGCATCAAGGACAGTCTTACACCACTACCTTGGAATCTTCATGAAAGTCATTCCTGGAGATGAGGTGTTCCTGATCCTGCTGTGAGGTGAAGTGCAATGGAATAAACATGAGCTCTGCAATCAGAAGACCTAGGTCAAATCCTGCCTCTGATGGTTGGGTTAGTCATTCCTTTTGCTTGGTATTCATATTTCCTCATTTATAAAACGAAGGCATTGAGCTAGATGGCTTCTGAAGTCTCTTCTACTTCTAGATTTGTGGTTTTGCACTGAGATGAGATCGTCTTGACTTGTTTTGCTCTTACCATATAGTTCCAAAAAGATTTAATTCTGATTTTACTATACATCCCTTTGATACCTTTTGGCAAAGGTATTTGAGCTAAGGAAGAGAATAAGGAATTAGGATATTGAATTTCTTTATGCAACTTGAAGAGTTCATTTGGTCTATGTTTTGTACTGCAAAAGGTACTGAAATTGGAATAGGCTCTTTTTAGTCTCAGTTCTCCCATTCACCTATGCGACCCAAGTCAAGTCATTTGGTGTCTTTGGTGTCTTTTTTTAGCTAATTAGATGATCTCTAAGATCCCTCCTAGTTCTAAAATTCTATAATCTATGTCAGGTTTCTACGGGACTGGTAGGAGAGAAAGGATCTCATGGAACTGCTTATCAGAGATTTCTCTCATTTATGGATTAGGACTTTGGAATGATTTCCTCATGTGAGAGGGGGTAAGAGAACCCTTTCCAACACATCTTGTCATCTCCACTTCAACATCTATTAATTCCTAAAGATGTATAGAAGTTTGAGATTGATTCTGAAAGGAGATTGGGATCCAGCATCTTGGGACAAATATGTAAGAACACTGGCCTGAAGAGAAGGCTTATTTGTCACCTGAAATGAACAGGGTCATTTCCCTACTTTATTACTTTTTTACTTTTCTTTTTCTTTCTGTACAAGTACTTTGTTTGATTCTTGTATTAAATTAAATAAGGTAGGTATTTTTGTAGCACCATTGAGCTACAGTGAGAAATGATGGATTTTACAAGATGGGAGGTAGTGCAAACCCACATTGACTTAGTAAATAGAGAACCAGCCAAAGAGTTGGGAAGACTTGTGTTCGAGTCCTATCTCTGACATATACTATGTGACCCTGGACAAGTCATTTACCTTCTTGATTATATCCCCCACCCATACCTAAAATTACAATCTATGGAGTAGATGCTGATCTTCATTGGAAGAGGGAGTGTCATTGAATTACAGATGGGAAGGATATTAGAGACAGCCTTGTACAATGACCTTATTTTAAAGAAGAGTAAAATGAAGCTTAGCAAGGTCAAATGTTTGACCCAAGGCCCATAGGTAATAAGTAGCAGTCTTCAGTCAGTCAGCAATAAGTACTTAAGCTTAAAAAGCATTCCCTATGTGCCAGATACCATACTAAGTGCTGAGGATATAAAGGCATGCCAAAAGATATGCAGTCCCTGTCCTCAAGGAGCATATATTTTAGTGAGGGAATTTAATAATATAAAAAAGGAGCTATAAGGGGGAAATGCTGACTTGGATATGTAATGGTGAAATCCAAGATGTTTGGTCTGGATCCTTCCCCAAAAATAGAAGTTTCAGAAGGAACTCACAGATGAGAGAAGGGGTTTGAAGGGAGAGAAGAAGGAAACAGCTAAGTAGAATTTAAACATGGATCCTGTCACTCCCAATCCATTATTATTTCTAATATTCTTTTATATCTATCAGGAGTCCTCTAGACCCAATATTGAACTTAAAGTTTGGTTAAAAAGTGACGTGCAACATAATTTGATGGAGTATAACATTCTTGTCTACAGGTTCCTAAGCTAGATATGGAAGGGATGGCATTAAAGTCAGGGATTATTTCATTTTTTGTCTTAATTTCACCAGTTACTAGAAGAGTGCTTGGCATAGTAAATAGAGCACAGGTTTGGTCTGGAGGCAGAGAAATGTAAGTTCAAATAAAGCTTCAGATACTTCCTATCTGAATAACCCTGGACAAGTCACTTAATTTTATTTGCCTCAGTTTCCTCATCTGTAAAATGGGAATAATAACGACACCTATCTCCAAGGGTTGTTGTGAAGATCAAATGAGATAATAATTGTAAAGCACTTAGGAGAATTTCTGAAACATAGTAAGCACCAAATAAAAGTTAGCTACTATTACTATTATTATGAGAAGTAGAAGTTTTAAAAAGCCCAAGCTTACTTAAAGTAGAAAATACATTTTTAATGCTAGGCAGCTGCTTAGCTTTTTTTCTTTTGTTTTCCAACTTGGTATAAGATGAAT
Source organism: Gracilinanus agilis (assembly GCF_016433145.1). NCBI lineage: Eukaryota > Metazoa > Chordata > Mammalia > Didelphimorphia > Didelphidae > Gracilinanus > Gracilinanus agilis. Next base: position 554,282,940 of record NC_058132.1, on the reverse strand, counting down.
TTGTCATTTTCAAAAGAATGACAACTAGAAACTACCCTCCACGATAACTGTACATAAGGATTGGAAAGCTGGGCTTTTTGCCTCTACAGACAAATCTCAATCAATCTCATGCTTTTTCTCTCTTTTGCCAACTTGGATTTAAGTGGAGTTTTAGCATTTAGTTTAAGGATTTTATTTGCAGGCTGGTTGTAACATATTTTATATAGTGCAGGACTCTGGTTACAAATGTATTGTGCATCAGATATGTTAGGGAAATGGGCAGGATTTGTAGGTAGTTTGCAACCAGAAAATAGATAATACTTTTCATAAAAATGTCACTTTAATAACATCCTTTCCTTTTGATTATCCATGGAGGATGGGGGGGAAATACGGCTTACCTGCATTTTTCTAGCATCTAGAGAAGCTTTATCATGTACCATCTGATTTGTCTCAAGATGAGCCTGGATTCCAGGATCCTAAGAGCTCGCAGGAAAGGTGAACCTTTGTTGTCTGAGACCCCCTAAGGATCCAGCCTTTCTGGACTGGGTAAGCTTTATTTTGCAGGGCTAATAATAAAGGTAACTGTTAGCTTTTAAAATTGGAGCTTTATCTGCACTCCTGTTAAAACAGATAGGATAAGCAGGGGCCCTTGTCTCAAATGAATTGTACTGTATATGTACAAGGAAAGAGGGTATTTTTATCCTGATTTCTTCCAAATTTTTAAAAATAATCCCTTTCACCTTCATCTGTCCTTCCCCTTAATTCACACACCTAATATGGTTCCTACTATGCCCCCACTCATAATTTCCTGAGAAATATTTGAAGCTAGGATGATTATGTTATTGCTGCCCCAAATTTCACTTAAAGAGAACTCAGGCAGGATGTTACCATTCCAGAAAATAACCAAGGAGGCCAACAGAATAAACCTGCATTATTTATCTTTTCAAGTATGGAAGCAAAGGTTTGAGAGGCATTGCTCTGAGGCCCTTTGGAAACTATCTAATGTCCTGGCTTCAAAAGAATTTACTCAGCTTCCCTTTTATGGTGATCATCTAAATTCATGTCTATTTTCATATATTCATTCAACTCAAGATCTGATTATAATTTTCATATCGTCAATGATCAAGCCAATGTCAACAATCATTTTGTTTAGTCATTTTCCAGTCATGTCTGATTCTTCATGATCCCATTTGGTATTTTCTTGATAAAGATACTAGAGTTTTTTGCCATTTCCTTCTCCAGCTTATTTTACATAGGAGGAACTGAAGAAAACAAAGTTAAGTGACTTTATCCAAGGTCATAGCTACTAAGTGTCAGAGGTTGAATTTGAACTCACAAAGATGAGTCTTCCTGACTTCAGGTCTGACATTCTACCTGTGTGCCACATAGCTGCCCCAAACAAGCCTTTATCATATATCTATTATGTGCCTGCCACCATAATAAAGGTTGGAGACACAAGTACAAAAAAACAAGACTTTCCTCCCCCTTAAGGTGTATACATTTTCCTAGAGGGAGACAATGTGTTCTTAGGAGAATTCAGGATATTCACAAAATAAATACACAATGTGGGGGGGGGGGGGGTTAGAGGTTCGGGAGGGTACCAAAAACTGGGAGAAATCAGGAAAGATCCTTTGAGAGAAGAATGACTGAATTGAGCTCTAAAGGGAAGTAAGAGTGTCAAGAGGTAGACATGAGTACCAAGACTATTTCCAACATACATTAGTCTATATAAAGGTACAAAGATAGGAAATAGAATCTCACTTAAGTGAACAGGCAATTCGGTTAGAGAATAGAGTGTAAGAGGTATTACTATGTAATCAACCTAAATAAATAGACTGGAGTCAGATTGTGAAAGGTTTTAAATGCCAATCAAACCAATTTGTATTGATCCACAAGGCGATGGGGAGTCATTGAAGCTTTTTGAAGAAGAAATTGATATAGTAAAATTTGTACTTTAGGTGTATCAAATTGGCAGTTCTAGGACAGATTGGAGAGGGAGAAGACTGGGTGAGAGAGAAAACAATTAGGAGTCCAGTGCACTAGAGGAAAGGAGAATCTGGATTAGGAAGAATGTGGTATAACAGTGGTGAGAAATGTTAAAGAGGTAATATAGACATGACTTGGTAAATGACTGGATTTGGGGGTTGAGTGAGAGTGGAAATTCTAGATTTTCTAGATATTAATCTGTTGTGATTATTTGTCTTTAACTTCTTCCTGTCCATGACTTCCCAATTTCTATTTCTATTATAAGCTGAAGAAAACTGAAAATTTGGCAAGTTATAAGAAGATCTATGCATGATAGTACATACCTAATATTCTCACTACTAGGAGAAGCTACTAGAAAGAAGGGAAGCCTGGTGGATTACTTGGGTTCCAAGGTTCGGGCTGCTGTAGGGCTAAAATTGATCAACTGTCTGCATTGTCTGACATCAATATGTTATAGAGATCCCAGAAATGGGAAGGGGGTGCAGCAAGCTGTCTATAAAGGGATGAACCAAGTCTGGTAGAAAACAGAGCAGGTTAAAGTTTCTATACTAAATAACAATGATGTCAGACACACGAGGGACCACTGCACTTCCAATTTAGGTGAAATAGGGGGCACCAGTCACCAGAAAATAATTTTTTTTTTAAATACAGTAAGAACTAAACAAGGGGAATTGGAGAAGTTTCTATCCTGTTTCCTAATTCTGCTGGTGTACCATCCATACCAAGACAAGATTCCTTTCCTCCAGTCTTCTCTCCTCCCTTCTGACCTACCCTCTCTCATCTCCTGTGTTCAGAGTAAGTTACCAACACTGATAAGAAATGACAAAATGGTGTCCCAAACATTTCTTTATAATAAATTTGGGGCAAAGCAAGCCACAAAAGCCAGGTTTGAATTTCCTGCATGGTAGCCTACTCAGAGACCAAACTTGCCTGAGAGTTAACTGTGTCTACCTAAGAATCTCTGGATCAGGATTACTGGAGTACTCTATGTCCACTAGATAAAATGACTCCAGTGCCACAATTTAACCCAAATCATAACTCATTCCATACTCACTGAAAGGGCTTCATAAGGCTGGCAAAGTGAATATTACCACAATAGTCTGCTATTGAATCTAGCCCTATGTAGTTCTCTGAGATGGTCAAAAGAAAGTTATAACAATATATCCCTTTGCTCCTCTCTCCAGCATAGCAACAAATAATTATATTAAAAATTCAAATCATGGGAGGAAGCATGGCAAAACATATTGAAATTAGGAAGACTTGATTCGAATCCTCCTCAAGATGCTTACCAAGTGTATGACTTATAGCAAATCACTTACTTTCCTCTGTGCCTCAATTTCCTTATTTGTAAAATGAGGATAATAATAACTATAGCATCTACCTTACAGGGTTTTTGTGAGGACAAAATGAGATGATATATGAGAAGTAGATTACTTGACTCACCATAATATAATTCTTAGTTGTTATTATTATTACTGCACTTCTGTGGTATTCTGTTCTGAATAAATAATGACAAGAAATTATCAGAAATCTTCAACAGGACTGTGGTCAGTCAATATAAAACACCGGTCACAGAAATCAGGATATTTTAACCTAATATGACAGTGAATATGTGGTCACATGGTTATTTTAAGTCCTGCTATATAGAATTTCCTTTTTCCCAGCTACCTTGCTTAGTAAAATTGGATAATTTGTCAAAAAATGCTTGCAGCAGAATTTACTATATGCAAGTGATGAGTTTGTCTCTTCTCCAAGTAGCTTTGATGTCATTGTGCTAGAGTGGCAGTCAGAAAAAGAAAGTCACCATAGATCAAACTCTCAAGGGAACTGGTAATGGTCTATTGACCCTTTCCCCCTTTAGGTCAATGGGTCATATTCGTTGCTTTTTTTTTCTGTGTGAGTTACTGAATGATGGTATTCAAAGTCCAACTGAAAGGGGCTAGATCCCATCTAATTTGTGCCATACGATCATTTCATTCTGTGGATGGCAAGAACCAGCTGATTTAATGAACCAGGAGACAAATTTACCTTTTCACTGTGTGAAATATTCCCTCTAGCCCTAAAGCAAAGAGAAAATACAACACTAGTAACCTTTCATTAGTAGGTAAAAAGAGAGTTCTTTTGTATATTTCACTTTTAGTTAACTCATTTGGATGAACTCACTTAGTGAACCTGTTTAAATTATGCCTGTGCATTTTGGGAAATCAAACATTTGAGGGGCAAATGACACCTATGCCTGTGGGAAGAGGTCACAGTATCACTAGGGTGATTGGATCTATCATTTTATTTGGTATGCTCTCCACATTGAAAAGATGTTTAAGGTAGGGAAAAAAAAACCTTTTTTTTTTTCTTTTTCTTTCTTTTTTTTGTCATCACAGAGCTGACCAAAATGTTCCCTTACCCAAATATCTCACTCTAATCATATAATGGACTACTAGGGGAAAGAGTTAGAAGGTCCATGATATAGGTTATTTAGAAGCATTTTCAATGATATCTGAAACTTCAAGTATTTAGATCAGGGTGGCAGAAATGAATTCATCTTCTAGTAGTGCCACTATGAAATAGACCACTGCTCTAATTTATGGGCTACTTAGGGTCCATTGCCTAAGCTTACCCAATTATAATTCTGTACAGTAGCATATTCAAGTTATTTCCCCTTAGCTTTTGATTTACATATTATGTAATGGATCTGTGATCTCAATGAACCCATGTGGATATTTTCTCTACCAATGCAAATTCCTTCATTTTTGCTGCATGACTAGTCAACCTTCTTTTTCAGTGAGGCATGTTGATCAATAAACCATCTGTTAAAGTCCTACTGTGTGTTGAACATTGAATTAGATGGTGGGTAAGCAGAGACATAGATAAAATAGTGTCTGTCTTCAAGGAGCAGGCATTCTATAGGATGAGGCAGCATTCCATAAGTATATACAAAATTAATGATCTTTTGTGCTACTTTTGCATGTCTATGGAGAACCACAATTGAATTTGGATTCTCTAAAGGAGATCTGTGACAATGGCAATATCACATTTTAGGCCTTCTCGTTTTCATTCTTGATTGCTCTTGATTTTCAGTTAATCACTGAAATAAGCTATATTTGTAGTCTTATTCATCACAGAATCTTATACCTTTTTAAACATGCATAGAAGGTATCTTTTATGGAAACATTTTTAGGTTTACATATTGTTCCACTGAGTGAAATGTTTATTTTTAAAACTTGCCTCAGTTACTATTTTTTGACTCTGGGCAAGTCACTTAATGTCTGTCTGCCTCAATTTTCTCAACTTTGAAAATGATGATAATAATAGCACCTACCTACCAGGGTTGTTGTGAAGAGCAAATGACCAAACAACTTATGCCTTTGCAACTGTCCCTCTTTTGCTTCTATTGCTAGCTTTCCTGATTTCCTTTTAGTCACAACTAAAATCTCACCTTCTACAGAAAGCCTTTTCCAGCCCTCTTAATTCTAGTGTCTTCATTCTGACAATTATTTCTTATCATCCTATGTATAGCTTACTTTGTGCATATTTGTTTCTATGTCATCTTCTCCATTAGATTGTGAGTTCCTTGAGGGAAAGGATTGTCTTTTGCCTCCTTTTATAACTCTAGTGTTTAGCATGGTGCCAGGCATATGGTAGGTACTTTATAAATATTTATTGATTTATTTGTTATTGCAGGCAAAAAAAAGACCAAATGAGATAATATTTGCAAAGTCTACGAAGTGGTAGCTATACTATTGTTAGCTATTATAAAAATCAATAATGACAGTGATCTGCTATGTACAAAATTCAGTCTTCACATTCTCATGCTTTCCTTAGTGATTACTTTGATTATTACACTTATTATTCTCAAAAAGACTTCTTGAATGGGCATGTAAGTATATTATAAGGCTTAGGCAATATGCTATATGAGGCTAGCTTTAATAAACTGGTAATATTTATTTTCGACAAGAGAAGAGAACATAAGTAGCAATCTTCAAGTATTTTAAGGGCTATTATGTGAAGAAGGATTTCACCTGTTTTGTTTGACCCCAAAAGGGCATAGATAGAGTCACAGAGATGTCATAGATAGAGTCACAGAGATGCAGATTTAGGCTGGATGCAAGAAAATTTTTTTCTGAACAATGAGAGCTATAAAAAAAGTAAGAGATAGTGGAGGTCTTCAAGCAAATAGTTGGATAAACTATTTGTTGAAACTATTGTAGAAGGGATTCTGATATGGGAAATGATTAGGCTAGGTGGCCTCTGAGGTCCCTTACAACTCTTAGATTGTGATTTTGATGCTCATGAGTCAATAGTTTCTATATTACTATCTTTTCATTGCCTCGTTTAAAAAAATAAAAGTACTGTCTAATTTTTTCCCACACTTTTGGAATCTTTCTCTCTGAGATATCTTAAAAGGCTAACCCTGAATATTTTAGACAAAACTCATCTTTTCCCTATGTTAGTACTTAATGTAGATACGTAACTGGGTTGCTGGGAGAGTCCCTGAGGAGCAAAATTCTATCTACACAGGTGTTAAAGTCCATTTTAGAATATTGCTTCAATTTTGTATCCATGCTTTCTTTCCTTTCCATCAATTCTAGTAGATTATACACTGTTTTCTGTGTTATTACAAAACACAGAATTAGGACCAATGAATAGACATTACAAGGAGATACATTTTTTTGCTCAATGAAGTAGGAAATTTTCTAACAAAAAAAGTATTAGGATAGAAAGAACTGCCTTTTAAAATAATACATGCCCTTACACTGAAGGGAGTCAAACAGAAGATATGTAACCATCTGGCCAGGATGTTTCAGAAACAATTACTGCTCTGGGTAGAAGCATCTACTAGCAACTCCTAAAGTTCCCACTAATCCTAAGAATCCATGCAATTCTAGAACAATAAGAGAAAGTAGAGAAGAGTGGACTCAATAAGACACAACTGTTTATTGAACATTTACTATATTGCCTGAATAGACTTCTAGGTACTACAATGCCAACCATATTAAATGTTACTTGCTTTGTACAGTAGATTTGTGGCTGACAAAATAGTTGGGGAAATGAAATATACAGACATGAAGTAATTAGAGGAGACAGCAGTCTATTATCAAGTACTAATTATAAAGCAGAGATAAATACAATAGGAATAAAACATGTGGATCTTAATAAAATTCTAATTCTTGGACTTCTATAGGAAAAGCTAAATGGGATTAAGATAAACTTCCATAGTAGATTCTTCATTTTCCCATATGTTCAAGAAGACTTTTTTAAATATTCAGAATAGAAAGAGGAAAGTTTTAGGACCACCCCCCCCCAAAGACCCAATAAATCACTGCAACAGATCGATTTATGATTCTCCTTCCACGTACCCTTGCAAAGAAAATTCTCCCTGCGGGTCAGTTCAGGCTATCTAACAGTCAAGAGGCATTAGAGGCATTTTTATTAAAGGAATCATTAATTATAATCTATGAAATTTTAATAGGTGGCTTCTTTTTTTCCCCGAACTGTTAGAGGAAAGATCAAAGTGGCTCCCAACCATTGACCCAAAAAAGGCTATTCATCAAGAAATTTGGCTGGCGTCTTGGTTTGGAGTCTATATGTATCCTTCAATTTTCTTCACTGTCTCTCAGATTAAAAAAATCTCTTTTTTACTTTATGGAAAGAATTATTGGGACTCATTTTCATTTTATCCATTTGCTGGGAATGTTATATTTGTCTACCTTTTCATTATCTGTCACTGAGAGGAACCATAATATAAGGGATTAGACTAGAAGGAACTAGGCAAAAGTCATTGCAGATTAAAAGTTTAAATCAAGAATGGTCAAGAAAGTCTGATTTATGGGAATATGTTAGTAACGTCTGTGGTGTCCTGAAATTCTGGTTGTAAAATAGTACTAGAGTTAATGGCCCACTTATTTCGAACAAATACAGTAAAACAAAATAATCACTTAAGGAAGGAGCCCAGGGAATTCACCTCATCATTTCCCACCCAGTTCCTTTCCCGGACTTTATGACCTACAAAAACTAATTCCATAATATGAAATCACTCTGAAATTCTAACATTAATACATTTTCCATCCCGCATGCTGGGCTTCATCATTTTCCCTCATCCCAGCTTTTTAGCTTTTTTATGTTATCTTCCCCGATTAAGATGTGAGCTCCTTGAGAACATTAACTATCTTATGCCTCTATATTCCCAGCACCTTAGCACAAAGCCTGACACATAGTAAGTGCTTAATAAATGTTTGTTGATTATTAACTATACTTGTCCCAACTCTTTAATTTACTAGTTTAGGGACTTTGTATAAGTCATTCAAGTTCTCTGGGTCTCATATTCCTTAATCAGATTCTCTAAATATAAAATGAAAAGCCAAAGTATGAGAGTCTTGAGGGTTTCCTCAACCTCCAAACTTCTATGATTCTATGATTTCAAGGTAAATTTTGTCTGATCCCTGCTGCCTTAGCATTTGAGAAAAGAAAACTGCAACATGGACACACACACACACATCAGAATATACTAGACAGACTCCAAATGTTCCAGAAAAGGGACTTGAAAACAAAAGTAGATTCAAGTCATAACTTTTTTTGAAATTAATTTAAAAATCAAGTAAATAATGTAATCAATAAATACTTGCTGTGACTCATATACTCACATTATTTTGACAACTAAGGAAAAACATAAGATATGGTGTGCCTTATCCATAACATATCTGAGAGCTGAATGAGAACATGTAACCATGAATATACCCAATTGTTTCTGTGAGTGTCAAAATAGTGAATGACATCCAAATGAGGGAAAGAAAGATTGGGAGGGGAACCAGAGACCGTACCACTTGAGGATTAGGAAAAGAAAGTAGGGCTAGTGTAGACTGGAAAGGGGTTAAAAAAACATGGCAGCTTTCTTTTCTAAAGAGGTATTTGATATGCTCTGTACAACCAGAAGGCAAAACTAGAAAAATTTGTGGAAGTTGCAAAGAAACAGATTCTTACTCAGTGTAAATAAAAATATTCTAACAACATTGTCACAAAGTAGAATGACCTACCTCCAAAAGTGTTAGGTTCCCCCTCAGTACAGGTCTACTAATGCATAGCCAATTGTCAATCAGATTATAGGGGGGGAAAGTCTTGAATGGAATCGAATAAACATTAATAGAAACATCATCTGAAGGTCCTTCTCACTGAAATTCTGTGAAATTACAACCTTTCCTTTGCATGCCCCACCAAAGACTTGCTTCTCCATGTCCTGCCAAATGATTGAGAGTTGAGAAAAGCAAAATACAACTGTGCTCATCAGTTTTTTAGTCTGTTGTATTGACAAGGTGACTAGTTCCATCCAGGGTCATATTTTCTGACCATTCTGCCTCTCTAGCCTTTAGAAATTGGAATCTACCTTAAGGTTTCTCCCCTTTGATACTAATAAGCAAACATAATTAAGCTTGGCTTGGAGAATCCAAATAATACAGTGACCCCATGTTACCAGATATTTAAAGAACAAACCACCAGATGGTTATTGCAGGAAGAGAAAAGGAAATCTTCTAAGTGTAGACTGGAATATTCTGTACTTATACAAAACCAAGTTTTACATTTTAATAACAATCCTTTTTTATTGTGACTCTGGAAGATGGCACACAATATTAATCTTCCAGGTGAGTTCTTCTGTGGGTCAAGTCTTATTACAATTGCATGTGATTGTCCTTTGCTTTTATTCCTGTCCTGGAATTTTGTTCTAATGCATTTCTTTGAAATAATTAGGTCATTGTCTATAGCACTATTTCCCAGACAGCTTGTCAGTACATTTACTAAGACCTTTCTGATATTTTCCGGGAAACTGACCATTCTGATTTCAACTTCCAATCTGCATTAACTATCAACAGATTTGTTCTTTCCCATGGAAACTCTGTCTATTCCCCCTCAATATGGCAATATGGATTTCCCCAACAGTCCCTCTCTGTCCCATAAACAGAGACCAAATTAGAATTTCATGAGGGCTTTCTTTGAGACTATATATTAAATGATTTCCAAACCTCAAAGCTCTATATAAATATTAGCTATTATTATTATAATTATACAAGTTTTAGAATCTAATTAGAACTCTACTACAACAGCCAGCATCCCAACACTGCATTATCCTCTTCTCTGGACATTATTAATGAAATAGAGGCAATGTGACAAAATGAAGGAGCTCTGAAGTTGAAATCATAAATCAACAATTTTTATTCATTCCTTTTCCTCCTCTGATTCTCTGGCAATAAATATGGGTTGGGAGTGGAGGTTTACTATCTTTTTTTTTACATTTACTTAACTCTTTTCTATCCTTAATTCCTTTTTTACAAATTTTCTTCAAAAATTACTGTCCATTCTTGATTGTCTACTTTGAACATTTGCATTTACCAGTGAGTGCCACAAGTTTCCTTCAGCAATATCCAGTTTATTTTTCTTTTACTAATTCAATGCTATTTTGAGTTTGTTAATGTGCAAACAGGATCATCACCTTATTCTACCTTTGATCGAAAAACTTTTACTTGCTAGAATCTTTTCTGGAACCAGCTCTGTGACGAACTCCAAAGTCCTGCTCTCACTAAATATACTAATTAGGACTCCTTGGACCAACAAGATGAGCTGATTATGCAGACAGTGAATCTGCTTGCCTGCCAGCCCATGGACACTGGGTGTTTGGTTTATTATGACAATTCTTAAGTTTCTTTCTATTGCTGCATTCTTTTCATTATTTTTACCAGCCCCAGGATCTACTACATATTAAAATCTACAAAAAAATACATAAAAAGCTTCAAGTCCTGCCCTCTAAGGTTCTACCTTCAGAGACAATAAAATTAAACATATTTATACTTTTTAGTTGTATACATGAAATTAAAAAATAGTTAATTTGATGGAATTTTGTATCCAAGTTGTGGGAAAAAAATTTCAACAGAATAGTGGAAGGGAAGGTTAAGACACTAGATTAGTAGAACATGTGAAGTTTCCTCACCATAATGGCTTTCCACCTTTGTTTCTCCTAAGAGCTTTGGCTCTTTCTAATAATAGTATTTGTATTAACTGTTTCATGGGTTGTTAGACAGTAAATGCATTTAGAATCATAAAGCAGTTTACAAACATAAGTTACCACTAAACAATATTTCAATGGCCAGTGAATACGTGTTGTTCTTTAAATAAAAGGCTTAGAGCATTTTAGTGGGAAAGGGGAGGCTAAGGGGAGGTTATTTTCTGACTTGCCCTCCTGGTGCAGCTCTTTTATATTGACATTAACTGTCATTTGGTGTCACTAGGCCTGTTGGGAGCATGACAAGATTCATGGATCTGGAACCAATCAATAAAACCAGGAAAACATGGGTTTCAATCTTAAGGTAGACAAATCACTGAAGTTTCCTTGGAGGATATTGGCATCTTCACCATGTACAACAGATATTATTATCACCAAAAGCACCCATTAAGTACCTAATTGTGCATGGTGCTTTTATCAGTCATTAAAAGATTTTAGAATAAAATTCTCCACAATTTGTTATGCTTTTCCTAACAACAGCAATAGCAGTTCCTGCTCATTTGAAAGAATGTTCTGATTAGAAGAAAAAGCATGTCGATCTGTCGAAATTAGGTTTGTTCTTAAATTTTCTATTGTCACATGTAAAAATGTATTTTTAAAGCATCAGTGAAAGAGAAGAGTGAGTTCATTAGTTATGGTAATGTTCCAGTTGACAACTTTTTAATAAAAATAAAAGATGCACATTTGCAAATACATAGTTATGGCTTTCTTTTGAAATGCAACATTCACATCATTAATTTTACTCTAAATTGTTCCAAGGATCTAAAATCAAAAACAAACTCCTGACTCCATCTAATTTAATAAAATGATACCTAATCTAAAACAGAAAGGAGTTTTGCTGCATTAATACAGGTAGCAATAATAATAATTTGGTCAACAATAAAAATACTTTAGTTACTAATGCAGCAAAACTACGAATTGACTAAAAACAAATTAAAAAGAACCATATAAGAAAATGATTTTTTTTCTTTATATCACTTTTATGAAAAAGAGATAAAAAGAAAAAAAGTTGATATTTGGAATCTATGCAAAATTAAAATAACTTCTATGGAATGATCTGGGATTAGTGTATATTTAGTCAATCTTACATATTCAAAATCTACATTGGACAAAGAAAATTAATCTTCAGATTGATCCAAAACATCACAATGAACTTAAAGTAGAAAAACATATGCAAAACATATATGTATATATATATATTATTTGCACAAGAGAAGGATGATTTGTTACAAGGGAGGGTCTTTTTATGTTTTAGATGGGGGAGTCATTGGGAAAGGAAAGCTTAAAATCAATTAAAAAAAAGAAATATTAAATGATCAGATTATATGTAGTGAAAAGAACCTTGAATTTGGAGTGAGATTCAGCTTGGGCACCAACTGGCAAATCACTTAAACTCTTTGAGCCTCAATTTCATGAAGAAAAAGTGATCTCAAGAATGTCAGATTCAGTAATTTTTCCAACTTCCATTCAGTAAACTGTTTAGCTAATCCTTTCTACCTGTACAATCAAATACAAAATCTTACGTTTGACTTTTAAAACCATTGCTAGGCAATGGAGGTTAAGTGACCTGTCTGGGATCACACAAATAAGAAGTGTCTGAGGACAGATTTGAACCCAAGACCTCCTTTTCTAGAACTGACTCTCAATCCACAGAAAATATTTTTCAAAACTTCACACATGGGGCAGCGAAGTGGCTCCATGGGTGGAGAACCAGACCTGGAGACAGAAGGTCTTGAATTCAAATCTAGTCTCAGATATTTCCTAGCTCAAACTTTGGACAAGCCACTTATCCCCTATTTCCTAGCATTTACTGTTCTTCTGCCTTGGAACTGATATCTAGTACAAAAGGTAAGGGTTTTATATGCCAATATATTTTAGTAACATTCCCAATCAAAAACATGGATTGAAACAAAAGGCTAACTTTTTTTAAAAAATTTGCTTTTAGTTAGACTTAAAGAGTCATAAAATATCAGAACTGGAAGGGCACTTAGAAGTCTCCTAATTAGCCTGAAGTTTCCATTATTCAGAACAATTCATTTCCCAAGCGCTATGGTTAATGGAGATTTTTCTGTATTATTGTAACTCTAAGTAAAGAAAGGAATATCTCTGATAGGATTGAGTTATCACAGAAAAGAATCTCTTCCCTCATAGACTATTAAGAACAATTTGTAAGCCCAGTTCCTTATAAAGAGTAAGATTGAGTCTATCTGCAGAAAGGGGACTGAACAAGCTGACCCTTACAGGACTAACATTATGTCAGACCTCACAGTTTTATATTCTTAAGATTATAGAAGGAAGAAAGTTAACACTCATTTCTTTGTCAGAGAATATAATCAAATAAAACTAATGTTTTGTTTTATATCATATTTAAATGAAAATATAAGGGGTTTTGCTTTTAAAGGAAGCATTTTATTTATATTCATCAATTAATTATATCAATTATTCATTTAGTATACTAATTAATTTAAAGCAAGCATTTGTATTTTACTAGTCACAATTGCATCTATAAAAATTTGGAAAAATGAGTTAAACTGATAGTCAAGGGTGCCCTATTCCCAGTCAAGTAGAGAAGAAGCTGCTGAATAGAAGGGAAGGTTTTGAGAAAAAAAAAAAGAACATTAGGTTTTTCAGAAAGACCCTGATTTCCCTTTCCCCATCCCTACTAACCTCTACTACCTTTAGTACTGAAAGCGAACGGGAGGGAGAAGTCATTAGGTCTGAATTCCAGGGTAGACATATCACATAAAGCCAGATAACAGGTTCCATTTCTGGACTATCACCCAGCAAAATGCTAAAATCCCTTCTCTCTACCTGAGGTTTCCTCCTGCACAGATAATTGTCCTTTTCTCTGGGATATCTGCAACACCTAGGAGATTTACAGTCAGATATTCTGGAAGTAGGGAGACAGGCACTGGACCTTTGATTTCATTGTTACAGGGAAATTTCCAAGTGAAGACACTCTTCATCAGCTCAGGCTTCCATTTTTTCTGCAACTTATAGTCTTAAAGAGTTGCTCAGAATCACACAGTCAGTATGTGTCAGGGAGAGAGATTGAACCCAACTCTTTCTGATTTTGAGGAAAGCTACCTGCTATGACAAGACACTTCTCCCTTTTGAGGTAAAGGATAGAAAAGTGTCCAAATGAAAGCTTGACTTGGAATAAAAGTCTCAGGGTCCTCCGTCCCCCGATAAATTCCCAGAAATTAAATGCAGAAAGGAGAAGCAGAAAACTTACCAAATGGTTAAATCATGAGCTCATAAAATTATTTTAAGGCTCTTTGAAAACACTGTAGGATTCTGTGGTGTTCCTGAAGGAACTAAAAAAATAATCGATTGGGCATTGCCCTGGCCAATGAACTCCAAAGTAGTTCGCTGCAAAGTAATGCATTTTGAAAGAGACCATTTAAAGTTCTCATGCACACTAATGGGTCTGATGGGCTCCGAATTAGCTGGCACCTCTCAGGAAAAAAGATCTAGGCGTCATTATGAACAGCTCAATTAAGATGTCTGCTCAATGTGCAGCATCAGGCCAAAAAGCAAATAGCCTGCTTGGATGAATTAATAAAGGGAGGAATAATGTGGAAATATTATAACAGCCTTCTATAAACCCTTATGAGTGCAGGAGGTTTCTCTGCCTCCTACCTAAATTTAGAGAAGTAAATCAGTTTCTACCATCATGGGCTCATTTGACTCATTTCCAAAGCAACTCTCTGCATACAATTTCCCTGAACCACAGAGGCAAGTATCCAGGTGCTTTGTCACATCCAAGCCATCACTTTTATCATGTCAGTTTGTCCAGGAAATCATTCAGTTAAGTTGACTTCTTTTTTCCTCTCTTAACACTCCAGAAGTATATTCTTTCTTGTCTTTTTTTATAGGACATCGAAAAAATGAAGGACCAGATGACTCGCTGGCATTAATTTGACTATAAGTCACCCATAGGAACAATAATGTACTCTTGTATAAATTTCAACTTAGAAATTAAGTTTCAAAAGAATGTTGATATATTCATTTTCCCAGGATAAAAAGTGATGCATCACCCTTCCCCATCATCCCAGGATCCTAGTCCCCTCTTTTTGTTTTCTATCTCATAATAGTAAAAAGAGAAGGAAACCTATCTGCCACAAACATACTTGGCCATCTCAAATTAAATCATAACATGAATGTCCATAAACACTTTTTAGAAATAATTTGGAAAGGAGGGGAGAGAGAAACTGTTTAGTTTCTTTTGTTTTTTTATTAATAACAGATATATTTATTATTACATATCCATCATGTTTAGTTTTCCTTTTCTCTTTTTGAGCTATTTAAAAAGAGAATCACCTATTTCCATTGGGTCCCTGTTTAGTCTGTTTAGTCTGAATAACTGAAAAACTTACCATCCACAAAAAAAAATAATTCCTCCTAAGAAGAGATAATGGAAATTCCCATTTTTAAAGGTACTAACTGTCTGAAGAGAGGTATGGAAGATCTTGCTCTAGAACACAAAGTAAATTGAGAAATAAGTACTCTCAGTGTCATAGATCTAATGCTAGAAGAAACCCTCTTACACCATTGAATTCAATGCTCTCATTTTACAAATTAAGGCCCAAATAGAGTTAATTGACTTGCCCAAGGTCACCCTGGTAATAATTGTCAGAGGCAGAACTTTAACATATGCCCTTTAACTAAAGCTAGTGTTCTTTCTGTTATCACTTTTGACCTTTTTTTCAAAGCATTTGTAATCATAGAATTTAGTGTAGAAGGGAAAACCTTAAGGATTTAGATCATATAGCAAGCAAGGAACCCAGCTAGGATTTGACTTCTGACTTCACCTCCTTTGTCCTTTCCACTCTTCCTTGTTGCTATCATTTGGTTTATCTTCCAAACTTTTGAAGAAGAAAAGTCACCTTCATTTAATGAATTAGAAGTCCCAAAGAGATGAAGAAACCCAGGGCAGAATAGAGAGATTAGAATTCAGAATCTGAATTCTTAACCATATGGTCTTTCTATTAGTTTGTGCTATATCCTTTCCTTTAATGCCCTTTCCAATGCATATCTTGTTCTCATGTTCTTTCAGTTTATTTTAAATTATCTTAGGAAATTGGCAGATCAAAAAAATCATAAAATCACAAGAGTAATTTCATATCCATCTATAGCTTCTAATAACTTAGGTTAATGCATTTCAACTTACATGCTTTCCTACCTGGCCTTTGCTGATCGTAGCCCCAGGGACTAAATACTGTTAAAGGCAAGATTCACTAAATGTCTCTGTCACCAACTCCTTGTTAGAGAGTTCAAATCTCTTGAACTTTTGTAAGATGGCTTTCCTCTTGTGACTTTATTAGAAACCGCCAACTTAGTTATTGCAAAACACTACCAAAAAGTACCATGCTTTTAGGGAATTGGAGGAAAAAGGAAATTTGGGGGTTATTTCAATAGGAAATAAGGAAACATGGAACAGAGGACCTAGTTTTGGATTCCAAATCTGTTACCTTCCACTTTGATCTCAGATAACCACAGCTTCAATTTCCTCTTGTGAATGAGGGAGTTTGACTGCACTATCTTTAAGGTCAAAACCAGATTCAAATTCTCAGAGACTCTGAAGAATGATTTCTCCACAATCTCTAAATCTTCTTGAAAAGTTGAATGCTGATTTCTTTTTTAAATAATATCTTATCTTTCTCCTATTACAAGTAAAAATAATTTTAACATTCTTTTTTTCAAGTTTTGATTTCTGAATTATCTCCCTTCTTCTGACCCTTCCTCCCTCATTTATTCCTTGCCATCCCCTCTCCCTGAGATGGTAAGTAATCTTTTTTACATGTCTAATCATGAAAGTCCATCCATATTAGTCATTTTATGGAATAGAGGTTGATTTCTTTGCAATGGAACCTATCCTTGGAAAAACTGGTGGACGATGTCAGAACTTTCTGAAGAGAAATGAAGGTCCAACTTTCAACCATCTCTATCTATTTTAAATATCAGTAATAATAATGAATTTAAGAAACAAATCAGGAAGAGCTTCATGTTTTATAAAGAAAACCCATATCCCCTACTTTGGGGGATCTATGCAAATTCTGTATGGAGGAAATATGGTACATTGGAATCTGGAGTCAAAGGACTAGAATTCAAAGTCAAATTCTTTTGGTTACTCCCTTTGATCTTGAGGAAATCACTTAGTTTCTCATGTCCTCAGTTTCCTGTTTTTAAAAGGAGGTTGTTGGACTAATGATTTCTAAGCTCCCTTCCAGCTTGCAAACTATGACTCAATAATTTTATACAGGGTTATTTAGCCAAGTACAGAAGTTCCTTTGGTATATGGGGCAAGACGTGAGGAAAGGATAAATGAACTACTCTGGCTATCAGCTCTCAAATAGTTAACACTCACTTTGGGGAATGATGTTTGTCCAAATGAAAACATAGACTGGGGCCTTAAGTGTGGTCTTCTAGATCCTATCAATAAAGGAAATGCAGAACAGCATTGATTTCATTGTTGCCAAAGTGCCCAGTCTTCGATCTGTGACCATATTGACCCCACTCCCAGTACAAAATATAACAAAATTTATACAACAGAAAAGGCACTAAATGGCTCCAGGCTGTATGTTTCAGATTCCTAAGTGTGATTTATGACCAACAAGCACAAGTTGACTTTCAAGTTCTGTCAACAGTTTTTGTTGTTGTTGAAAAATATTGCTTATCCCATCAAAAAAGGTTCAAAGCATGTTAAGGAAAGAGGATCATAGATCCTTTGAAAAAAATCAACTTTGTTTTTCTTTGAAGAATATTTCAGTCACGGTAATGATAAATATGCTTTGGGGTTTTAAGGATTCTTAAAAATTATTCTGGTTATGTTTTTCAAATTAATACTATATCTTTTCAGGTTGTAAAGCCCCAACAGGAAGTGATAAGGGAGCAAGCAGAAAGAAGAAATTATAGAAAAAGGTGTGTGTTCTATAGACTATATAAGGTAAAAAGAACCTATAGAATTTATAAGCATATCAAAAAAGAAGAGCAGTATATATATATATACACATATTGGATTATATATAAATCTCCCCCCCCAATCTCATCTGGTCCCTTCAGATTTCTTGCCATTGATCACACCTAGAGTGGATTTTCCTTTTATCTCCTGGCTCTGAAATATTTCCTTCCCTTCAAGAACTAGCCTGAGAGTCCCTCCCTCAATGGAATCTTCTTAGCTAGATTACCCAACTTTAACTCTCTTAAATCATTGTCTAACCTGTTAAACTAGGATTCTTAGCATAGACTATTCAAAATCTATTAATATTATTACTAATAAATATTAGTATTCAAAGCATGGGTTGTTTATGTCCAACCATCTCTTAGTTGGGGAATGAGGGAAAAGGAAACAAACATTTATTATATGACATCTACTATGTGTCGGGAACTATGCTAAACATTTTACAAATGTGATCTCATTTAATCCTAAAAACAACCCTTGGAGATGTTATAATCATTCCTACTAGATTTTAAGCTCACTGAAGACAGATATGTCTCATCTAATTCATCTTATTTCTTTTTTTTACTTCATAGCCCTAGGACCTAGCACAATGTCTCCTACAAATCAGTAACTTACTAATTACTTGTGCTTAATTGCTTCCAATACCACAGTGCCTAGCACAGACCCTGAAACCTAATGTAAGCTTAATAAATGTTATTGGAATTAAAATTTGCTCTTTCACTTATGTCATTTTCATGATAAGGCAAAGGAAAAAGAAGGTTTTTTTATTCCCTCCAAAATTCTTACCTTTGCTCAGTTAATTTAGGCTGACATTTATGGCCCTTGTCACCATAGATGGGCTCCCCTTCCATCAGCTTTCAGGCTCTGGACCTGCATTGTAGCAGCAGAGAACCTGAATACAGGGATGGAAGCACCTTCTATTCCCAGTGCAGAAAAGCTATTCCATGTGGGAAATTGGAAAACAGGTTCCAAGCATTATAAACACATAATACCACTGGACTGGGTACTACATCAGTCAAGGAAACAAGTATTCATCAATCATCTACTATGTGCTAGACATTATGATAACGACTTTCAAAATATCATCTTGTCTGATCCTAATAAGAACCCTGAAAAGCAGATGCTGTGATTATCTGCATTTTAAAGTTGAGAAAACTGAGACAGATAGTGATCAAGTGACTTGGGTAAGTGCCCGTGATCCACAGCTGTTGAGTATCTGAGGCTGGATTTCAACTCTGGTCTTTCAAACTCCAGATTCGGTATTGTTGGTATTCACTGAAGAAAAGGTTGAAAATAAAAATATTTTGTTTCATTCTAGAAAATAAACTGTTTTACTTGTACAAAAATATTTATAGCTGTGCTTTGTGGTGGCAAAAAATGGAAAATGAGGGAATGTCCTTTGATTGGGGAATGGCTGAACAAATTGTGGTATCTGTTGGTGATGGAATACCATTGTGCTCAAAGGAATAAAAAACTGGAGGAATTCCATGTAAATTGGAACAACTTCTAGGAATTGATGCAGAGTGAAAGGAGCAGATCCAGGAGAACATTGTACACAGAGACTGATATACTATGGTAAAATCGAATGTAATGGACTTCTGTACTGGAAGCAATGCAATGACTCAGGACAATTCTGAGGGATTTATGGAAAAGAATGCTACCTACATTCAGAGGAAGAACTACAGGAGTGGAAAAACAGAAGAAAAACAACTGCTTGATCACATGGCCTGATGGGAATATTATTGGGGATGTAGACACTAAACGATAACTCAAGTCCAACTATCAATAATATGGAATTGGGTCTTAATCAATGAATGATATATGTAAAACCCAGTGGAATTTTGCATCAGCTATGAGGGAGTGGGGATTTGGGGGAGAGGGAAAGAACATGAAACATGTAAATATGGGAAAATATTCAAAATTAAAAATTAAATTAAAAAATAAAATAAACTCTTTTTAAATTTTATTTATTTGTTTGTTTATTTAGAATATTTGCCCATGGTTACATGATTCATAATTCCCCCCTCCCCTTCACTTCCCCCCTTTCCTGGAGCAGATAAGCAGTTCTCCTGGGTTCTTCATGTTATCATTGTTCAAAACCTTTTTCCATGTTATTCATATTTGCAGTTAAGCGATCTTAACATCAAAACCCCAGTCATATCCACGTAAAATCATGTGATCAATCATATGTTTTTCTTCTACATTTCTATTCCCACAGTTCTTTCTCTGGATATGGAGAGTGTGCTTTCTCATAAGTTCCTCTGGATTGTCCTCTTGGATTGGCGTCTGACTTTCCATGACCCCATTTGGGATATTCTTGGCAAAAATACTAGAGTGGTTTGCCTTTTTTTTTTCTCCGTTGGATTAAAGTAAACAGAGTTTAGTGACTTTTCCAGGATCACCCTGCTAGTGAATGTCTGAGGCTGGATTTGAATTCAGGTATTCCTGACTCCTGGCCCACTGCTCCATCCACTGAAACAACTAGCTTCCTTCATAATAAAAACTAATTCACAACTTCCCAAACTGGGAATAAACTTTCCCCTCACTGAGGAGAGTAGGCTAACACTTAAAGTGTTTACCACAAAATATTTCCCTCGCTAAGTTTGCTTGTGGTTGTGGCATAGCTGATATTTCCTTTCCTACAGAACATCTTTTCTCAGCTCTTTTGGCCTGAGCCATCTAGATAATCAGTCTCCCAATCTTGATTTGGAAGAGATCTCAGAAGTTCTCCATTTGAATAACAATCTTTTCTACAATACACCTAAGAAATGGTTTACAGCCTTTGCTTGAAATGAGGGGGAACTCACTGCCTTCCAAGATAGCCTATTTCTGCTTTTGAATAGCACTAATTATTAGGATATTTCTCCTTATATCAAATCTCAATTTCTTTTTGTGATTCTCACCCATTATTCCTGGTCTTTCATTCTGCAGCCAAGCAGAACAAGTCTAACCACTTTTCTTTGGGATAGGTACTCAAAGACACCTATTCTCAGAATGTCTTCTCTCTCTAACATTAAATATAGACAGCCCCATCAAACAATCTTTATTGGCATGATCTTAAGGAGCTTTGACATTTCTCCTTTCAAATCTTCTGAATGAACTCCAAGTTATCAATTTCCCTACAAAACTGTGGCACTGAGGACTGAGCCTAATATTCCCAATGGGAGGGGTCTTGGGGGAAGGTTCCTAACTAGGACAGAAAAAGGCGGGACTTTCATGCCCCATTTCCTGGAGTTTCTCAAGTGTAGCTTAATATAACATCTTTTTGGTTGTTTGTTTTATTTTTTTCTCTTGTGGTCCAAAAGTCCACTAAAATTGCCATTTCATTATTATACAAATTTTTGACTAATCATTCCTGCTTAACTAGGAAGCAGCCCCATTGTAAATTGGATAGAATGACAGACTTGGATTTGAGAAAATATGAATTCAAATCCTCCCTCAAATACTTTCTAGCTGTATAACACTGTGCAAATCTATTATGTATCCACCATGTAATAATCACTTTAAAATGCTTATTGACTGACTTAACCTTTCTCAGCCTCAGTTTCTCATCTGAAAAATGGGGATATACAAAACCTATATCATAGGGCTGTTCTCTGAATCAAATGAATATATATATAAAGCACTTTGTAAAATGTTAAATGATAAATATTAGCTATTACTAGAATACTCATGAGGTTACTTTTTTGGTCCCAACTGTAAGACTTTACATTGACTCTTATTACATTTCATCTTTTCTGATTCATCTCAAAATTCTAGCCAAGAGCCTGAGACATCTTAAAGGTCATTTAATGTGTTAGTGATCCTTCTCAGCTTCTTGTCATCTGCAAATATGGCATTCATGTCATATATGCCTTCAAGTCATTGATGAAATATTAAATAGCACAAGATCAAGCACTATTCTCTAGGACACTAAACTAGAGATATTTTAAGGTAGCTTGAGCCATTAATCCATTAAGCTACTCTTTGAATCCACAACTTACCTAGTTCCAAATTC
Source organism: Gracilinanus agilis (assembly GCF_016433145.1). Classification (NCBI taxonomy): domain Eukaryota; kingdom Metazoa; phylum Chordata; class Mammalia; order Didelphimorphia; family Didelphidae; genus Gracilinanus; species Gracilinanus agilis. The sequence goes on along the minus strand of NC_058132.1, from coordinate 554,260,971 downwards.
ATTTGTTTTGTCAGGGAATACATCCATTCAGTTAAATAAGCATTTATATTTAAGCTTAACTCAACAAAGCTTCATCAAGGAAGTAGCTTATAAACGATATATGGAATTTTAATAATAAATAAAGAGGGGAAGATTCATTCAATTTTGGAAGAGCAATGGTTTAAAGGAAGGAATCTGGAAGAGGAGCAGAAATGGAGGAGGGAATGAGAAAAACAGTCTGAATAGAAAGGTACTATTACTTAGTGAATAGAATGCTAGTCTTAGAATCAGGAATACAGGAGTTTGAATCCTGCTTCAAACACTAGCTGTGATTCTGGGCAAGTCAGTACACCACTCTGAGCTCCACTATATATGGTCATCCTATTTAGAGGAATGAGGACTTGGGCTGACAGAACCTTAAGATGACTCACTCCTTAAAGGTAACAGTGGAGGCACTAATTAGGGCCACTCAACACACACCATCCATCCTCACCAATACTAATTTGCTGACCTGCAGATGGATTTCAAGTGACCATCAAATAATAATAAAAATAATAACTTTTATATAGTGCTTACTTTGGTGGGGTACCATACTAAATGCCCTACAATTATTATCTCCATTTGATCCTCACAATGACCCAGGGAAGTAGGATCAGTTGTTATAACCATTTTACAGATGAACTAAATGAGGCAAACAGAAGTTAAGAGACCTGTCCAGGGTTACACAGCTAGTAAGTAGATAAGGACAAATTTGAACTCAGGTCTACCTGACTACAAGCCCAACTCTCTTCCCACTGCACCATTAAGGTACCCATCAAATCTTTCTTCCAAAATCCCTCTTCATAAGCTTCTCTTTTCATCTAGTCAATCCTATGTATCTCAACATGAAGAATATTGCTTGGCATAGTACCTTCGTTTCCTACAAAAATATGAGTGAAGGTTAATTTCCTATTTGTCAGTGATTTAATGTTTGTTTAAGAGGTGTTGTTTAAAAAGAAAGTGCTTGGGTTTCAGGAGAGACCTGGACAAGTTTCTGCACCTCAAATTCTCAATCTATAAAAACCAAGATAAGGTTCATATTTCCTACATGGAAGTACTATTGTGGGGAAAGAATTTTGTAAAAGTTCAAATATTATAAATATGAATTGTTTCTTTGCAAGAGTCCATGCAAAGTAACTGAACTATTTATCATTTGCATTCTAATAAGACTAGAGGATCTAAGACTGGCTCTAAAAACAGGTCTGTCTTTGACCAGATCAGTTATATCACAAACTGATAAGTCCTTTGCCCTAATCATCCAGCAGCCAGAATCAATGCTCTGGCAGACAAAGATATTATAATCTTAGTTGAATGAATTAACAGGAATAACCTACAGTTCATCTCATTTATCTTGCATGGAATTTGATGATCTTTTGTAAGCCCACAATGTGTTCTTTTGATAACTTATAGACCCTGAACTCCCAAGGAAATCTTCAGCTCTTAGAAATGTTATCTCAAAAGGAGGCTTGTGGCAATACTTCTTCAAGTTGGGTCCCATAGAGTGACAGTTTTGACTTACTGTTGTTTTGTTGTTTGTTTGTTTTTTCATGAAAACAATAGTCACCTTGGAGTAGTAACCAGCCTTTTTTTCCCTATACAATTCTAAGTGAAAATAGCACAGTAAAATATTATCCCCTCAATATGTATCTTCTTCCCTGAGAATTATCTCTCTTTCGACTTCAGTTAGGAGGCAAAAGAACCTAGATGGGAGGGAAGGGAAAAGAAAAAAGAGATAAGAGTTGGAATCAAAGATCTGGAGTCTGCCACTTAACTACTTATGTTTCTTTGGGCAAGACACTCAACCCCTTATGGCTTGGTTTCATTCTCTTTAACGTAAGATTATTATCTCATTTCTTATTCTCATAACTTACATGATGATAAACTTTATGTCAGAATTGTTGTGAGAATCAAACAAGGTTATGTATATAAAATATGATATAAATGATTTCTATTATCAATGTGTATAGACTATTATTATATTATTTAGGTTTTTATCTATAGCTATTATCTATAATGAATATATGTACTATCTTGGATATCTATATATCAACATATATATTATTTTAATGGTAGTGTTATTAGTTTAATTGTACCTGCCCTTTAAGATTAGCTTCATATATGTTAATAGCTCTTTATATATATATATATGTTTATATATATATGTATACCCAATATAGTGTATTCTATTTATATAATGGCTATAGATAATATATTAAATGACATAGCCAAAATGTGAAACCATGGAAAGAGTACAGACTTTGGAGTCAGAGGGCCTGGGATCAAATTCTTCCACTGATACTTCCTGTGGAATTTAAATTTCCTGGGGCTTGGTTTCCTCATCTCCATAATGAGGTAGGCTGACTAAATGGACTCTATGGTCATTTTCAGACCCAGCTCCATGATCCTTTGATCAACATGAATACTAGTGAGTCTTTTTTAGACAAAGTAGGAATGAACCAGACTAAAGATGCTAACCACCTCTAAATTCAGGCGGAGGAAGCTGTCAGAGGAAATATATGATAGAAATCATATAGTTCTTAGACTGTGTTCATTATAACTGATCCCTAACTCCAAATATGAATTCAAGTGTTCAAGTTAAGTCAACAAGCATTTGTTCAGAGCCCATATGCCAGGCACCGTGCTCAGTGCTAGGAACGCAAAGAAAAGCCCCAAAAGTTGCCCCTCATTTTGAGGAGAGATAATACATAAACAATTATGTACAAACAAGATATAGAGAGGGTAAATTGAAGCTAATCTTAAATGGCAGGCACAAATAACACTAATAATACTACTATTACAAATTATTATATATTATCAATGTAATTAGCGGTCATCATACCACTTACATGGTACTTTAAGGTTTGCAAAGCACTTTACAAATATTATTTCATTTTATCTTCTTAGCACCGTGGGTGGGAGATATTATTTTCATCTCAATTTTACACTTAAGGAAAATGAAATATTCTGCTGTTAAGTGATTTGCCTAGGGTCATATAACTAGTTAAGTGGCTTAGCAAGATTCACACTAAGGTCTTCCTGATGCTAAGGGAAAAAGAAGAGTCACTAAAAGCCAAAGGAAAGAGCATCCAGGGCAGACATGAACATCAGATGCAGCAGATTGGTTGAAGAAGAGTAGGACTGTGAGAGGACCATCAGATTTGGCAACTGAGAGATCACTGATAACTTTTGAGAAAGTCTTTGAGCTAAGAGTTTGAAAAGTCACACCATCGGTCAATTAGTCAAATAAGCATGTATTAATTACTTACTATGTTCCAAGCACTGTGCTAAGTTCTGTGAGTACAGGGAAAGGCTAAGGACAAGGTGAAATGTTATCTAGGACTTGAAAGGGAGGTCAGGAGGCAAAATTTAGGGGCAAGAGCATTCTAAACATGGAGAATAGCCAATGAAAATTCCCAGAGTTGTTGGATGAAGGGTCTTGGGTGAATAATAGAAAAGAGGTTAGTGTTACCAGATTAGAGTACTCAGGAGATAAGGAGGGGCAGTTAGGTAGAAAAATGAGTAGATCGCTGGACTTGGAGTCATGAAGACTTGTCTTTGTGAGTTCAAATGTAACCTCAGGCACTTACTAACTGTGTAATCCTTGGCAAGCCATATAACCATGTTTACCTTAGTTCTTTTATCTGTAAAAATGAGCTAGAGAAGAAAAACTCAAACTGAGTCACAAAGAGTCAGCTATGACTGGAAAAAAAAACCTGAAAAACAAAAACAACAAAATAATAGTGAGTCACTGGAATTGACTGAATAGGAAGGTGACATGGTCATATCTTTTCTCTAGGAAAAATTAATTTGATCACTGAGTGGAGGATAAATTATAGTGGAAAGGATGTGAGGCAAGGAAAACCAACTAGAAGGCTATCACAATAACCAAGCATGAGGTAGCAAGCATGTACAGCAGAGTGGTGACAGTGCCAGAGGAAAGAAGAAGACATATACAAGAGATGCTACAAGGTAGAATCAATAAGATTTAGCAGCTGATTTGCTGTCAGTGTGGAGAATGAGATCATAGAGAATGACAACTAGATTGTGAACCTAGGTGACTGGAAGAATCATGGGACCCTCAGCAGAAACAGGAAAGTTAGAAAGAGATGATGGTTGGGAGGAGGGTTCAGTTGGGAGCATAAGTCCACTATTGGACATTTTGAGTTTCAGATGTCTATGGGGCAGCCAGATGCCAATTATAAGTAATATCAGACTTCTGACCAATAACTGAAGGAATTTAATGTCATCCACCCTGATATTTCCACTGATAATTGAACAAAAAGATATAAAGAAGTTGAACATAAAGAGAAAGATAATGTAGGTTCTTCTTCTTAAAGGTAAATTAAAGGACTTTAAAGAATTGTTTTTTTTTAATCCTTGTACTTCGGTGTATTGTCTCATAGGTGGAAGATTGGTAAGGGTGGGCAATGGGGGTCAAGTGACTTGCCCAGGGTCACACAGCTGGGAAGTGGCTGAGGCCGGGTTTGAACCTAGGACCTCCTGTCTCTAGGCCTGACTCTCACTCCACTGAGCTACCCAGCTGCCCCAAGAATTGGTTTTAATACACACTCAAAGGCAGCAAATCATTATTTCATGAGATACTTCCTCATTTTTCTTTCAGTGCCAATCTTGAAAATAGTTACAATTTACTCAACATTGTTGAAAAAGTATAGGGTATATGAAATCTCTTAAGAGCTTAACGAGGTTATCTAACCTAAGCAATCATATAGCTGGTTACTTGGGAATTTCCTTGTGAAAACAGGCATAAGGTGGATAATGAAAACTCTGTTAAAAATATGGTTTAGGATCAAGAAATAGAAGAGGCTATGGGCTAATAGATTTCTCAATGTCACCTCAAAAACTGTGAAAAGCAGTAGTTGAGAAAATTAATTTGCAGAGAATTTAGCATGAACTCTCACTAAGCCTGGTGATCCTGGTAACACTTATATGTGAATCTTGAAGGAAGACAATAAATAGATATGAAATTGAATAGATTTAACATTTTAATCATTTTCTCCATAGGTGACAATAGTAGAATTATCATATTTGCACTTTGTTACATATCTATCCATAATATTTAAGTAAGTTGGGAAGAGTAATTAGATGGAGGGACATATCTATAGAAGAATTGATGCTAGAAATGACATAATTTTTATGACTCTCATAGGAAAGTTTTCAAAGATCCCATAAAGTATTTGTACCCACCAAAAAAAAATTGGACCAAGCATTAGTGCACTGTTGACTGATTTGTGAATTTCTCCAACCATCCTGGAAAGTAATTTGGAACTATGAAACTATTACAAAACAATTCATAACTGTTGACCCAGAAGAAAAATTACTAGATCTATTACCTTAAAGAGATCAAAGAAAGAGTAAAAGGATCCATCTATACAAGAATATTTACAGCAGTTATTTTGTGGTGACAAAGAATTATTAACTAATGGGATGCCCATTAATTTGAGAATGTTTATTTATTACATTATTTGTTACATTAAAATTCTTAAGTAACTCCTCCCCTTTCTCCATTAGAGAAAGCATCATCTGACAAAATTTAGCAAAATGAAATATAGAAATATAAAATTGTGTCTTGTTTATTTCTATTTACCAGTTCTTTTGCTAGAGGTGGGATTCTACTAAAAGCCTTGTCTGACTCCAAATGCAATACCCAATATGGGACATTCTTCTCTTCTTGTATTTATATCTAACCTCTGAACTGTGTAATACTCAAATGCATATAAAAATACTTTGCCAATTTAAAATGCCATAGAAATGTCTCTTTGTGGATGCAGTTTTATTATAAAAATGAAGAATCACAATTCTCATGATTATTATTTTAATTATGATTAGGTGAAGAAATATCTGGATATGCCAAACTCTTGGCTCAGGTTATTCAAACATTCAACTTAAAGATGGAAAGTAATTCTTCACTTTGTTTGTCCCTTGTTAACAATCCTGAAAACAATGGCCACAGACAACTCCAAATACAGATTTTCAGTAAATACAACAGTATCTTCAATAGCTTGAGAACTTCTAAGCTGAGAATTTAGTAGACCTCCATACTTCAGGGGACAAAAATGTTGGGGAACCACAGAAAATCTTACAGTATAAGCAGTCTCACACCTCCATTCTACACACTAAACTTCACTTCCTTTCATGAATATTCATAAAATTCTGCCATCTAGAATAGCGATATTTATTACAGTCTCCTAAAATACTGACATAAACTTGGCTCCCATATCTCAGCCTAGTTCTTAGCTCAGTAAATGTGTCTGTGTTATAAAAAGTACCTACTCTATTGGCCAATATATTTTTTAAAAGATGTAAATGTGGAAAAAAGAAAGATGTAAAAAGAAAAGTAGATATAAATCTTAAACCATAGTCATTAGGGTGCTCAGATAAAATATAAAAGGTAAATATATATTATAAGACATGGTAATAAGGTGGTCAGACGTTCCAGAAATTAAGCTGAAATATAAAATATAGAGATGACAAGGAATTAAATAGCATGAAACCCTGAGATACTTATTAAGCCATCAGTGGGAATCAAGATGATGATGTCACACCTTGCTAGCAGAGGAAGGATGACTCGTGCAAAGTTGGACAAGATCCAGTTTGTGCTGTAGATTTATGCAGTTAATTTCGTCCCTCGACTGCATTCAGATGAGCATTTCTCCCCGACATACACCAAGAAAATTGCTGCATTATAGCTGTGTTAATGGTAATCAGCATGCTAATGAGCACCAGAAGGTCGTTATAGAAAAGAGAGATTCAAAGATGTATAACCTAGAGGAAAAAAGAAAGTAATTCTTCAGGGAATGTGAGTGTCTTGTTTGTAGGTCATAGATTATTTGTTTTGGTCACTTGCATTGCATGGGGAGTTTAATTTAAGGAGGGGAAAAAATGAAGGTTTCAGAATTGTGAGATCAACTGGGTTTAATTAAATATATTAACAGTGGATTGTCTCAATTCTTTGCAAAACAGAACCTTCCTTGATAGACTTGGGAAAGTAATAAATAGAAGTAAATAGAAAATTCCTTATTAGGATTACATTCAGGGGTCAATAAAATGTGGTTTATATTTGTCCTCAGATCAGAAGGCACTTGGTGATGAATTGGCAGGGAAGGAGTCAGAAAGTTAGACAAAAAAAGACAATATAGAGAAATCGTCCCGGTATTGCATTAAGAGTTTCAGATCCTAAGCCTTCCTAGAAAATTGAGAAATATTTTATTGTTTACTGCAGGTGCTCATTTTGGCTCCAAAAGGTTAACTATTCATTGAAACTGACAAAAGAAGTCATTCTATCAGCAACCCTCCTTATGTTAAGTTATTAAAAAGCTCAGTGAGATAAATTTTGTGAATATTTATGTTAAGCTTGTTCTGCTTCTAAACAAAACAAAGAAAAATATTTTGAAAGGTGGGGGTCCATCAAAATGTGTGGTTCTATTGTAGTCCTGGATAATATTTAAATTAGGTAAAAATAGTGGTTTTTAGTTTTCATTTTTTGGTCTTAACATGTAATGTTAAACGTAGAATTTTGCTAAAATATTCTTTGAATAGGTCTTATAATTAGAGTACTGCTTTGTAATTAAGAAATAAAATGAAAAATACTATTAATTTATATTTCTCTTGTCAGCTACCAAGTGGAATTTGTCACAGTCTTCCTAATGAATGGTTTCTTAATCTCATAAAAAAATAACAATTAGAAGACTCAAGGATATAAAACATAAATCTCTCAAATCAACTGACCTAAGGAAAGTCCATGACACAATACAAGACAATAGTTCCATATGTTTTTTAAAGCTATCAAATTTCTGTGTCCCGTGAAACTAATCTGAAGGATAATCATGCAGACCCAGAGTTCTGTACTTTCTTCACATTTAGCATAGTTTAGCTCTAAAATTCAGGCTTTATGATACTTATCTTATGGGGAAGAAAGTGAACTTTCTTGGATAATGTCCAGATTTCTTATCTTTCCTCTAAGTCAGAACAGAATCCCAGTACCAGAAAAAATAGGTTGGTGTAAAGAAAAGGCTTTTAATCATTTTTTGTATTGTAGACCTTTCTGGAAATCTGAGGGGTCTATAAACTCTTTCTTAGAATGGTATTTTTAAATGCATAAAATAGAATATATGTGATTATAAGGGACATAAATTTTGTTATTATAGTTAAAAATATATTTTTTTAAAAGTTCATGGACCCCAGGTTAAGAAAACCTACTAAAAAAAGTAATTCCAAGAATTCAGGATGGTTCTATAGCATCTCCTAGATGAATCAGACTGAGAATCTTCCCTGTTGACTCCTTAAAATCATCATTATCATCATCATCACTGATGATCATTATTATATCTATAAATTATATTATTTATAGTAATAATTTGCAAAGTGTTTTCCATATATTAACTCATTTGGACCCTAAAACTATCATTCAAGTAAGGTGCTATTATCATTGCTCTTTTACAAATGAGGATGATGAAGATGAGAAAGCTTAAGCAACTTGCCCAATTTCACATAGCTAAGTCATATCTGAGACAAGATTTGAAGTGAGATCTTCCTACTCCAAATTCCACGCTCTATCCACTGTGCCACTTAGCTACCAACATGTGTGTCTCCCCAATCCTCAAAAAAGACAACAAAGATCTTCTTGATTCATTTACTCCTTCTAGCTACTGTCTTCTCCTTCCTTTCACTACTAAATTTATTGTAAAAGTTGTTTAGGCTTCACATCTCCACTTTCTTCCCAACCTAGACTTTCCTCAACCCTTGTGAATTTGTCTTCTGTCCCCCAAACTCTACTGAAATAGCTTGGGGTAGACTTTCCCCATAGAATGAATACACGAACAATTTGTTCAGTGGCCATAAAGGTGACTAGAGAGACACTTCGAGCTCTTAGAACTTACTCAGAAATTGAAGATACCAAGGTCATCTTCTGCATCCTGGACCATCACCAGTCACCCTGATTTTGACTTGCCACTGGACTTCAATGACTCTGAAAGAGTGAGGCCAACTTTGTGCAACTCCGCCTTACTAAAATCCCATTCATGGACAAGTCAAGACTTAACCTATGATATTATGTCACTGGCCCTCTCCAAAAATGAAGGACAAACAATTGAAAAAAGTCTCTCAATGGGTGTCAATGCTCTTCTAAAATCCAGTGACTTTTTTTTGGTATTCCTACTCTGATTAAAAGAATATCTCAAAAGTGTTAGTATAGTTTAATCTTTAATAATTTATAGAATTAAACACTGAACACCAGCAGTTCTCAAACTTTTTGGTTTTGAGACCCTTCTGTACTCTTTAAAATTACTGATGAGCCCAAAAACCTTTTGTTGACATGAGTTATATCTATCAATATTTGCCATCTTAGAAATTAAAACTAGTAAAACTTTAAAATATTTATTAATTCATTTTGAGGTAATAAACCAAGCATATGTTAACATAAATATGATTTATTTAAGAAAAATACATTTACTAAAAATTATGAGAAAGAGTAGCATTGTTTTGCATATTTTCCAAATTTTTTAAATGTCTGAGTACAGTTGAAGTCTCATTTTTACTACTGCATTCAATCTGTTCTGTGCTTTAGTTATAATATCGAAAGAAAATGCAGTCTCCTACAAGTATGTAGATGAAAAATGGAGTACTTTAATAGGCAAATAACATCTTTGTATCTTTATGAAAATAGTTCTGACTTTTTGGACACTCTTTAATAATATTACTTTGGTATAGATCACACTTTGAGAAGCACCACTATAGACCACTACACATGCTTAGAACACCTCTCTTGTCATCTCCCCCACAACAGATTCACTATTTTACTGCAAAATGAAGTCTCTCTTAACAGCTCCCTCTACCCAGTAACTAGTGTATTCTCTCCCTAAAGACCTTACATTTAACTACCTTGTATTAGTTTCTAATTATTTTTGCATATATTTATTCTTTATAATCTTAATATATACATGCATTTTTTCCTTAAATAGGATATAGGTTTCTTGAGAGAAATAATGATTTCTTTTTTTTATATTTGTGTCCCCAGCACCTAATTATGTGTGGCACATAGAAGGTAAATGATAAATAATATAAATATATAAAATAAAATAAATTTGTTTGATTAATTACTCTCAAATCTATCTCTTCAGACATGACATCTCAAGACTGAAGATATGGATCTCTAACTTTTATGGATTATATTACAAGACAATGAAAAGTATACTGGCTCTCAGGTCAGTTCCAAATTTCACCTCTATGATTTCAGGAAAATGATATAATGTATCTGGGATGTAGTTGCCTCATCTGTAAAATTAGATGGCTAGACTAGATGACCTCTGAAGTTCCTTCAAAGTCTAAATCTATATTCCTATGATCTATACCTTGACATCTTAAAATAAGGCCTAAAAGGCCATCTGTTTTCTTTCTTCCTAAAAACCTACTCCCCTGCTGGACTTTACTATTTCTGATATTTATTCAGTGCAACATCATTCACCCTTCTTTAAAATTTGGGGGATCTCTGATTTACTTCTTCATCTCTCATATTCAGCCATACCATGTAATTTCTACTTCCCCAATATCTCTCCTATCTCCCCCTTTCTCTGTTTCCACTCTAGTGAAGGCTCTCCATCAATTGCCTAGATGCTACAAAAACAGTCTTTTTAATGTCTTCCTATCTCTACCCTCTCTCTCTTTAATCCATTCTTTGTGCCACTACCAGAATAATATTTCTTATAACTATATCTGGTCATGGCATACCTCTGCTCAAGAATCTTCAGTGTTTCTTTATTGTTCACCAGGATAGGTTCAAGCTATTCACCTGACATTCAAAACCCTCCCCATTTGGACACCACTCTCTTTTAATCTTCATCTCAATATTACTCCTTTATGTTAATTCTAAGCTTAATCAACCTGCCTTCTTCTATTTGCTGGATATACCTTATATTTTCCTGCCTATATGCCTTTGCTCACTGCTCACTCACTACCTTTGGAAAGTCCATCCTCTTCTAGGTCAATTCTTCAATAAAATCTCCCTTGGATTCTTTGGTTGGTAATAACCTGCCCCCCTCAGACTCTTACCACCTCTTCATCTTTTTTCCTGAGGTGTTACAATAGCATCTTAATTAGTGCTTTCTAAAAGTTTCTCCCTTCTCAAATCAATGGTCTATTCAATGATTTTTCCAAAGTATAGGAATAACCATTCCAATCTTATACTTAAAAAACTTTTGAAATCTTCACTGAATACTTCAAAGACCAACTCCCCTGGCATTTAAATCCTTCACAGCTTGGCTCCTATCTAAGAAGGTTTCCAATGTATCCAAACACTTTTCTGGAATCAGATCAATTCTACTATTTCTATTAGTAAAATTATATCAGACAACTACCCTGTGACTGTCCAGACCAAAAATACCTTTCTCTGTCTATGATGTTCAGTCGTTTTAGTCTTGTCTGACACTTTGTGACACTAGTTGGAATTTTCTTGGCAGATATTGAAATGTTTTGCCATTCCCTTCTTCAACTCATTTCACGAGTGAGAGAATTGAGGTTAAATATGGCAAAAGACTTGCCTAGAGTAAATGTCTGAGGACAGATTTAAACTCAGGAAGATGAGATTGCCTGACTCCAAGTCCAGCAGGCTATACATTGTGCCACTTACCTGCCCTCTTCCCTGTCCATAGCTCTCTTATTTATTTTGTTTTTCCCTCTTAAAATGAAACCTCCTGGAGGACACGGACTCACTTGTATATTTGTATCTGCAGTATTTAGAAGTAAGAATTTTTCATTTATTTATTCTATATGTTCTAACTGGACTTCTTGATTTTCCTCACATATAACATGCCATTTTGTGCCTTTGTACAGATGGTGCCCATGCCTAGGATGCATTTCCTCCTCTTCACTGACTCTTAGAATCTCTAGTTTCTTTCAAATCTCAACTCAGATGAATCCCCCAATTCTGATTTCTTCTGCCCTAATTATCTTCTATTTATTTTGTATAAAGTTATACATGTACATGTTGCTTGACCTTATAGACTACAAGCTCCTTAAGAGCAAAGGCTGCTTTGTTTTTGCCTTTGTATTCCTATATTTGCATCCTTGTATATCTCTTATCTTTGAATCCCTAGTGCTTAGCATAGTGCCTTAGGGTACATAGGTGTTTAATAAATGCTCCATGATCCTGAAAGACTTGTGACAAGGAATGGCATTTATCTCCAGAGAAAGAACTGTTGGAGTCAAATGCAGACCAAAGCATACTATCTTTCACATCAGTGTATTTACAGTTTTATTTGAGAGTTTTAGTTTTGAATGAGTGCTTTTATGACAATGACCAATATGGAAGTGTGTTTGCATGATAATAACAATATAAAATAAAATAATTTGATTTTTAAGACCCTTTATTATACTGGCTGCCTTCCACTAAAACAATGATTCCCAAACTTTTTTGGCCTACTGCCCCCTTTCTAAAAAAATATTACTTAGCCCCTTGGAAATTAATTTTTTTAATTTCTGCAGCACCCATGAGGGTGCGGTGGTGCCCACTTTGGGAATCACTGCTCTAAAAGCTCTTCAGCTGATCAGTGTCATTCCTTAAATGTCATAACTGTCACTATAATCTAACCAGCAAAGAGTATACAGGCATCTTCTGGCCTTCAGTCATCCTGAATTTGTCAGTGTTCAAATTTGAACTCATCTTCTGAAGCCAAATTTATCCTTCTTTCCAATACAAGATGTGAGATTTTGAGGTCCATTTGCAGTTGAAGACAGTAGGTTTGACAGAGAAAAAGCCATGGTGAAGATTTTTCAAGGAGAGGAATCTACCCTGGGATGGTGGTTAGAGGAATCTACCCTGGGATGGTGAGAACTTATGCCTGCAGTGGAGATGCTGCTGAGACTCCAAATTGGTAGAAGATTTCTCTCTGAGTTCTGGCTCTCTCTGAATGGATCTCACTGTGCTCTAGACAGGGTTTGCAACTGAATCAGAAACGAGATTGTGAAGATGAGAATCAAGAAGGAGAGCAAAGCTTGAGGGGGTTGAGACTGTGCTGGAAAATCCTGTGCCCAGTCCAGCAGAGATACTACATGGGGAGTTCCTGAAGCATTGGATGTGTGCATTGCCCCTCCATACATATTTCCCATGGGAAGGACTCCTATATGAGATCTCTCTACTCACTCTTCCCATCAATTTTGTATATATTTCTAGGAAAGTATGCCCTACATCAGGAGGAAATGCCATAATGTAAAACTTCTCACTGATTCACCAGTAAATGCCTTTTTACTCTATACTAATTATAATCTCTAGTAAGGACACCATTTTGGGGAATGTAATGATGAGTTTGTAAGTTACAGTTTTAAGTGCAGACCCACAGAATACTTTGAACCTGGAGTAGTCATCCTTAGGGGAACCCAACTCACAGGTGTGACTAGGGGGAGAGGGGTTTGCCCAGAGGGGTATCACAAATAAATACCAGTCCCAGTTCTTCTGCTTGATACTTAATGTAAACTTGGAAAAACCATTCTCTAAGTGAAAATTTCCTCTTCTGTGAAATAAGAGGTTGGACTTAATGATTTTAAGTTAGAGAACTTGAATTTTAACCTATATGGAATGATGAGTCTTTGAAAGTCTTTGGTGTCATAATAAGATTAATCTGTTGATGTGTAGGATGGAATGAAATGAGAATAGCCTGGAGTCATGGATACCAATTAGGAGGCTATCACAACAGTCTTGGTATCATGAGGTAAGGGCCAGAATCAGGTTGATGGCAATGGGATTGCAAATGATAGGGGAAATGGAAAAATCATAAAAGAAAAATCAAATGGCCTTGTTACATGATTTACTAGAGGAAGCAAGGGAAAGGCATGAATCAAAGATGGCTTTAAAGTTTAAAGTCAGAATGAGTGGAAGAATGATAGTATTTTTGCCAAACTTATTCTGGCTAAAATTAAGAAGTATGGAGAAGCCAGACAGAGAACAATGAAATGAGTTCAGTTTCAGCTGTGTAGATATATTGACAATGATATCGATATATTGATTGACCCTAAAGTATTCTTTTGATGTTTCATCATGGAAGATGGATCTTAGATTCTTTTTTTTTAAAAATACTTGCCTTCTGTCTTGGAACCAATACTACTTATTGGTTGCAAGGCAGAAGAATAGTAAGGGCTAGGCAATGGGGGTTAAATGACTTGACCAGGGTCACACAGCTGGGGAAATGTATGAGGCCGGATTTGAAACTAGGACCTCCTGTCTCTAGACCTGGTTCTCAATCCACTGAGCTACCCAGTTGCCCCCGAATCTGTAGATTCTTGAAGGTAATTGCAATAGAGGACATGCTCTGATAGTTGTAAACCTTATCTTCTCTCCTTCAGTAACCAGTACCTCCTATCTCCCAGAAAATGACCCTGCTTCCCATTTTACTTAAAAATTTGAGGCCCTCTCCTCTGAATTCCCTCATTTCTCCTAATTCATACATGGAAACATCACGGAATCCTAGTTCATCCTCTTTCATTTTGCTCTAACATCAGAGAACTAGGTGGCTTTCCTCCTTTCCAAAGCCAACTTCTTCCACTAGTACCTTTAATACTATTATTTCCTGTCTCCTTTCTCCTTTGATTGTTCCCTACCTCTCTTTTCAGCATCTCCCTACTTGTTAATTAACTTCTTGTTTACAAACAGATAGAGATATCAAATATCCTTTTTTTTTAATTACTTGGCTTGGCCAATCTTTCCAGATGTCATCATTTATTCTTCTTCCCTTTCATTACCAATCTCCTAGAAAAAGTCATCTATGCTGCCACCATTTTTTTTAGCATTTACTCATTCATTAGTCACTTGCAGTATGACTCCAACCCTATTACTGTGTTGAAATATTCTGGTTTTTCCTAAATGGGCCCAAGTTCCTCCACTATTCCTCATGCGATATGGTTTCCAGATCTCTCACCAAAATATCATATGATTCACAAGTATCATTATAGAAAGTGTGCTACCAGACACATTTTTATGAACACTTTCCCAACTGGAAATCTCCCCAGAGACAACCATACCTTACTTTAGGTTCATATAGTTTTTAGTTCAAACTTGGGATCTAAACCAAAAGTTTAGTCTTGGGCTGGTATCCTGCCCCCATCTTGAGTTTGCTCTGGGAAAATCACCAATTGTCACTCACATTTAGATCTCTATAGATATGAATAAAAGAGTCAGTGTCAGATTTTATATGCTTAGGCTCAAAGATCACTGCAGACAGTGATTGTAGCTATTAAATGAAAAGACACTTGCTCTTTGGAAGGAAAATTATGACAAATCTGGGCAGCATATTAAAAAGCAGAGACATCACCTTGCTGACAAAGATCCATATAGTTAAAATTATGTCTTTTTTCCAGTAATAATGACTGGCTGTAAAAGTTGGATTATAAGGAAAGCTGAGCACAATAGAATCAATACTTTCAAATTCTGGTGCTGTAGAAGATTTTTGAGAATCTCTTGGACACAACAAAGAGATAAAATCAGTCAATACTTAAATAAATTAATACAGACCACTCATTAGAAAGACAAATACCAAAGCTGAAGCTGAAATACTTTGGCCACATAAAAAGAAGATACGACTCTTAGGGAAAGATTTTGATGGTGCAAAAGATAGAAGGAAAAGGAATGAGGAAACTATAGAAGATGAAATGGGAAGAGAGTGGTATGGAACCAACAAGCAAGAGCTTGGACAGATGCCAGAAGATAGTGGGGCATAGAAAGGTCTAACATCCATAGGGTCACAAAGACTTGGAAATTGCAGAATTTACTATGGGAAAAAGCACAAATACTAGTTCATGTTTAAATCTCTACAAATATGAATAAAAGAGTTGCCAGTTCCTGTACACTCAAGCTGCCAAATGTGTTTACCAGGGAGAACCTATGGCTTACTCTATATCAGTTGAAGAAGATGCAAAGCCCACAGACACTGTAATAAACATAAAGTATATATAAAGCCCTAGGACCCTTAAACAATTCAGAAAACATATAAAGATCTATGAAAAGAATTCTCCATCTCTGTGGGAAACCACTTTTCCACTGGGTCCTAAAGTTTTCCAAACTCTGTGCCATCCTCTGGCTTGAACTCCACTTGGAAAGTAAATAAACTCAAAGCTACTCAGGTTTTATGAGGCTCAAATGTATAGAGTAGAATAACATTTTTAGAGATAAAACCAGGTAACTATCTCTGCAAGGGCTGAAGCCCCCCACCTCCCCATCAATGAAATCTCTGAAATTTGTGGAAATAATAAAGTGCCTGAAAATTGTTTTAAAAAGAAAGAAAAGACACAGCTATCCACCAAAATCCTGGACACCATCAAATGGTTCGACACCAATAATACTTGTGATTTTTGTTAAGAAAAATGACATTAAAAGAAGATACCTTGCAAATATATCTTAAAGACAACTAGCCTTTTCTATTGGATCTATAACTGAAACCTATATGTATTTTCTGCCCTTTTAATAATGTGAGTTCATTGAGAGCTTTGCACATAAGAAAAGCTTAATAAATGCTTTTTCATTCATTCATTTATATCAGTAATTCCCAAAGAGGGCGCCACCGCCCCCTGGTGCAGCAATCCAGGAGGGTGGTGATGGCCACAGATGCATTTGGGGGCAGTGATAGTATGTGACAGGGGGCACTAAGTAATATTTTTTCTGGAAAGGGGGCGGTAGGCCAAAAAAGTTTGGGAACCACTGATTTATGTCATCCTGCTACCAGAAAAAAATGAAATCAATCTACCTCAACCCCCAGCTCAATTGCCTCCTACTTATAGCAGTATTGCTTAAAGACTGACCTATGTGGTTAGCAGAAGATCCTAGAAGATAAAGAAATCTAATTTGTCCACTTTCATTAACCATGGTTTTTTGCTCACCCCACAAACAAGTTTTCAGAATTATGCAGCTTCTGAAAGTGACCTCCTTGAAATTCTCCTTCAATAAACCCATAGCTTCTCACCCCCCATTTAGGGAAACCCTGAAAAGAAAAGTCTTGTCTACAAAGCGTGTGTGTGTGTGTGTGTGTGTGTGTGTGTGTGTGTGTGTGTGTGTGTGTGTAGACTGCCTGAAAATGTTTTTAAGCTCAAAAATGTCCATCACTCCCTAAAAATACAAATTACACATAATGTGCATATCTATCATTAAACAAAAGCAAATTATTCACAATAGTTGAGTAAAATTACCACCAAAAGATTATGAAAGAGCATAATGTTATAGTTTAGCAGAAACCAAGGAAACCCAATATGACCAGCAGCTCTTTTTCTCCTTTCTTATTCTTCTTCTGTAGCAAAGTGGAGTATAATGCCCTTAGGTTTTTTTTCACTATATATGTAGATGTGGCAAAGAAATGAGCTGCTCTCATAGAGGTTTGGAGACTAGCACAATTAAAATGGTTCAAGTGAATTTGTTTATCTTTTTTAAGGCAGTATTTCTATATTGGGAGCATCTACTCAAATCAGCTATTTTACCATAATATAATTCAACAAAATATTGTTTTAGTCATAAGAAAATTCTATAGAAGGAAGCATATTGGATGAAGTATTGCTCATGGTGTAATTTTAATTCTAAAAAATCTTGCTAAGAGGGCTTATTTAAATAGGCTCTCTCTGAGATGAATATTTAGGGAAAAAAATTCCTACAGGATGATTTATAGCAAAATTATATGAACAGAATGAAGGACAGAAGAATTTTATTAGAAAAGGGTCTCATTTCCACAAAATATAAATTATACCTTTTAGAAAATATATTGAATTTTATTAATATTCTGTAGACAGCCCGAAGTGTTAATCTCCACCCATACCTATAAGATTTTCATTATGATGTACAAGGTGTATTTACCCTTTAACCAAATAATTTTTTGAGCAGCACAGTGGAGCCTTGATTCAGGTTTACATACTTTACAAAACATTTTCACTTGAGCCACAAAATATTGTTGAATATTTTGTATTGTTGGTAACTTATAATGATGTCACTCTGTATACCTATGCAGCAAACACTTTTGCTATAGGATATAGCTATTTATGTACGTATAGATTAATGGTGAATTTATTTTGCATCACATCTAAAAAGAAGGCTTTTCCACCCCAGTCTCCTTCATTTTCTACCATTAATGGCAGTACTACAACTATTAATGATAATGTTATTGCAATAAGTTTGACTTTTTCTTTCTAGACCATAAATAAAGGAATAGCATTGTCATAATTTAAAGGTATAAATAAAAATTTTATACAAAATCCAAGTATTCTATTTATGCCTATCAGATGAAAAAGTAAATTTATTCTTTATTATTATATTTTGATGATGAACTTAAGATAATTCAGAGTATTAGATACAAACACTTTTCTATGTTCTTTTCATGAGATTTGAAAGCATTAACTAGATATGTTATATATCAGTCATGGAATGACTATTATTCAGAACATACCAGTTTAGTAACTGTACCACTGGAAAAAGGATGAAGGTTAGGAGTTTGACATTAGGTTCATTTGACTAATAAACTTCAATCATTGAATGATATGCATATTTTAAACCACCTTGCAATGAACAATTTGCTCTTAGAGAGCAAACCATAACCTATGAGAAAGAAGACTCATTATTGAAATGCACTATGTAAAGTCATTGATCATTACTCCAGTTTGGGCAAGGGAATAATTCAAGTAAAAACAGGGATGTGCTGGAAAATGTTCAACAACTGGATCCCTGAAATGGCATGACTCACTTTTAAGTTTAAGCCACATTATTAGCATTTTCCCTAGAAGCGTTCTCCAAATACTTTCTTAAATATAGATAATCAAGAAAACAACCAATCAAGCCATGATATGTAATGATATGAAATGTACATAAAATTATTTCTTAGATTTCTAAATACTCATACTGAAAATTTAATGATTGCCTCTCGTGAATAAGCTAATTCTGGCACAGCCCTTGAGGAAAGGCCACTAATTTAAAATTTTTTTTTAATTTCTGGAGACATTACTTTTTAGTCTATTTTTGAATGGCTTAATTGAGATAATTCATTATAGGAAACTGCATATTTTTCAATAGGAATAGAGAAGACTCAGAGGAGACAAATATATTAAGGGTTGAAATTTGGAAGAGTAATTAAGGTTTTTTTTTCCTATTTGGCCCAGAAAGGCAGAATTTGAACCAATAGATGGAAGTTACAGGAAGAATATTTTTGCATAATGTAGTGGAAAACTTCCTAATTATTTAGAGTTCTCTTAAAAAAATGATAGACATGAGACAGTGAGTTTCCCTTCACCAGCAGTCTTCAGATAAATACTAGAAGCTATTTATATGGGAAGCTTAAACAGGAATCATGCTTTGGGTGGAGGTTGAACTATGTGGAAGCTGAGATTCCTTCCAAATTTGCAATTCCATGATTCTTTCTTTTTACCTTAGGACTATGAAGGCTTTATGTTCCTTTTCTATTTGTACTCATGATTTCCAGAAGTAATATGCTTAGCAAATCAGTCAGCAAACTCATTGACAAAGGCTGCACACTATTATATCTCACCATATCCAAGACTAGGATATGATCTATAAAAATACTTTAATAAATTTATGATATAAGTATCAAATAAAGTACAGATATTACCTCTATCAGTGAATGTTGCAATCCACCCATACCTTCTCCTCTGCATTCTTGTCCATGTTTTGCACAGAATTTTTAAGAAGGGATGACCTTCCTAACATTCTGGAGCCCTTCTTCTAGGTTACAGGGATTTTGTGAATATAAGTGGAACATTTTTTATGTTCATCTATTATCCCCAAAATCTTGCTGAATAACATACTTTCTTCTTTTTTCATTCATAAATTTCTTGGATAATATCTGTCATGCTACTTTTAGGAAATATTCTAAAATTTTTTAAACTTTTTTTGTATTCATTTTTGTTATTTGTTGAACTCTAAAATGTTCAAATTTGTTAACAATTTTGTGGTGTGTTTAGTGCCTAGAACCAATTATCAAAAGGACTGGGGGTGTCTTACTTTTAGACCACTAGTTTTACACTTTTTCTTTTATTTAATCTGGGTTTCACTGCTCTGTGAATCTTCTGCGGTACAAACGCCTCCACTAAAAGAGATCAGCAATTCCTCTATGATCTGTAGTCCTTTTTTTTTAACTTATAGAACAGATATTTTACTTTGCAAAAGAATTTTTCAGCATACAGATGGTCTCACTCCTAGGTTTACTTCAATAATCCTATTTCACTATCAACAAATGGCATTTTAAGCAGAGTGTACAGAACATGTTAAGTGGAGTACAGTAAGGTCCCTATATCTGCAGAGAATAAATTCCAAGATTTCCCTAAGATGCTAAAACCAAAGATATAAAAAAACACCTGCTGCACACACACAAACACACACACACACACACACACACACACACACACACATATATATATATATATATGTTTTCTCTCCTCTCCTGCCACTGGGCTGGGTACTCCCTGGGCCTCCCCCATCAAAAAAAAGCATAAATGGGAACAAAAGAGACCACCTTGGGGCAGACCACTGCCATAGGTAGACCCCTTGTGCTTCTGGTTGTCCAATGATATCTGAGATCATAGGGGGAAATAAAACTTTATTTAAGAGGATGCTAATGTACTTTATTTTTTTTAATTATTTTAAAATGCCCAGTTAACTCCCTCCTTCCTTCTCCTCCACTCATTAGAGGAGGAATAAAAAGTATATGTACATATAAAATATGTCTTCCTTATTTCTGTATATTAGTTCTTTCTCAAACCTGTAATTTTAGAAAGTTGTCTTTGGCACTAAGAGATTGAGTTACTTGCCCATAGTCATACAGCTAGTAGGGACTTGTACACCATTCTGTCTGACTCCAAGACTAGAGCTACCTCTTTCATGGCACCCTACAAAGACAAAACTGAAACCAAAATTAAAAATTAAAGGACTCTGAGAGATGGCTATAATAAACTAATAACTTATAACCTTTTAAAGATTTTTACTTTCAAGATATTCTTTCCTCGTTTTATTAATCTTCAAATCTGGACTTTTTTAAACCAAGAAAAAAAGATTCGTAGGTAATTTAGGCATTATCTCTTCATTATATTATAGAAATCATTCCAACCCAGACTTTTTTGAGTTCAAACCAAGTGATAGTTAAAGTGATTATCAGAAGCTGCTAAAAATATTAGTGATGTATATTATGTCCAAGATCCATAGACTGTAGTTTATCAGAATCATGAAGCACATTCAAAAATCAAAGATATAGGTAAAAACAAAGATATTCTTCTAAGAATCAAAAAATTCCTATGATCTGTGGCTTGAATCAGAGCAATATCCATTTGCAAACAAACTGAGATTCCTGTCTAATATTCATTCTGACTAGTATCCGTGGAGTACTTCGTGTCATTGGAACATAGATCTAGAATCAGATCATCTAGTCCAGCGGTTCCCAAACTTTTTTGGCCTACCGCCCCCTTTCCAGAAAAAATATTACTTAGCCCCCTGGAAATTAATTTTTTTAATTTTAATAGCAATTAATAGGAAAGATAAATACACCTGTGGCCATCACCGCTTCCCTGGATCGCTGCAGCACCCACCAGGGAGTGGTAGCACCCACTTTGGGAATCACTGATCTAGTCCAACCACCTTATTTTAAAGATAAGAAAACAGAGGGCTATCGAGGCTGAGTAGTGGGGATCTTAGAGCTAAAATGTCATTCTATTTGATGCTTTCTTTTAGATATCTACTATGTGCAATTTCACTGTTTTGGAAAGGACCTTAGAGATTATCTAGTCCCTCACCCTCAGAGGCACCTGAAGTAGCTACAACCAGAACTGAAGTCTCCTTTCAGCCTGAGTTGAGTACTTCTTACTAGACTACACCATTGCCTGTCTTCAAAGGAACTTTAGCAATAAGGAACACTAAAATGGAGTCTGAAACTGCTCTGAAAGAGAGTGAGAGAAACAAACTTGGGGAGATAAGTGACCAACAAAGATGAAGAAGTAATTGAGAAAAACCAATAGCAGTGGGTCCAATACTCTCTGAATGAATTTCATTAATATAGGGGGGAAAACTTGCTTACTCTATAGAATCTTTTACTTTCAGAAATATCTAGAAAGACATTGTACCTGACCAGTCAGGAAATTCTTTCAATGTATGTATTCTCCTGGCTCAGAATTAAAGAATATTATTTGAGCAATGCTCTAATAAAAAGAATTTACAGTTATGGTAATAATAGTAATAAAATAATTTTAATAATAGTTTATATTTATATATAGCTTTATCTTTATTATCACATCTGATACACAGAACAACCCTGGGAGATAGGTACTACTATGATCCCCATTTTACAGTTAAGGAAACTGAGGCAGGGGTTAAATGAACTTATCTACAGTCACAGAATTATTAAGTGGCTGAGGCCAGATTTGAATTCAGGTTTCGCTGCTTCCAGGGCCAGCATTCTATCTACTCTGCCACCTAGCTTTGGTTAGGATACATAAAGAAATATGTGTCTATGTATAAAATATGTTTATATATAATATATGTTATTTAAATATATGTAGATAGATAGATGGATAGATAGATAGATAGATAGATAGATAGATAGATAGATAGATAGATAGATAGATAGATAGATAGATAGATAGAT
>NC_058132.1:554205109-554233544 GCF_016433145.1 Gracilinanus agilis | reverse complement strand
CAGGAATTGATGCAGAGTGAAAGGAGCAGAGCCAGAAGAACATTGTACACAGAGACTGATATACTATGGTAAAATAGAATGTAATGGACTTCTGTACTAGCAGCAATGCAATGACCCAGGACAATTCTGAGGGATTTATGGTAAAGAACGCTACCCACATTCAGAGGAAGAACTATAGGAGTGGAAACAGAAGAAAAACAACTGCTTGAACACATAGGTTGAGGCGGACATGATTGGAGATGTAGACTGGAAACTACCACACCAATGCAACTATCAACAATTTGGAAATAGGTCTTAATCAATGACACATGTTAAAACCAGTGGAAATACGCATCAGCCATGGGAGGGGGGAACTCAGGAGGGTGAAGGGGAAAGTAAGAGCATGAATTATGTAACCATGTTAACTTTTCTAAAAAATAAATATTAATAAATGTTTAAAAAAATTTAAAAAAAGATATGTAATGAAAATAAAAAGAAAATAGGTTAACTGATGAAGAATGAAATGAGAACTAGTAGAAAAAATTTATTGAAGAATAATACTTTAAAAACAAGTTTGACTGTGTGACCCTGGGCAAGTCACTTGACCCCCATTGCCTACCCTTACCAATCTTCCACCTATAAGTCAATACACAGAAGTTAAGGGTTTAAAATTTTTAAAAAATCTATAAAAAAAAAACAAGTTTGAAAACTATAAAGTCTCTGATTAAGTTAATGATCACCCACAGTTCCAGAGGACTGATGATGAAACATTCTGTCTACATCCTGGCAGAGGTGCTGGACCCAGCATATGAAAAAAGACTTGTTTGTTTGGTGGTTTTTTTTGGCTGATGAATTTTTATTTCAAGGAATTTTTTCCCCAATGTGGTAGATGGATTGAAGTGTATTTTGGGAGGAAGAGAAAATATATTGTCATTCATTAAAAAATAAGATTTTAAAAATAAGATTCAATTTTAAAAAAAAGATGTAGATAGAATGAATCTAGGTGAGTAAGAAATTGAGTCTAGGCAGGTTAGGCAATGCAGAAAGGGGGAGAGGGTTAACAAATAGGCAATGTGGTACAGTGGGGGAAAGAACTGAAGTTAGACTCAGAAGATCTGGATTCAAGGCTCAGTTTTGTCACTAACTGTTTAACTTTGGACAAGTCCCTTAATCTTGAATCTCCTCATTCTCATTTGAAAGTAATATTGGATCTACTTGCCTGAAGGAGCTATAATGAGGCTTAAATGAAATAAGGCATAAATGAAATAAGGCGTATAAAATCCATTATCACTATAAAAGCACTTTACATAAATGTTAGTTATTATATTAGTCTGCCAGAAAAGGTCTAGAATCTCAGAGATCAGGCAGTAGGAATCACAAACTAAGATTGGAAGACTAGGGAACACAGGCAGCAATCCAAACAGGGGGTCTGTGTTACAGACATGAAGTACCATCAGCATGATTGAGACTTGTTGCTAAGACACAGGCTTTCTCAGCCAAGAGTTTTTGCTATGCCTCCTGCCCAGGGCCCTAACTGGCATCAGAGTCTAGACACACCTGAGCCCCAAATGGAGACAAATAGGTATGCTAGTCTGAAATAGAGCAGTGAGGGCAGAGGAAACATGGCAGTTCGTAGGATTGAAGATTTAGAGCTGAAAGGAACCTTAGAGGTCATAAAATTGAGTCCCCTTCACCATATGGATAAGGACCCAGAGACGTAGAGTAACTTGATCACACAGGTAAATTGGTAGCAGAACTGGCATATAGATCTACATTGGTCTTCTGTTTCCAAATCCAAACCTCTCCATTTTGCCACCCTATGCAAGGCTTATAATTTAACCCAAAACAACTTTTTTTTTAAATGAAGTCCCAAATAATTTAGTGTAGCAACTGGCCAGATGGATCTTTCTGTTTTCTCTGGTGGTTTGGCCTCATGTTACATTCTCTTTCCAATTTAGTTTGCAACCCTCCTTTTCAGTTGTGCTTTCATGGTTAACTTTGACTTCTGCTGACTAGAGCAAGGGATTTGGGTTATATTTATTTTTAAAGCTAAGAAATTCAAAGAAGAAAAAGAAAGGGAAAAACTTAAATATAGTCTTATGGAGATAGGGCTTATGGAGTGGCAGTCCCTATAGAGTGCCTATTATTGAGTTAGAGAGAGATTTTTTGTTTAATGAGCAGAAATTGAATCACCTCAGTAAGAATTTAAGGTAACAATGAGGGAAAACTTCCTAAAATTAGTAATTCAAGCCCAGATTCACAATTACTGAATGAGGTAAAGTTTATGTTTTCCCTCACAACATCCCTGTGGGGTAGGTAACAGAAACCGTGATAACCTAGTTTTATGGATGAGGAAACTGAGGCAGAAAGATAAGTGACTTTCTTAGGAGCAATAAAGATTTACCCAGAGTAACTATAGAACATATTTCCTCTCTTCAACAATGTACAGGAAAATTCAATAAAGTTGAGGGAAAGAGGAGAAACCATAATACAAATCAAAGCAAAAATTTGAACCCCTACAAATATATGTTTGAAAACTTTTTTTTTAATCCAGCATCCTATCTAGGATCTATATAGGGTAGAGTCTTTATCATTAGCATCATCATCATTATTATTTTTACCTGCAGTGAGAGATAACAGATGAATAGCCTGAAAGTTACCCTGGTATCCATAAAATATTAAGGAACCTAAAAAAAGGTTTCCATCTTATTGAATAGATTCTCTATGAAGGATTTATGGAAGGCCACATGAGACCTGCACAAGAAGTCATGAATAGTTTGAAACCTACGCCAATGGAAGGGGCACCCCCTCCCCATAAACGAGATCACTGATACACTGAAATAGCTAATTGAAGATTATTTTTATCATTAAAAATAACAATAATAACTCAGTTAAGCACTGGGATGAGTTTTAAAATGCAGTTTCCTCACAACAATAAGGCGTTCGTTTAAAATATTATCTCAACTAAATGAAAGCTCTTTGAGATTAAGTGACTTGAGCAGGATCACACAGTAAGCATCAGAGGAAGGTCTTGAAACCGCTTTGGACTCCAAGATCAGTAATCTTCCCACTATATCATTTTACTATTGGGAAATCTTACAGATGTTAGGAAACAGTAAAACAATTAAAAAAAACAGAAGTTTCAAATTATTTTTAAATCTTAAGGAATACTTTATATGATAGAATATTTGCATATATGTACAAAGTGTTCCAAAAATCTTATTGCAGTTTTGATATTTAAAAAGGTATTTAGATTTTTTAAAACTATTTAAGCAGCTTATTAAGGCTTTAAACTTTAATGGCATGAAGTTGCACTAAAACTTTTGGGACACATATAATCTATCCTCCTTTTAAAAGAATTATTTTTTTTAACCAAAACTCTTAAGTCAGGCAAACTCTGTAATTTCATGAAATTACGAGTTTAATGAATTAGTCCTTCAAAGTTCACTTTGTCTAATCATCCCATCTGCCTCCATACAGGACTGTATATACACTGTCAAGAAGCATAAGAAAAATTCAACAACTTCCTTAAAGATGATTAGTTTATGGGGAAAAATCCTGTCTAATAAAACAGTTTTATGCTTCATGCTATGATCTTATAATTTTATTTGATTATATCCTCAATAAAGAATAAGTGTTCAGTATACTCCAAATCAAAGTCATAAATTTTAGAGTAACCCTAACACCTCTCCTTAATCACTCAGAGACTTAAACCTCAGGGATCTAATTAATTCAAGGAAAGGACTAAGCCCTTTCTTCTGCCTTAGGATTCTGAAAGGGAAAATAAGGGTTTAAAAAGGTGGGTATAGAGATGGGAGGTCTTAGGTTCAAATTTGACCTCAGACACTTCCTGGCTGCGTGACCCTAGGCAAGTCATTGAACCCCCATTGCCTAGCCCTTACTGTTCTTGTGTCTTGCAACCAATACTGTTTTATTGACTCTAAGATAGAAGATAAGGGCTTAAAAAACACAAGGTAAAATTGATTTGGGGATTTATTTTAAAAAATTTTAAGAGGAAATTGACATAAAATCCAATAAAACAAGAAATTGATTGAAAAAAAAACCAATATCCATTACTCAAATGAAGGAAGAAAGGAACACACATATATTAAGCACCTACTATGTGCCAGACAGTGTGGTAAACAATGTCCCGTGCCCAAATGTTAGAAGCTAGATCAAAACACTACCCTTTGAAAATTTTATCTTTGCTAATGAAAGTGTTTTCACATCAAATGCTAAGTACTAATGATACAAATTATATTTTGATATGCTAATAAATGGTCCCTAGATTAATAAGAAAAATAGCAATAAAATATTCACCTCCTAATTAACTAGAGTCAAGATTTTATATAAATGTAAAAAAAGTGAATAAATACTTAGGATGAAAATGTAACAGAAATCACACACATAGAGGGCATAGGGATCAGAGAATGTACATGAAAAGGCATTTGAATGCATAGTTTGTCTTCTAAAAGGGATTTCATCAACAAAGACTATGTGCCAACAAAATAGTTTCTGTTGGATGTATAGTCTGCTAGGTGTTGCTCCCAGTTGTTCTCCTTTGATTGCTATTTGTTGTTGCTCTAATGGTCCTCTGTCCATATAGTTCTATTTCCAGTTGTTTATTTTTTTATCTAAGGTCCTTGTAAGAGAAAAAGTGGGTTCTGCTATTCATCTTTTTTTTTTTTCATAAAAGTACAAGAACTTTTTTTTTTTTTTTGCTGAAACCAATGTAGAAGTTAAAGCCCAAGTACAACCAGTCATCAGCCTAAAGGAACTCTTGATGACTTTTCCCCCTAATTAGGAGAATCTATCCAGTTCTCAAGTTCTCAGTTGGAAAAAGTATTTCTTCTCTAAAAGGAAATGCTTCACTTCAGCCAAGTTGTTTGGAATACACAACAATTTCCACTAACTAGTAGCACCAAATTTATTTCGTTTTATTTTAAATCTCAACATCCTTTTCACTAAAGGTAGTTTCAGATGTTTCACTTTGACTTAGTTTTAGAAATTCCTGGCAGTTCTCTTTTTAATACTAAATTACTAAATGGAACCAGGTCAAAATTAGTTTATAGGTAACTGTTTTTTGCACCAAAGCTGGCAAGGGTCTCTCTGAATTCAGGACCCCTCCAGTTTCTCAGCCCTAATTCTTTTTTGGACTCCTGAGCAAATGAACAGAAAGTGAAGAAAGGTAAAGAAATAAAACAAAATCCAAAGGACAATGTCATCTTCCTCCTGAAATTCTGAATTTAATACTATGTGTGTATGTGTAACCAGCTTCTAACCTTTGGGCCTATACTTTAGACATGAGGCTATTAATTATATTTATAACAAACTGTCATCAATTATTTTAATATATTCATTTTGCAATATAATATATCGGTAGCCTTCAAATGTGAAGCTGAATTTCTGCTAGGAAAATTACTTATATTTCTGACTGTGACTAAGGGGATCATTCTAAGAAAATCTAATCTCTCTGTTCTCTCAGTTATCACACATTCACTGCAATATATTGTTGTTATACATCTAATTGAGAATCATTTAGCTATCTATTCTTCATATGAATTTCTATTATGCAATCATGGTTTAGAACTACATTGACACCTAAAATATGATACTTGGTTATGATGAGTCAATGTCTTATCAATAAAATATTACAAGAATTAACAAAACTTAGTAAAAAATAAATACTAATACATATTTGCTTAAATCTTCTAGACTTCAGGTGGAAGACAACTGGGAAATGAAGTAACCTCTTAGCATCCTGAGAAAGTGCCCAAAAGTCATTGAAATACCCAGAACACTTTTTCCAGGATCTAGAGATTCAGTAACTGGATAATTTTCCTCAGGAGAATACAAGTCCTTTTCTACTCTTCGCTATGCAAGTATATTATATTCATACCCTTTTTAGTCCTTGGAGACCTCAAAAAACACAGCTTATATGGAGAAATATGGGAGGAGTTGATGGATGAAAAATTTTCCCATTTTATTTATCTTTTCCATGGTGCTACATTGCTACACACTTTTCTGAGATGAGGAACTACTTGTTTCCTCAAAGACTTTAGACTATGGGGGTGACTCAGAAGATAGAGTGCTAGACCTGGGAATATGAAAGGCTCTGTGTTCGAATTTGACCTTAGATACTTCCTAGTTTTGTGACCCTGGACAAGTCACTTAACCCCAATTATCTAGCCATTATTGCTCTTCTGCCTTAGATCCTGTATCAATTCTAAGAGAGAAGGTAAGGTTATTTTTTTTAAGACACTAGACTGTGGTTGGGGGAAAGTAGAAATAGTGAATGGAAAAGTAGATGCTGACTGATCAGAGAAAAGAGATGGGAATATGCTGAGAAAAATCCTGCTTAAAGACCAATTAGATAAGATTTCAAGAAATTTAAATAGATGCTGATCTACTGTTTGGTCTTCTGTGTTCTGCAGTCATATCTGTCTACATCAAGGAGAGCGTAGTATTAAAATATTCTTCTCCTCCAGAAACCATAAAGGTTAAACACGGTTCCTGGAAATCGCCAAAGCTTCTCATCATCAACAGTCAAATAAGAGCATGAAAAATGTAATCTACATTATTCCAAGCTTAGGAATACCTTCTAAATTTAAAGGGAGGAAAAGATCCATTCTGACTTGGCATATATGTACAAAAATTTATATCTATTTCATTGTGCCAAACACCCTATTGAAAATCAGAAGCCCTGGGGTTTTTCTGTTTCATTTTGGGGTTTTTTGTTTTGTTTAAAAATAGCATTTGGTAATTTGCAGGAGGACTTGGACATCAAAAACTAAAGCTGGAAGAGAATACTCTTTTCCTTTTATATCATACACTCAGTATGAATTCTTGACAGATGGAAATGCAGAAAATGTGTATGGAAAAGCCTAGGATCTAAATGTAGTGACAAGTAGAAAACAAACAACAAAAAGGAAAGATCAAATGATCTGATTTGCAAGAGTAACATTGTCGAGCCAAACATACTGCAAATAGAAATGAGCAAACTTTGTGGATTAATGTACAGCCATGAACTTAATTTTTATTAGTTCGTCAATCCATATAGTGTCTTTTTTGGTTGTTTTAAAAAATCAAACAATTATAATCAAATCTTTAATAGGGAAAGCAGAGCAGTATTAATTCCCATTTGTCTCCTTGAATGGCACTGGGTCTTCGGCCTCTAGCCTGCGCCACCAACACCCTCGGCATGAATTAATACAGTACAATTCACACCCTGTCTTGTCTCATTACTTAATTATGAAACATCTGCAATGCTTTGGACATTATGAGGTCTGTCTGATTGGTTATGACGGATGTCGTACCCACTTTAATAATAGTGAGCAAATGCATAGGGTGGGCCATCCCCCCTCTCTTTTTAATTCATGAATTCTATTTCATATCATAAGGGCAATAATACTCTCCAGGCAACATATTTATAGGGAATTATTGCATTTCTCAGGTGAGTAAAATAATTCAGCTTCATGGACTTCTGCTTTAGAACACCAGAAGAAGTATATTATAACTACCAGGTCCCAAATTGCCCAAAGTCTTCTTTTTTTATGTGGCTCCTCACCTTCGTCTCGTTTTCACCTAAAATACCCAGAGAGAAAGCTAAGAAGAGAGAAGGCATTATCAGATATCGTCATTGGCATTAATTCCCCAAATTTTCCCTACCAGAGAGAAAATAAGGCTCTTTGTACAATATTACTTAGTTATACAATTAGCAAAAACAGATAGCTATGGGACACAGTAGTGGCCCGGAGTCAAGAAGACTCCCTTTCCTAAATTCAAACCTGCCCTTAGACACTTACTAGCTGTATTACCTTGAAAAAGTCACTTTTCCCTGTATGCTTCAGTTTCCTCATTTGTAAAATGAGTTAGAAAAGGAAATGATAAATCACTCCATTATCTTTATTAAGAAAATCCCAAAGAGGGTCATAAAGAGTCAGATCTGACAGAAACAATTCAACAATACCAAATACAGGCAGTCTTGCCTAAAATGCATTTTAGGGTTGTGTTGGCTCTGATACCTGGGAATTACCCGTGTGGAAACTCTTAATTAATGTAAATAAGAAATTTGACTGCAAACATCAGTCTTAGAATACTACCTAGAGCATGAAAAAGTTAGGTGTCTTGCTCAGGAAAGCACACACACTGTGTGTATCAAAGGCAGAATTTCAACACAAGTCTTCTTGACTCTGTGATCTGTCTGCTAATGCACTATGCCATACTACTGCAAGGTTGACTCCATAATGTGTTAAGAATTATTCAAAACCAAGGACATTAGAGAATTCAAAGGACTCAGTCAAATCACTTAAAACATTGAGAATAAAAACTTGGGTTATGGATCATGCCTTTGAACACCAACAGATATCTAAAGATAGCAACAACTGAAAGGAATTCTTTTCTAAGTCTTTTACTTGAGAGTATTATAATATCCCTGCTGAGGAAGCACACTGCGTTAAAGATGGCCTCCAAGATGACCATGATTTAATGATAATATACAATTCACATCAACTTTTATGCCCAGGACATTGCAAAATGACATGCAGGTGAGTAAGCAAGCAGGTGGGAAGCAGGCTCCATCATAGATTTGTAGGGCTACCCTATCAGTCCCCCCAAAATAGAGAAGAAAACACTTTAATAGTCACAGTAATCACTCTGAAAAGTCTAAACCTGTAAGAGAACTTAGGGAGCATCTAGTCAATCTCTTCTTATTTTACAGATGAGGAAACTAGGACCCAGAAAAGTGAAGAGTCTTATCCAAAGGCATGCAAAAATAATTGATAGAGTTGGAATTTGAATTCAGGTCCTTTTACTCCAAATTCAGCATATAGTCCAATATACCATGCTACTTCCTATTTCCCTCATCACTCCTCCAACACATTGCATGCCCTTGCCTTAGTATCTCAAAGAGCAGTTTTTGAAGTCACCCAGGAAGCAAGAAATTTAATTTGATTCAACACCGAGTATCTTAATAGTGTCCAAACTCTGAGCCCACTGAGAAGTCCCTGACTTCCATAGAGGCTACAAGGAAGACAGCCAGCTCATTTTTTCTCCTCAGGACAATATCTGTGGGCTGAATTTATCCTACCTAAGGCCAGTTACCGACACCCAGAGAACAGTTGAGGCCCTTGGCATGACCTAGGAAGTGTTAGTGAAAAGCTTATCTTGCCCTGTGTACAGAGGTTTTATGAATCCTGCTCCACTTTCAGGGTATGAAAGGTGCTTTGGGGACCCTATTCATCCCCATTCATGTAAACATTATGCATTTTTAAAATTAAATTTCCTTTTTTTATTGAGAACTTAATCATCAACAAAAACAAATATTTCAATATACAAAAGAACAAGAAAGAGGCTTCTAGAAGAAACAGTGAACTTCTATTACGTACAATCTGTTTTTTAAGATGTATCATATATAATTTATCAAGGCAGTAATATAACTGCTCTGTTTGTTTCTGTGGCAAAAATATCAAAAAAAGGAGGGGGGTAGGCAAAACTATGTATTTTTCTTGACTCATGGGCCAGTACTGAAGAAGCGCACAATTGATTCTTCCTTACACTCAAAAGAAGGAGAATTGCTGGAGTCTGGTGGCAGTTTATATACTACCCCCAATTTCAGATATCAGAATCAATATAATAAATACCTACTATGCATTAGGGAGTATGCTTGTGCGGAGTTTAGAAAAACAAAACCAAAAATGAAAAAAAAAAAAAACCAGTCCTTGACTTCAAGGAGTCAGGACTAAGCAATAGACCTGGCAACATCCCTATCCAGATGGAGTATAATGATATGATGCTCTACCCACAAGGAGGCTATAGCAGTGTACAAAGTATTTCTACAAACATCTAACAAAGTATCTTGTTCAGAGGAGAGAAGAGAGTTCCCTACCGAAAAGTCTGGCTGCCTTCCTCCCTGACATATAACGGATAACATGAGATTTATGAGATTTAGTGTTAGAGGAGTAAAATTTTAGAACCACCTTGAAGAGCTGTCAAAAATACACAGATGCCCAGAATTCCATTTCATGTATAAGGATTTGCCTCTATCTGCATTCTTATTATATCTAAATAATGGGTCTTCCTGTCTTACCCAGGTCAGAAGTACAAGAGCGACTCCCCAGGTGAATCTCACAACTGATGAGCACAAGAGCTTTAGCCTACTCCATTTCTGACCTGGCCAGGTTCACTTTTCTTTAGGCAACATCCTTCCCCTCCTTCCAGACAGCTCACTATTTTGATGGCAGATTATTGTGGACACCTGATTAGATCAGCCTACTGCAAGCCAGAACTCCTGAGCTCAAGAGATCTCTCAGCTTCAGCCTCCACTCTGGCTCATCTTATAGGTGTGTACCATTGCATTCAACTCATTCTTACAGATTTTTAACTTGAAAAGGCACACAAGATTTCACAATGACAGATTTCATATAGATGACTTCATTTTTAATTTTTCAAATCTTTTTTATTTGAGGAGAGGTCTTGACTCAGAGCATTGCAAAGTTGGATTTTAGTCTTTCCTTTTCTCTCTATACCCTACTTTGATTCATTCCCTTTCCCTCTCTTATACTGTTCTTTTCCTCTCTCCTCCTCCATGTTCCTCTAAGCAATAGCCATACTGCTCCCCTGACTACTATAAACAACCTGTAAGAGTGCTCCTGTCTGATCATCCTTCTAGATTAGTGTTCTACTTTGGACCTTTTTTAACCTCCCCCTTCCCCCAACTCTCCAGGTCCTACATTTCTCTCTTCCATTTCTTTTACCACCTCCTCTACACACATTCACACACACAACAAGTATAGCCCATTTCCTCAGAATTCAGTTGGCTTACTCTATAGCCAATCTGAATATCTAATTCATTTAAAGGATAATTACGGCTTAATTAGTTGCCTCTCCCAAAAGTAATTTATAATCTATAATCTCACTCACTACCATAGTCCAATACATAAGTACTATGGAATTTTCAACATGGAAACTGGTAAAATTAAGATATGTGTGTTAGATTTGGTTTTTTGGAGGTAGACCTTCCCAGTACTCTCCAAACTGCAACAACATATGTGTATGTGATTTGAGCTGTCCTATTAAAAGGTTGAATCTATTCTGATCAACCTCAGGAGTAAAAATAGAACTAAATGGGAGGGGGGGGGAAATTAGGTAGGGAGGAAAAAAGGAATGAAGGTTGACTTACATAAGAAAACCTTTCTTATCACAGTTGTACAAAAGTAAAATGAGCTGCCTCTAGAAGGAAGGAATAAGCTCCCTGGCACAGGCAGCATTCAAACAGATGCTAAATTTCCCCCTCTGGGGGATTCTGTAGGCTGGATTCATGATTAGGGTAATGGATATACTAGAAAACATTTTGTTTTGCACCTCCAAAATGTGCTCATATAAATCATGTATATTATCGTTATCAGTTTTGGTGTCTTTATTCTTCCTCTATTCACCTGCAAGCCTCATGAGAGTAAGGAGAGGTCTGTCTTATGTAAACTTTATGTCTTCTCCAACATCCAGAACAGTGCTTTGCACACAAAGAGTTCTTAATAAATGTTTGTCTAATGAATGAATGAATGAATGAATGACCCAAGGCCCCTTCCAGCTCCAAGTTTTCGATATGATAGGGCAGTCTTATTCAAGAACATTCAGTCTTTGGTCTCAAAGGTACAGTACTCTTCTTCCCTTAAAAGCTCAGGGAGCGGGAGTAGATATTTTCTCCCCAGGAAGAGAGAAATGTCCAAAGTGCTTACAAAACCTTTTCATTCCTTGTATGGATTATTTATGAATTCCTACAGGAAGGATACTCCCCCCTCTAATCACCTCCCCACCCAATGGACTCTGAAGCATGATGCTCCATAAGCGATGAGCCATCTTCCCCAATTTATAATAAATGAATGTTTGAGTAAATTTCTTTGTTATCCGGAGCATAAAAGCAATTCGGCCTCTAGAGCAAATCATCTGATTTTTGTGCATATATAAGCCCCAAAGACTGAGTTTCCTTAACATTCTCTTTGATGGCCCAGGACTTTTGCATGGGCTGCTGACCAGTTTCTCTCTAGGAAGGCTTCTGTAGGTAAACTCAATGAAGTTAACAGCCAAAAGCAAATACACAGCAACATCCAGCCTGAGCCTGTGGGTGGCCTTGGCTCTTTAAAGCCTGTTTCAGCATGAAGAAAAAAAAAGACTGTCGTTCAAGCAACTGGGGCAGGAGCAAGCTAAAGGTTTTAATTTTACATGATGTGGCATGGCAAGTTCATAAATAAATAACAAATGAACATTCCCTATGGTTCCTTTCCTCTGAGTTTCTGTGTACCTGCTGGAAACATGGCACTGAAGACAGCAGCATCCGTCTCAGTCATAGTCATGCCAGATCGAGAATTGCCCTTCCTCTTTCCAAGGGGACATGGGCCAGGGGAAAGAAGGAAGAGACCATGGCACTTCTTCTCCTAACCCTTTGAATGCATCAAAGCCTTCTCCAAGGGATGGGGCCACTTTAAAAATAACTGCTAGTTCATCTTCTGTTGTTGCATGTGTTCAATTTAAGAGGATGATCCTAAGCTGGGAGTACAAAACACAGATGTTAGAGTTTCAGAAAAATGTACTGTGGGGGACCATTAGTAAAAAAATACTGTTTAAAATATATAACATATGTAACTATTAAATACATAAAAATCCCATGTACCAAGAGGCAAAACATGATGAAAGTTGTTGAATATTTTAAGTACCAATATTGCAACATAAAATGGTTCCGTGCTGTAGAATTTTCTATTGCCGGAGATTTATGAAATTTTGTCAAAGTGGTAGATCATGCTGAAGTCAGGGAAAATACCAGCACACTTTAGGTTGCTTTCTATTTTTAATTAAGTTTGGAACTGCATCTTTGCACATGTGAGCATGTGTATAAATATATGTACGTGCATATGTAGTTAACAATAATGCTGATATATGCATATATTCAGGCACACTCACAAAAAAAACCCCCTCCCATTGCAGAGAAAATGACTTAATTGAGACCAACTCTATATGATTGGGATGAACTGGATACAAGCCTATGAAATCAGAGCTGCGTGTTTGACCATGGCTTATCCTAACAGTCCATGTATAGGTGGTGATACCAGTGCTTCTGGGTCCTGTCCCAAATCTTCACCATGGAAACAAGTCATAGTGACTAAATTTTACAGTAGTAATCAGTTTCAGCCCTTGCATTTAGATGGAGAAGCCTTAAGTAAGTGGATATATGTCCATTAAAAAGTCCTCGGAAGCAAGATTGTTTAGGAATAGACTGATGTTTCTTTCTAGGCAACTCTCATCAGATTAATTGGGATCAAGAAACAATTAAGAACCAGGTTCACAAAATCAGACTTCAAAATGATAAGCAAAAACTAAAAGAAGAATTATATTCCCAGACTAAGATCAGGAACACAGAGGCCAAGTTCTGAGGACTAAATAAAGACAGTAAAGTAGGAATTAGGAGAGTTTATCAGATCAGGGTTAGGAACCTAAAGGTAAAAGTTGAATAAATTAGGAAAGGAAGGAGTTAGGTACCAGTTCTGCTTTTATGTATGTGTTACATTAAGGTTCTCATGTAATTGCACTTCTCTCCCCTCCTCACAGTAGAGTAGGCATCATTTGACCAAAAAATGTTTATAGAGAATCCTTCCTATCTCAAAATGTGGAACCTCTGTCCTTTTCTTTCCATAATCCAACTGCCATCTTAGTTCAGTCCCTCATCAAATCCCATGTAAACTATTGTTATTTGTTCTCCCTGCCTCTACCCACTCAGTCCATCCACTCAGATGCCAAAGTGATTTTTCTAAAATATGTCTGGTCACATTATACCCATTTATAAATTCCAGCGGCATCCTATTATCTCTAAGACCAAACACAAAGCCTTCTCTTTGTCATTTCAAACTCATCCAGTTCTCCATATTTCCAGTGTTCTTTTTCCTTATTCTCCAAATACCAGACAGTCCAGCCAAACTTGCCTTCTTGTTGTTCATCAAATATGGCCCTACATCATCCATGATTTCACTGGGTGTCCTTAGAATATGCTCCCTTCTAATAGGATTCCTATAAGGCTCCAGCCAGAGCTGGTGCTAAGACGGCTGCCATTGCCCCTTCCCTGCCCTGGGTTTTTCTGTCGATGTATCCCACCACTTTTACCCTCAAAGACATAAATTGACTCTTCCCCATCTGTACCCCTGCCAGAAGGATCTCAAAATTCCTAATGCACTCTGACCCTTGGGAAAATATCCTTTTTTCCCTTGATAATGCTGGACTGTTCTCTCTTGGTCTTGTGGGCTCATAATGCAAGTACCCTGATTCACCCAAAGTACTGTTGGACATCTGTCCTGCAGTTACATCTTTAGGACCTCCCGAACTTTTCATTCTTCCTCATGTTGAACTCATCCTATAAGTATGGACTCCCCTGATTTGAGTATGAGCAGAGATTTTATTTTCTATTTGTATCTCCAGATCTGAGCACAATGTTAAGTACATAGCTGGTGATCAGTTATTTTCAGTCAATTCCAACTCTTCATGATCTCATATGGAGTTTTCTTGACAAAGATATTTTGCCAGTTCATTTTAAAAATAAGGAAAATGAGGCAAACTGGGTTAAGAGAATTTTCCCAAGGTCACTCAGTAATTGTCTGAGGCCAAATTTAAACTTAAGAAGATGAATCTTCCTTACTCCAAGTAGAGCACTCTATCCACTGTGCCACTTAGCTGTCTTCTAAGCACATAAATGCTTTTTTCACTCATTCGTTTATTAAAATCCATAATCTCCTGTAAAGTTCAATTCAATTGACACTTTTTGCAAGATGCCTTTTTTGATCCCCACAGTAGCTTGTGCCTTCATTCCTCTCTACCCTATTCCACTCATAATTACCTTGAGTTTATTTTGTTTATATACATACATGTACACACACATGTTATCTCCCCCAAAAGAATATAATATGTCCTCTGAGGATAGGAACTATTCTCCTTTAGGCTTTATATCTCCTGCACCCAGCACAATGTTTGACTCATCATGGGGACTTAACAATGCTTCTTGGTTGACTGATTGAAATAATTTCATATTATTTGGTTGAATCCAATGTTCTACCTTGTTGATAGCAGACTCTTTCCTCCAGTGTCTGAGTAATCAATCCAAGCATGTTAATTCATCTGAAGATTTGACAACCCTGCTATGTAGATCTTCATGCAAAAAAATTGGTAAAAATGTTGACAAATAAAAGGTCAAAACTTATTAAAGGAGAGACTTTAGGGCTGCATTTTGCTTTGTTGAAGTGAAATGTTTTTAAAATGTATTCCACAAAGAATGAGCAAAGGGAGACTTTCAGAGGAATGTGTGACTCTGGGCTAATCTCTTCCTCTTTCAGAGCTTTTCTTTACTTATCTACAAAATGGGGATGATAATACTTGATATGCCTATTAATATCATGTCACAAATGTATGGGCTGCACTATTTTTGCAAAATAGTAACTCAGAGAGACAAAATCTCCCATTCCCAATGTATGACCAGTGGCCAGATCTGTCAATTAATTCTTTCTTTTGTTCTTATTTGTGTGAAAAACTAGGGTCTGATTAGTGCAGATTATAAATCTCGTGAAGTGGTTGCATATGTAGTTTTGTACTGCTCAAAGTTAAATTATGTAAAATATGGTATTTGATTCTAGCCTAATGAAAAATGCACTGTGAATTCAAATAATTTGATTACTTCATGCAATTCATTTGCACTAGTCAAGACTTAGCTGTAGTATATGCCTATAACTATTGCTTTTGGTTTTACCACTGTAGATCCTCAGTTTCTTCAATTTCTTCACATTAGCCTTTATCTTTAATATATAATGCTACTTTACCCCCATGACTTTTCTACTCACCCTCCCATACTTTCATCTATCCCATTCCCTTTGAATAAGGTGTAAACTTTCAGAGCTAAATTCTTGCCATAGTCCCATCCTACTAAGTATTAGTGTTAACTCTAAGATCAGATTTCCCTAGTTGGGGAAACATACACACAAACACACAAACATACACACATGAACATGGCAGCTACTTGAAGATGAGGGCTGCTATGGGAAAAGAAAAAAATAGCATTTACTCTTAGGTTGCCTATAACTTACTTTGGCTATAAATAACTTTCTTAGGAAAAAGGAAAGAAGTAGAAATAAACCATTAAGAGTATGACACTACAACACTGGTTCTTAACCTAGGGCCCATGAACTTAATTTTTTAAATTATTCAGATAATTGAATTTTAATATAAATGATTTTCATTGTAATCCTTTAAAAATTATGCCCTTAAAAAACTTTTTCTAAGGATGGGTCCATGGGCTTCACCATATTACAACAGAAGTCCATCACCAAAAAAATATAAGAAACCCTGCTCTCTGTTTACTTCAATTTATTTTTGTTATCTATATTTTGAATTTTGTGAAATTCACATTTAGATATATCTAATTAATAATAATGATTAAACTGTTTTATTTTAACTAATAAATTAATTGTATTGTTTTACATTATAATAAAATAAGTTTATTTTTAAATGCATATATGTTAAAATTAAATAAAATATTAAAATATAATGGTATTTTTAACAGTAGTATTAACCTGTACTTTTAACTTATTTAGGTATTCTTGACAATTTTATTATTATTACTAATTATAATTATAGTGTTACAAAGTAATATATTATATGTCATTTATTACAAGTTATATATAATAGTATTTGTCACAATTAATCTTTGGAATTAGTGTTTAATAGTTTCTGACTCTCCCCCAATATACAAATCCCTAAGAAATACATCTTTGAAGAGAGGGGAAGATTGGGTCACATGATTAAATAGGAAGCTTTCTAATATAGCTAATATTTCTAATAAGCTAATATAGCAGGATACACTTGACCCCTTTCCTATAGCTGATTTGACTTGGCTCTAACATCTTTCTTTTGGAATTTCCACTTACCAACTTAATAACCTTTGAAATCAAGACTTATGCAGGAAGAAGTACATACTTTAGATTTAAAGAGGTGACATATAATCGTGCATTAATTATTACTTGGTAATCGATGATATCTCATCAAACAACAAACCATTTTGAATATGGATGACATGGAAAAAGTATTGCTAGAAAATTGCCTAATTTCATCATTGGCCAAAGAATTTAGGCTAGCAAATAATTTTCCTAAATTCCAAATTCCAAAAACAAATAATTTTCCTAAATTCCATCTAAGAAGGTGAGATGGAATCCAATCTTGGTGTTTTGTTTTGTTTCATGGAATCATTGGGTGGGAAAAATCCTTAACTTCCCCTTAAATGTAGAGATGAAGAAACTGGGACCTATAGTACTTAAGTGGGTTGGTCCAAGTACCTAGAGGCAGAGCCAAAACTAGACCTTATGTCTCCTGATTCTCAACTCTAATTCTTTTCTCTCTGCTGCATGCTACAAGAAAAAATTCTATTCTTACTGTGGATAGAACAGTGTGTTTGAAGACAGAAAGACCTGGATTTAAATCTCTTCTCATATATATTTACCAGCTATGTGACCACGTCAAGTCAATTAACCTTCTCTCAGGCTCAGTTTTTTATCTGCAAAATGGGCATGTCTATATTACAAAATTGTGAAAATCGAATGAAATTTAAAATGCTAAACATTCTGCAAATGTTAAAACATATGATGAACTACTATTATTATTAATTGTTTTATCTAGGGTAAGGAATTTTCAGGTGACCAAAAAAAAATCTGCATTTCATTGGTCCTTTGACAAGAAAGGATGCTGAGGCATGCCAGTATATTAGCCATTGATTAAATGGCTGCTCTCCAGCACCCCCTTCAGGCATGGTGTCTGCGGGGAATAAGGAGGCCAAGCTACTCAGTATATAGATTGATCTGTTTAGTTACTGGTCACACTGAAAGCATCAGGATTCACATTAGCTATATAATGTATATTTAGAGAAATCTCAAGGGGAATTCATTTCCATTAAGAGTTATTAGGCATCAGTGTTCAGTGTGATGAAGAAAGGTCTGGCTGGAATTTCAGTACCATAGTTTCTAATCCTACCCTTCCCACTAAATCAGAACAGATTATAGTCTAATTTTCCATTTCCCTTTGAGTCACCCATCACTTTGATTCTTTGAGGACTGTGGTGTTCTAAGACTGATAAGCAACCTGAAACATTTATACTAATAATTTAGGGTTTTGTGCCAGGAAGCAATCTCAGATCATTAAAAGCACTCCATAATTTCCCATATGGAATCTAGCCACTCTCTCCATCTTAATCTATTCCAGGTCTACCTCTCTAACCATCTACATTTTCTGTTCATGGTATATGTATTGATGTACCAACTCAAAGTGTTGGCCATTCGACTGGATGCCATAATTTGGATACATACAATGTGAAAAACGCTTGAGAAATGTTATAAGTATGTAATAAGAATTTGCATTTTAGAACCATTTTAATTTTTAAATTTTAAAAATTGGATTTGCAGTCTAAAGATCAGAAATTAGGGTCAGTAGACTCTAATTTCAATGACTCAACATGTGAATAAATTGTCCTAAATATCACATTTTTAAAAAATCAGTGTAATGAATTATTGATTGTACTCTCTTTTAGAGCCATTACAAGAAAGTTTACAAATTCTAAAGTGCTCAATAAAATATATCCAGGAGTTATCTGCAGATCAAGGCATGCCTCTTTGGAATCTCCTTTAGCGAAAAACCCAATGAAATAGAGATTTGTTTGCTTAGATAAAAGAAAGTGGTGTGACTTTTCCTATATCACTTTGGGCAAACCATTTAATCTATGAGGTATATATAACATTATTGTTGTTGTTTTTAATTAAAAGATTGACAAGGAGATCTTTAAGTTTTCTTCCAATTCTAA
This sequence comes from Gracilinanus agilis, assembly GCF_016433145.1. NCBI lineage: Eukaryota > Metazoa > Chordata > Mammalia > Didelphimorphia > Didelphidae > Gracilinanus > Gracilinanus agilis. The sequence goes on along the minus strand of NC_058132.1, from coordinate 554,214,694 downwards.
ATCCTAAGATTTTTTTGAATATTAATTCCTATCCTTGACTAATGGCCTCAAGAACTACTAGGATCATAGGAAAAAAACTAGTTTAGTCTGGGCCTGAACAACAGTCCCCTCTATATCATCCCTGACACAGTCATCCAATTTGCCCCCAAAGACCTATGGTCAGAAGGAAACCTTTGCCCCTTCAAGGCAAAAGTCTCCTATTTTGAATAGCACTAATTGTTACAGTTTTTCTTATGTTGGGCTTAAATCTTCCTTTCTTGGACTTCTATGCTTTGCCCCTGCCTCTTCCCTCTGGAACCAAGCATAAAATTTTAAATCCTTTGCCACATAATAGATCTTTGAATATTTGGAGAAAGCTATCATGTCCTATCTAAGTGTTATGTAGGTGAAAAATTCCCCGTTCCTTCACCTGAAACTCATCTGACCTATTCTTCACTCCCCTCACCATTTTAGTCAACATTCTTGATGTTTTCCAGCCTGTCAATTTTCTTCCTAGATTGTTGTGTCCATAATTAAACACAGTACTCCAAATGTATCCTAGCCAAAGCAATGTGCAATGGGATTCTTCATTCTTTCATTATGGGTACAATGCCTCTCTTAATACATCCTCAAATTGCATTTTTTCTCTTGGTCTATCATAGTATACTGGTGACTCAAATCAAGCTTGTAATCTACTAAAGAAAAGTAGATTTTTCACATAAGCTTTTGTCTAGTCATGCCTCTTCCATTTTATGTTTCTACAGTTTGTTTTAACTCAAGTACAGGATTTTAAACTGATTCCCATTAAATGATGTCTTTAATCTACTTTCCTGGCCTTTTGAGATCTTTTAGGTTTCTGATTCTGTTGCCCAGTGCACAAGTTATGGCTCCCACTTATAATCATCCATAGATATTCTAGATTATTGTTGTTTGTCCTTTGTTTTCAAAGAGAACCAAGTGGTATCATGGATGATGTCTTGACTTGCATGTGAACTGGATATAAGTGAGACAGAGTTATATAGAGTTGTTAACTCATAGACCAGTGGCAAGACAAAAATCAGGGTAATTGCCCACCATGCAGTGGATGACCTTGACTTCTTTGATATCTGACTAAGCTCTAAGTGCTCCATAATACCTATCTTCCTTTATGGCTGTTGAAATAAATTGTTCTCATCCACCCATTCCAAATGGGCAAATCTTCATATATCTGGGGTAGACGTTCCCCTTACTCACTGATGGGTTTGAGGCCTATCAGTCACCCTCAACTTGGTTTAGCTTACCTGTTGCTGCACATGCTCTCATTTCTTGCAGCCACAGGGGAGAGTTAAGTGAAAGGTAAAAACCAAAGATGGATGAGAGCTCTGAAAAGGGCTCCTACCAGAGGTGCTAGTCCCCCCTGAACAACCCACACACTCCAAACAACCCATGTCCTAGATTTCAACAATGTTGAAAGCATAAGACAAAGGCATATCTCTGGGTCATTCCACTAGAAAATTCCCTTAAAGTTAACATTCATTCAATGACTACTCTGAATGTCATCCTTTCAAATTTAACTAACTATATAATTATTAAGCCCACATCTCTCTGACTTGTCCACAAGGTTCATATGAGAGACTTTCTCTTTATTTTTTATAAAATTTCAAGTATATGTCTATATGTATACATATCTAATATAATATATACCTATAGCTTACCTACCAGTGTGTAACTGTAAAAATAAAGGCAAATGAGATAAATGATTGACTTGTTTTTGCTAAAGTTATAATGAGTTTCAGTGAATTGACCCTTTTTCTCAAAAAGTTATAGGGTACTATTTTCCACTAAAGCATTCCTTAGCTCTGGGTTCATGTAGCCTAGCCTTAGTTCTGGTAAAGCCTGGTCTCTAAAAGAGAGCAGTTGGGCTTTTTCTTGTATTGTCTGATTCTCTATACTCCCATCACATCCCCCCCAAAAATAATAAATCAAAGAAAATTGAGATATTTGTTCAAGTCTAGGCTCTCCTCACAAAGGATCAGAAAGGTACTCAACATACAATATAAAGAATAAAAAAACTATTTCCTCCATCCCTCACATCCACTGTCAGATCTATGTTCAAAGAAAGAAACACAAGGTGAAAATAGCAAAAGACTAGAAGTCTCAGTCTTGCCTAGTTTTGTACATACTTACTGCTACATTTAAAAAGTCACCATAGAAACCAGAGGAAAGAGTGGTCTCTACTTCCCTTCATGGAAGTTGTGAATGGCTTGACTTAGTGTCCATCTTTTTTTTTTGATTCAGCCTCCCCTCTCTGCTTCTATCATATGGAATAAGGAATTGTTGCAAAATACCAAAGTCCTCAGTGTTGGGCTCATGTCTGCAGAAGTACCCAAGGGAGTTCAGGTTAGCTTCCATCCAAGCATCTCCATAGGTGATTAATTTACAAGAAATCAACATCATGTTCAACACCTTAGTTTAAATTATCTCTTCTCCCTTTTTTAAGTGTTTATATATTTGCCTGTCTTAAGTCCTGGTGTACCTCTGACTCAGAATTCATATCCACCATATACCACTTCCATATTTATTTTGGTTTCAACTTCCTGTTCATCATTTTTGTCCTAATACTAAACTTCTCCCTATTGTCAATATGAGGGCCCTGTCTCTTCTTCTGATTTATTTTTTCTAATTTGATATAGACTTGGAAAATAGATGAATAAGGTTATTAGAATATTGTGTAAAATATCAGTTAAGAGTAATCAAATTAAAGTCTTTGAATATTTCCATGAATAAAGTGAAGTTTTTAGCATGTGGATTTTGATTACTTTGATATCTTTTATTTATTCACTTATTTTTGGCTTTTTTTCCTATCCTAACTATATCCAAGATAAGTAAGATTGTCAGATGTCTGAGTTCCAAGTAAGTAAGCTGTTACAGAAAATACTTTACAGCAAATCCTTTTAAAAAAAAACAAGTAAACTACCAAAATGGAATTATACATTATATAATCTTATTCCAGTTGATCTTTAAAACAAATTTTCATTTCATTTTTAGAACTAAAAAAAAGTCTTTTAGGAAATTGAACTGAAATGTTAGCTTAAATATAGTGTGGATTAAATGAAAGAAAGAAGGAAACAAAATCCAACTATGTATCAAGTACTTTACGAAGTGCTTTAAATATATTATTTCATTTGATCCTCATAACACTCCAGGGAGTTAGGTGTTATTATTCTCCCTACTTTATACTTTAGGAAACTAAGGCAGACAGTGGTCAAGGGTCACAAAGTGTCTAAGACTGGATCTGAACTCAGGTTTTTCTGACTACAAGCCCAGTGCTCTCTCTCCATTGTGCCTCTAGCTGGTTAGGTGATCATAATATCATTTAAAACTACAATTCTTACCCATGGAACAACATGAGACAAATATTAAATCCATGAAAGAAAGAGGACCTTCTGGAAGGGAAAATCTTTTGATCTTCATGTAAAAAGAAAAGAGAATGCAAAATAAAATATATATTTTTACTATTTTGTCAGTTCTTGAATTATCTCTACAACAAAAAGTGAAAAAAACTAGTGGAGGATTCATAAATTACCCAGATGGTCACATCATGAAGGACCAAAAATTGAGTTAAACTTCTGTCTCATAGAGTCCACTCTTTCCTTCAAAACAACTTAAAAAAACATTGTCTTTATAAAAGCTTCTCTGATTCCCCGTGGCTCCCTTCACATTCCCCAACCAGCCTTTTATTCATTTGGGTAATTTGGGTATCAACAATGGACAGGGGGTTTCATTGATTGATGGAGCTCCTGGATAAGAGTTTGCTCTTGAAGTAGAGTGCACCTTCTTCCACCCTCATGCCTGGAAAGTTGGCTGAATCACTGAGAATTTAAGTGGAGCGTCAACTATGTACAACATGTAGAGCTGGAATGCAGGGTATCCTGGCTCCATGGCCAATGCTCTATCCATTATGTATGCATATGTGCATATACACGTACCCATATTAACACATACATATACCTATATAATGTGTGCACATAGACATGCATGAATATACATACATTTGTATTTTATAGAGGTGTCTCAGTGGATAGAGCACTAGACCTAGAGTCAGGAAAACTCATCTTCCTGATTTCAAATCCAACCCCAGATATTTACTAGCTGTGTGATCCTGGGCAAGTCACTTAATCCCCTTTTCCTCAGTTTCCTCACTATAAAATGAGCCAGAGAAGGAAATAGCAAACCACTTCAGTTATCTTTACCAAGAAAACCCCAAAAGTTATCATGAAGAGTTGGGCGTAACTGAAAAAAAGGCCAAACATCACCAACAACAACATATTTATAAGCTGTATCTGTGTGTATTATATACATAGGAGGTTCCCACAGTCTTTGAGCAATTTTAATTTAAGAAATGCAGGTAGAAAGGTAGTACAGTGGATAGAGTACCATTCCTAGAGTCAGGAAGATTTTAGTTGAAATCCAGTCTCAGACATTTTCTTGTTTTGTGACTCCAAGCAAGTCATGTAACCTCAATTTGCCTCCATCCCCTCATGTGAAAAATGGGGAAAATAATATCACCTACCTCCCAGAGTTGTTGTTGAAGTCAAATAACATAATAATTGTAAAGCACTTAACACAGTGCCTAGTACATAGTTAAGTACTATATTATAAAAACTTCCATCAATATTTTCTCCACTGATAAACCATAAACTTCTGGAGGGAGGGGAAGGATGGTCTTAATTTTTTTTATCTTTTTATCACCTAGTACAGTATTTGGCACTTAATCAAAGTCATTGAATAAATACTTGTTGGTTAATTAATTAGATTTTCTACTCAGTTAACTTGTGTCTTGCATAAAGGAAAAACCCAATTCTTTTTCTTGTAGAAAAAAAAATAAAGTTCAAAGACATTATCAAAAGTGTACATTGTAGAAGAAAAGTAAAAATTTGAAGTTTAGGGTTGGGACATTGTAAGTGACCACAACTCAAAAAATAACCTAGCCAATAGGTAACCCTTCCATGAGGGTCAATCTCATGGAGGACAGCTCCTGGCTGGGCCAATATTAAGCATAGTCTAGGAATGATGTGATATTCTCAGCACTATGTACTTAATGATCAGATTTAGCACTTTGAGGAGGACTGATGATCCAGAGAACACCATTTTCCAGTGATGAATAATTCTCCTGCTTAAATTGGAAACAGAATAGAACAAAAAGGTCAAAACCGCCGAGTTCTATAATCTGGCACAAAAGGAAACTTCATTCTTCAAATTGTTGCACATGGGTCTTACTTGAAAAAATTTGTTTTCAGAAAATTGTTCAAAGGTTATAGGTTAGGCCTAGATACAAAGTGTTTAGACAGACTCCTGTAGGTGCTCTTTTATCACCTGGTAAAGGTTTAAAGACTCCAATAGAAAATTTACTAATATTTATTTTTCTACAATTAAATGAGACTGATTGTTTAAAAGAGTATAGATTAGGTGTTACTTTGAAATTACATTTTGAGTGGACTATTAAGACAGGTAGCCTTAGATAGATTCTTAAGAGAATAGCAACCAAATAATTTAATCCAGAAAAAAATTTAAGGACTTTTTTCAGCATTTCCCTTCCTTGATACTCTTACCTAATGCTATGAGGATTAGAGATGTCTTTTCAATTCAATTCAATAAAATTATATTTAATATTCTTTTCAAGGAACCATCCTGGACATTGGGGAAATAAAGCTGTAATAAACATAGACTTTACCTCCCAAGAGCTTATATGCTAATAGAAGAGGTATATAAGTGATCAGAATACAAGCCAATATATGATAAATAAAAATGAAAGTGTTGGAAGAAATTCTAGAAAAGAGTAATTAATCTGTCTAATCAAAGCATGGCTCATTCAAGGGCACTGTTCTGTTTGTTCATGATTCTGTCTTCATACCCATAGTGGAGATTTAAGGCCACTATCAGGATAACTTAGATCCAAAGATCTACTTTCCCAGGTAAATTACCAAGTATTTATTGAATGTAATGCCTTTTGTTCTGAATTATCTAGATCAGTGATGGGCAAACTATGGCCCATGGGCCTGATGCAGCCCCATGAAATATTCTATCCGGCTGCACATTATTCCTAATCTGACGAATACAATGAGTAGGATACAATACAATGAAACTTCAAAAGAGTTGCCTTAGAAACACTGATAGATGAACATTTCCTTTCCTTTGGCCCCCTCTTTAAAATGTTTGCCCATCACTGATCTAGATGATTATCTGGGTTCTCCATTTCATGGACACTAAACTCAGTTCAGTTGAGAAAACATTTATTAAGTATGAGAAGTCATTATTCATAGCAAGAACCACTGAGAAAGGTAGATGAGGACATTTGCGAAGATATTTCACAATTATTCAACTATAAGCAGATTAGACTAAAATAAAGATTTCAGTCAGCCTTATTTGTCATCCATTTTTCTCAAAACCTGGTCGTACAGATCTGATGCTCTAAGAACATGTTTACATAGACCAAACCAGTATGATATTGATCCAAGAAATATATTTCTTTGGGGACAAAATTATCCTAAGAGTTTCCTTAGGCACTTTGATACAAGAGAGTTTGGGTTAAGAGCAACAGAGCCATACAGAGATATCCCTTGAAAATACTTTATTATTACTCACATAGGGAGGAGGAAAACATACCAACAAAGAAAGTCCTCATGTGGAGACTGCATTACTCCAGAAGAAGCCTTAGAACCTTTTGATATTCAATTTTGTATAGAGTTTTGGATAAAAAGTTGACTATCATCAATAGGAGTCTTCTCTGTTGTCTATTGGATCAGTAAAATGAGGGTAAAAAGGAATGCAAAATGAGAAGCAAGGATGTAAGGAATTTAACCCTAATTGTGCCAATTCAGCTAAAGGTGGGTGAGAGGGAATAATGCCCAGTCTTTGAATTTATTCACTTTATATACATGCAACCCAAGGGCTATTGGAGTTGAATTGATTTTCATCAGTCAACAGCTTTAAAAGACATAATTATAAATAAATACCACAGTTCTTTTTATTCACCAATGCTTTAGAATAAAGCATTTTCCTCAAATTTATTTTGTCACACTGCCTAAAATCCACCTTAGCCTATTATCACATTCTGCTTCATAACGTAGTTATTATTTTTATTATAGTTTATTCTGTTTCCTTTTCTCCTCAATTAGAGTAATAAGCTGGAGGGCAAGGTCTAGGTCCTTTGTCATCTTTGAATTCCCAGGATGTAGTGCAGTGCTTTAGAAATATTAGGCCCTGATATATGTTTGCTGAATTGAATTACATGAATATGGCCTTAGAGTAATAAATAAGCTGCCATTTCTCATCTGTGAGGGTAGAGAATTCTCTCCATCCAATAAAGTTTGTCACTTTGTTGCTTCACTCAGAAGTGATAAACAGGAATGATAGTTTCAATTGGAGAAAATGAAGAAATAAACATTATTGGTAGAAAGGGGAATTCTGAATAGGTCTCTTTATTTTAGTAGATATCAGCAAATCATAGCATAGATATGAAGGTAATCAAAATAGATTCTGAAAGACAAGATAAGAATCTGCTAAAATTAAAGAAAAATTCAGCAGCAATATCATTATAGTTTAGAAAGCTCCTTTCTCACAATCCTGTGGAGGAGATACTGCAAGTATTATTATCCTCATTTTATACATAAAGAAACTGAGGCTCAGAGATGTTAATTGAGTTATCCTAGATCAAACAACTAATAAGTATCAAAAGTAAGATCTGAACCCAAGTTCCTTGATTCTAAGTTCATCAGCGTCTGAACTACACCAAGAATTGTGAGACCTAAAGTAACTATAGAAAGCATTTAGACCAAGGATCCTTAGCTCTTTTTTGTGTCATGGACCTCTTAGCAGTCTGGTAAGGTCAATGGTCCAATCTCTCAATTTCTATGTAGGGAAACTAAGGCACAGAATGGAAAAATGAATTCCCAAAGTTTCAAAACTAGTTAGTGTCAGAATATATTTAAGGGATAAGTTAGAAGGCACCAACAATAACAGTAAGATCTCTTTCAGCATCATCATGGAGTCGGGGGTAAGGATATACTTCCTCCAGCTCATGGACTTGAAAGCAAACAATGACATTGAAAAAAATCCCCCAGAATGTGGGCTTTTCAAAGAGATTGGAGAAGGAGTAGTGGTAGAAGGGTGTTGGAATGGAGTGGGGTAGGCAAATGGTTCTCTAGGATATAGTAGATCCCTTATCCACATATTTTTATCTTTCAAGGGATCCTGTTCCAGAAATGAAAGTTTAAAAATATAGACAGACATCTGTACCTGGTCAGAAGCGAATGAGAAGATGGACAAAAACAGGGGAATAGAGCTCTATCAAGCTGGGTCAAGGAAAATCAACACAGGCTGCCTCCATCCAACTTTTCTCACTATATACAGCCTCCAGGAAAATCTTCAGCCACTCAATGGGTTCCTGCCAGAGATTACAGCCTTGTTTATATGTGAATTGTGTTTTCTGCCCTCTCAGATGGGAACACTCAAGAACTAAATTCTATCAAAGTAAAAGAAAAGAGAAGAAAGAGAACATCTCTAACTTTGTTTATAGTATGTGCTTAATAAATGTTTACTGAATTTATTGAATTACTGAATATGTGACTTTCTTGGACAAGTTATAGATTCCCTAGCCTGCAGTTTTCTTTTTTTGTAAAATTAGGGAGTTTGAATTTTAAAAAGCCTTCCAGATCTAAATCTATGATCCTGTTACTTAGCCCCAAAGAGGGGCTTTTGGTAAGGGTTTTAGTTCCCAGTCAGATGGAATACACACCCACATATATCAGATCTGAGTAATTCTGCTTTTATTATCTTTTATGTAATCTAATTAAAGCTTTTCAACTTTATAAAGGAAAATAAAGAGCTTTAAAAGGAAGAAAGGAATGTTAATTTATAACTAAAAATTAAGCAGAAGAGGTCAGAAGGAATTTCAATTGAGGACACTGACGTTGTAACTATCATGATAAATTTTAAATATGTTTAAACAAATGTTGCACATAGAAGAAATTCAGAGCTTCACATGAAATCCTCTTTTCCATTTCTCTATGGGGAAAAGTTCACATGTGCTGATATTTATCACATTCATAATAATACAAATAAATAATCTACTAATTGAGCGTGGTGTCACATGCTTATAAACTCTGCTATTAGGGGAAGATGTGGCTGGTAGGTTGCTTTAGCTTAGGAGAGTAAGATTAAAGCCAATAGGTCTGGAGTTCGGAGAACCTGAGTTCAAATTTGGTTTCAGATACTTCCAAGCTATGTGACCCTTGGCAAATCATTTAACCCTGTTTGCTTAGCCCTTGCCATCCTGTCTTAGAATTGCTATTAAGAAAGTATGGGTTCAAAAGAGAAAGAAAACTAATTGGGTGACTGCACTAAATCTAACAGCAATGTAGTGATCCCTTTGGTTTAGAGGGCCACCGGGCTGCTTATGAAGGGGCGAATTGGCACAGGTCAGAAACACACAAGTTAAGACTTCTGAAACAGTCAGTAGTGGCATCACCCTGTGAATGACTACTACACTACTTCCAGCCTGGGAGAGAGAGAGAGAGAGAGAGAGAGAGAGAGAGAGAGAGAGAGAGAGAGAGACAGAGAGAGAGA
>NC_058132.1:554155398-554204731 GCF_016433145.1 Gracilinanus agilis | reverse complement strand
AGAGACAGAGACAGAGACAGAGACAGAGACAGAGACAGAGACAGAGACAGAGAGAGACAGAGAGAGAGAGACAGAGAGAGACAGAGAGAGAGACAGAGAGAGACAGAGAGAGACAGAGAGAGAGAGACAGAGAGAGAGAGACAGAGAGAGACAGAGACAGAGAGAGACAGAGACAGAGAGAGAGACAGAGAGACACTCTAAATAAACAAGCAAAAAAAAAAGAAATTAAAGTAATGGCATTACTAGAAATGAATCAAAACAATGATAGGACAAGACAGTGATAGAACAAATGAGACTTGCTAGTGGTTGAGTGCAAATGGATCAAATAATTGGATTCATGGAGATGCAGATTCATACTCATAATGAGAGGAAGGGAGGGAGGAAGGAAGGAAGGAAAGGAGAAGAAAGGAAGAGAAAGGGAGTAGAGGAGGAAGGGGGAAAGGGGAAGAGGAGGGGAGAAAAGGAAGTACTTCACATCTCCTAAGGACAGTTTTCATCATCTCAAAGAACATTCTCAATTCTTTGTCCCTCCAAGTCAACAAGCACTCCTATAATAATTGAACTTACTCTGATGAACTGATGTTCAGGTATAAAATTTTTCAATGGTCCCACGATCTAAGAGCTATTTTGCTCATTTTACCCTAAATCATAAGCATCACCACAACAAACAATTGCAGAAACATGCAATAATGATCAGTAACAAACGTAATAATAGACAAATTAGAGGTGCAATGAAACACATTAAAACGCTTCAGAAAGAGAAGACTGGTCATGGCCATTTTTCCTTCCCCAAATCTTGAAAATCCTACACCCCCACAGATGCTTACTTTAAAATCACTATATTTCATAAATCCATTCTGTAGGAGAAAGGAATTCTCACTAAGTCTCTCTTGTCTCTGGGCATTTTTACTGACTTTCCCCCATGCCTAAACTGCTGCTCTCCCTCCCTATTTCCACCTGGCTTCCCTGGCTTCCTTCGAATCCCAGCTAAAATCTCACCTTTTGCAGTAAATCTTTCAAAAATTCTCTCAAATCTAGTGCCTTCCTTCTATTGGTTATTTCCTAATTGTCCTGTATATACCCTGTTTATAAATAGCTGTTCAAATGTTATCTCCCCCATTTAACTGTGAGCTCACTGAGCATAGGCACCGTCTTTTGTTTTTCTTTTTATTCCCAGTGCCTAGCATAGCAGTTAGCATAGCAGATGCTGAATAAATGATTCTTGACTGACTCATAACCTCTACTATGGGTGCTTTATTAATTTTTAGGTATTTTTGTCCAGCATCATATCTTTTTGCTCATCATCCATCTACATTTAAGTGAATACAACTGGCCCAATGGTTTGGGTGAATTGGTACATGCATATAATCTTGCTGGCACAAAGCCTATGAAGACTCTCCCTGGGCTTGCCAAGATTCTATGTAGACTAAAAGTGCCTTTAGCATTTTTCCTATGAAAATTACTACGTCAAAAATACAGCATGATGACCTGTCCAGAATGATTCACTACTGAAAATGAATTCACTGAACATCAAAGAGATCACTGACAAGTCAATGCTGTCCAGTAAAAAAGAGCAGAAAGTTACAGCAATGAATTACTCATAAACAAAATGGTTTTCAAAGATTACCTATGGTATCCAGGATTGGTCTTTCACATAAATAGTGAAGGTTCTGTGCTCTACGATATGAGCAGAAACAATCCTGGACTGAATCTAGGTTCTAATTGTGGCCATGCTACTAATTAGCTATATGGCCTCTGGTGATTCATTTAACTTCTCTGGGCTCACTCATCTACAAAATCAATAGGTTCAACGAGTTAACCTCCAAATCTTCTCCTAGAACTATAATTTTACAATTACAAGTCTAAGATGCTCTCTAATATACCCCAAACTATCTCCCCAATAGTTTTCCCACAGGTCATAGAAATTATATCACTAAGAAAACAATTATTTGATTCAAAATGTAGTTCTGTTAAAATTCAAATATTCTGTAGAAGATTGAATACATAAGTTATATTAATAACACATTATAGATCATTTTCTCATATATTTTCCAATGTGACAGATAGGGAAGGGTAGGGACAAAGGTAGAGAAGAGAGAAAAGTCCAGTAAAATAATGTGGACCTGCATCAAGTGTCAAAGAAGGAGGAGCAGTTTCCTTAGAACAGTACGAGATGAAGAGGGCAGCCTTAAAAACAGTGATTCCCAAAGTGGGCGCTACTGCCCCCTGGAGGGTGCTGCAGTGATCCAGGAGGAGTGGTGATGGCCACAGGTGCACTTATTTTTCATATTAATTGCTATTAAAATTTTTTTAATTAATTTCCAGGGGGCTAAGTAATATTTTTTTCTGGAAAGGGACAGTAGGCCAAAAAAGTTTGGGAACCACTGCTTAAAAAGGACAATAACTGTATTAAAGGGGAGGTGGGATTGCACAAGAAATAAACTTGACCTTCACAGTCTTTCCCCATAATATCATTAGTCTACTAAATGGAAGATGATAAATCTAAATTAATCTGATTATATAAAATTTTTCATTTGGGATCTTATAACATAAAAAGATATGAGTATCTCCACTTCTGACACAGCCCCAATGACAACCAAGTTTAACATTTCTTAAATCTCTAAAGAAATGAACAAAAGCCTTTTTCAGGGCACAGTGGAAGCACCCTGGGATTTGCAGAGGAAATGGAAATCTGTGACAAATTTAAAGAAAAATAAATGGATCTCTTCCAAACAAATCCCCGTTGATGGCAAGGAAAAAAGATTTGTCTTACAGGATGTTGTATTAATACTTAATGGAAATAGCCAAAAAAAACCATTACCACTTAGCAAAGAGGCTCTTGTGAAATAAACCCTTTTAGTAACACCAAAAACATGGACTCATATTAGTGAGCTCTGAGTGCATTGCACTGAGCTATGGTGAGATGTCTTTATCTTATAACTGGCTATATTAGACTAAGTCCATCCAACCAACCTAAAGTGGTCCCATCCTATTTGTATAGGAAATTCTAGAAATAAAGAGATGTGCACAAAAAAGAGTACATGAAATGCAAGATGTTACTGCCAATTCTCTAAGCAAGAATGAATACTTTGAATAATATAGCCATGTTCCTAGTAAATTGGACAAAAGCACTTGCTGGGCACCTACTGGGTTCTGAATATTATTATTATTATTTATATATTATATTATACAGTTATCTATAACACTGCAATCCTTTCATCAATATATCTTGGAAATCAAGCAAAATCCAATTCAGCAAATAGTTAATCAGTGTTTAGTATATGCTAGCCAGTGGTGATACAAATTAAAATGACCTCTACTCTCACAGAACTTCAATCTAATGGACAATAGAATATGAAAAGTTAGACAGACAAGAAACTATGCCTAGCTCTGCCACTAACTAGTGTGTGAACTTGGACAAATTCCTAAACTCTGGACTTCTCTTTTCATATCTCTTCAATGAGAGAACAGAATTAAACTGTCTTTGTTCTCTCTCAGCTCTAATAATCTACTACTCTCAAGTCATTTGGAATCCTTGTTGATGTTCAGAATATCGAGCTTGTCCAAAGTTTCTAGGAGATGGTGAGGTAGCACAGTGGGTAGAGTGCCATGCTTGGAGTCAAGAAGACTCATCTTCAAGAGTTCAAATTTGACTTCAGATACTTACTAGCTGTGTGACTCTGGGCAAGTCATTTAATCCTATTTGCATCAGTTGCCTCATCTGTGAAATGAACAGGAGAAGGAAATGACAAACCACTCCAGTATCTAAAAAAAAAAAAAAAGAAAAGAAGAGAAAAGAAGAGAAAAGAAAAGAAAAAGAAAAGAAAAAGAAAAGAAACAGAACCCAAATGGCATCATAGTTAGGCACAACTGAGTAACAAAGTGTTTCTGGACTGCCTGGACATAGTTGATTATAGTCATTGTCAAAGTGGTCCAAGCCACTAGCCTTGTATGCCATTTGTCACCCCAACTTTGAAATTCTTATCTAATTAGAGCCTGGGAGGCCAGGCAACAGCCAGCAAAGATAGAATCCTACCTATACTGGGAGTGCAGCTATCACTATTTTATTCACATTTCTGTGACTGTACTATGATATTTCTTGTCCATCTCTAGATCTCCCAAGTCTTGATCTCACTGCATTTTAAATGGAGTCAAAAGAGAAGTTGAAATTTGTTCCCCCTTCTCCACCAAGAAATGTTTAGATAAGCCTTGTGTTAGGATACGAATCCCACAAATGTTGACCAGAAGGCATATTGGCAGACACTAACCTTCACTGTTTTTCATTCTTCTTGTCCTATCTCTAGCGTATACTGACTTTGTAATCTAGGCAGAAGGTGGGGGTCATCTCTTAGCCTCTTAGTTCTCTGCAACTCTGCATTTTCAAGGTATTGGGAGAAGATGTTTATGTGTATATTTCATTTTTTAAAAATCAGTATTTAATTGATTAGTCATTTCTGGCTCTATGTGGTCCCATTTAAGATATTCTTGGAAAAGATAAATATTGGAGTAGTTTGCCATTTCTTTCTCCAGTTCATTTCACAGATGAGGAAACTGAGACAAACAGTTAAGTGACTCACCCAGGATCATCCAGTAAGTAAGTGTGTAAGGCCAGATTTGAACTCAACAAGATGAGTCTTCTTGACTCTAGGCCTGACTCTGTCCACTGAGAAATCTGGCTACCCCAAAATTATAGAATATTTTGTCATTGCTCAGTTGTGCTTGACTTTTCAAGACCCCATTTGGGGTTGTCTTGGCATAGGTACTGGAGTGGTTTGACATTTCCTTCTCTAGTTAATTTTACAGAGGAGGAAACTGAGGCAGGGAGAGTTAAGTAACTTGCCCAAGTTTATACAGCTAATTAAGTGTCTGAGGCCAGATTTGAACTCAAGAAAATGAGTTTTCTTGACTACAGGTCTTGAACACTATTCACTATGCCACCTGGTTGCATTAATTTTAAAAATTAAGAAGCATTGTTTTCTCTTATATATTTTCTCTTCTTACCTACCCTAACTTCAAATGGAAAAAAAAGGCGGGGGGGGGTGGGGAATGGGAAGAAAGTGACACGTGCATCTATAGAGGAAGTTTCCTGATCCAGGAACTTCCAAATCAACAAAATGTTTATCAGTTTCCTATATAAAAAAATCACAAATCTCTTCCCTATTCCTATCACTTGCTTTATTGGAAAAATAGGTTCTGCCTTACTAAGATACTGTAAAAACAATGTAGTTTGTCAGATTCTTTAAAAAATAAAAAGCAATGAATAGCATATAATCAAACTACCATTAAAATGGTCCTCAGTTGTAAAATGGGTATAATTGATAGGAGTGTTGTGAACACAAATTAATGATTTATTTATATGGGTAGAGAGAGCGTTAATGTGTCTGAAAGAAGGCCATTGTGAAGTTTGCAAATATCCAGGGTAGTTATCATAAAAAGGATTGCCAAAGTTTAGAGAAATTTTAATTATTCTTAGCTGTGGATACTTTTGAAAACTAAACTTCCTGTCTGTTTTAAAACTACTTATTTGTGATCTAGATGTCAACAATGTTTCTTCCTATGTCTTGCCAAAATCACGCCATGTCTCCCAAGTAAATTGTTTTATATCTGTTTGGGGTTTTTTGAAGGAGGAAACAGGGAGGATTTGGTCATATTTTACTTCTGCGTTTTCCATTTTTTTTAGGCTGTTGTTCCTGAGTTGATTCTATGTGAGATATTAACTAATTCTAATTGCTTGTGTAATCCTAGCAGACAGCATGTACAGTATTAAGCCACTTCTGAACTACCTATTTTCTGTATGCAAATCAGACAGAAACAAATGTTTGGCCCCAGCTGGGCAAAATGTCCCATTTAGAATTCTTTTCCTCTTCTTTGTTCTTTGATGTTCTGCAAATGAGCTTTAGAACTCCACTCTTCACACAATTCAATTTTACAGGCCCATTATCTGAGATATAATGTGGAGGTTAAATATATCAGGGCAGCCATTATGTGAAAATAATTAACAGTAATGAATAATGCACTAATTCCACTGATGAGAGATGGTTATATGTGTAATGAAGTGTTGGGGCAGCCCTGACAAATGAAATTAAAATATTTAAACACTGTTTTATGATATTACTTTGCTCATATAATTTCCTTTACCTACAATGAGCCACTTCGATTATCGTCATTATCTTGACAGCTCTGAAGGATGATATAGTGCAGGTTAATGTGACAACGATTAGTCAGAGAGGAAAGCCATTACATAAAGCAGAGCCGACTGAGGGAAAAAGGTCCTCTGTACTTTCCTGTTTCAAACATGAGAAGAATGATACTATCAACATCACTTCAATATTGAATGGATAGAATTATCTTGTCATTCAGCTACAGCTGCTGAAGAACTACTTATTTGTACCTGCAAAGGAAAGGTCAGCCTTCCTTAATCACCCATAAAAATATGTTGATGGATTCTTTATTATCAATAATAGTGACA
Organism: Gracilinanus agilis; assembly: GCF_016433145.1. Classification (NCBI taxonomy): domain Eukaryota; kingdom Metazoa; phylum Chordata; class Mammalia; order Didelphimorphia; family Didelphidae; genus Gracilinanus; species Gracilinanus agilis. Next base: position 554,198,262 of record NC_058132.1, on the reverse strand, counting down.
GGAAGGAAAAGCGGGACCAGAGCTCGCCAAGTTTCTCTTTCAGGTCTTTTGCAGTCGGTCACTCCCATGTATGCTTAAATTCAAAGCTGAATCTCTGAGTCCAGAAAGAGTGTCCTGCTTGATGCAACCTTATTGTCCCAAGTATATATTCCAACACCGAATCCCTTTATTGATCCCTTCTGATCAATCTGATTTTTAAAAGTGCTTAATGTGTGGGGTATGCTTGCATTTTGCTTTATTGCCTGGAAGCAGGGTCAATCTGTTGAGAACTTTATTTCACAGACATTCTGTAGATCATTTCCACCAAAGCATATGACCCAAACGCTTTCAAATTCAAGAGGGAGGAGTGTTGGGGGAGTCAAAGGAAGAAATGATCTAATACTGTTTCATCAAAACTAATTCTAGAAGATTCCTCAGAAAAAAAAAGGAGGGGAGGCAAATGACCCCAAATTGTTAAAATTAGTGAATGTCATCCCCTCCCCATCTTATTTCATACCCTTGCTGTTTTGTAATAATAATAAAAAAAAATTCAACTGACATAAAGGGTGACTTTTCCAGAAATTTCTCAACTTCTTTATGAAATATGCAGAATACTCATCACTCTTGTTTTTACTTTGCATTTCACATGAATCAGAGCCCATCAGGAAGTGAGAAGCATGGGATGAGGACAAGATAAGGAGCAAGTGTGGAGGGGGGGGCAGCAGAATTCAAAGGAATTTTCAGGCTATCTTTTTCACTTACCCTTGACTCAAGGACTCTGCTGACAATCCTCACCTGATTGCAAGATTTGCTTCCATATTGAAGGTGGAATTCTGGTCAGACTTCTCTTTGAATGTTCTCAATAATTGAAGTTCTCCTGTGTGTCACCATTATATGTTTGTGTGTGTTTGTGTGTGTGTGTGTTTGTGTACATGTGGGTATGGGTGTGTTTTTCTGTATACGTTTAGATAGATATAGATATGTAATGTGTGTGAGTGTGTGAGTGTGGAGATAAGGATGGTATAAAAATCATTTATTTCATATGCTTAGACGAATATAACAAACAGATAGAGCGAGAGAGACACACACAGAGAAAGAGAAAGACAGACAGATAGTGACAAAGAGATAGAGGAGAAAGAGACGGACACAGAAAGACAGAGAGAGGACAGAGGTTGAAAGAGAAAGGAGAGGCAGAAACAGAAAGAAACAAAGAGAAAGAGTGAGAGACAGAGAGAAGCAGAGAGATAGTGGAGAGAGAGATAGAGAGGAGAGAGACAGAGATAGAGGAGAGAGACACACACAGAGACAGAGAGAAGACACAGAGAGACAGAGAGACACACATAAAGAGACAGAGAGAGAGAGAGACAGAGAGATAGAGACAGAGAGACAGAGAGAGAGACAGAGAGAGAGAGAGAGAGAGAGAGAGAGAGAGAGAGAGAGAGAGAGACAGACAGACAGACAGACAGATAGACAGACAGACAGACAGAGACAGAGACAGAGATTTTATTAAGTGCTTACTCTGTGTCAGCCCCTGTGAGAGATCTTATTCTCTAGACGCTTACATCGTAATAGAAGACAAAACATAAAGAAAGATGGAAAAGGAAAGGGGGGGTTAATTAGTAAAACACTAGGGAAGAGGTAGAACTTGGGGCAAAATAAGCATAGGGAAAGACGGAAGGGAAGAGGAAAGGAATACACATTTATATGGCACCTACTATGTACCAGGGACCGTGAGAAGCACTTTTTTACCAGTGTCATCTCATCTGATCTTCAGAACAACCCTTTGAGGTAGGTGCTGTTATTATCTCCATTTTATAACTGAGGACAGAAGCTAAATGACTTTCCCAGGTCACCTAGCAAGTAAGTGTCTGGGGCCAGATTTAAACTCAGGTTTTCATGACTTCAAGTCCATAGCCCTATATATTGTACCTCCAGTCAGGACTCCCTTATGAAATGGTGGTCCTAACCAGGGATTCACTCATCCATAGAGAAGATCCCAAAATGGAAGCATTGGGGTGGGGGCAGGATGAGGCTGCTAAAATCAGAGATAAAATTATAGAGAGGGGTTATAGATGATAAATATTTGTGTGACACATGCAGAACTTTGATTTGTATAGAAGTAACATTTACATTTTAAAAATCTATTCCTTCCATTTTGATCCCTGATCTAAGTTATAGGAGATACCACTCTGCTACACTGTCTTTCATCACTCACTGTTTAGAGATGTCATCAAAGTCAGGGCAAAACCCATAAATTCATAAATCCCTCTATTAAAAAATAAACCACCTGACAAAATACCTTAATACTTTTTCCTTTAAAACATGATAAAAATAATTGAGTTTAAGTTCTACTTCATGCTGCTACCAGCTGTGATCTTGGGCAAGTCACTTAAGTTCTTAATGTTACAGGTTCTTAGTTGAACTGGGTTACCTCACTCCAAATGGGAGAGCTTCTTCACTCTGAATTGTCTGGTGTATATTCTCCTCTATATACTTTTTTTTCTGAATTCTTTTTTGCTATAGACTTGGATAATAGGTTCCTTTGCTTTTTAAAAAAATGCATGTCGCAGACCAGTTACTTATCTACATGAGTAAAGAAAGTTTCCTCAAAAGGGAGCTCCCCCCAGTGATGAAATCCTGAGTCAAAAGAACGGTACAATTCCTTGTCAGAGCCATATTCAGAATGAGGGCACTCAATTAGAGGGCATTCCTTCGGCAGCAAGAAATGGCTGAACTTGGCACCTAACTAGGTGTTAACTAGCAAGATTAACTTGACTAGGAAGCTGACAGGTATATGCTTTGTTCCCAAATCTCAGGGTAGAAATCTTCTTCCCACTTAGTCCCCCACTAGTGGCTTCTCAGTGTCCCCAGGTCTTATTCATCCACATCTTATTTTGTCTGAAGTTGATTATTTCATGCCATTATTTGTTCATCCTGGATATATTTTGTGCCACTTGTTCCAGGAGCCAAAATTTCCAGGTATAGCTCTACTTCTTAAAATACTGGAAATGCTTTAAGAAGCTCTATTTGCCTGCACCCGTTATTTTATTGGTGTAGTCAGTTTCTGGTGAGAAAGTTTCTTCTAATACAGCTCTTCAGCATCTAATCTTTAAAACCTCCATCATTGGAGAGGGCAAATGGATTGTTTAGTATTATACATCAAGTAGGACAGAGGCAGAATTCAAAGCCACATTTTCCCAATGCTAAGTCAATTCTTAAATCCTTATTTAGTGAGCACCTACTATGTGCCAGGCATGGTACTGTATGCAATAAATACAAATGCAAAGAATGAAACAATCCTGGCTCTCAAGGAGAATGTCAATTCTAATGTCAAATATACCTCATATCTTCTTTGAAGTAAAAAAAAATGAAATTTGTTCCTTGCTTCAGTAATGGAGCCATAAAATAATTAACAAGTATGAACTGAGCTTCTCAGAGAATCAAGAAATGCTGAGTTCAAATACAGACGCAGACACTAACTAGTTGTGTGACCTTGAGCAAGCCATTTAACCTCTTTGTACTTTTGTTTCATCATCTGTATTATAAGAAGAATTATAGTTCCTACCTCCCAAGGTTGTTGTGAAGATAAATGAAATAATATTTTCAAAGTGCTATGCATATCTTAAAATAATATGCAAATACTAGTTTTTAGCTATCAGAGAAACAGATTTCTCCAAAAACATAGATAATATATTGCATATATACTATGTATACATACACATACAAGTGTGTACATTTGTTTATATACATATAGTTCACATATAAGCCTACATACATATGCTGTCTTGCATATCGCATATCTTTGGTGAGTGTGCACTAAAAATCTAAGTGATACCAAAGCAAAAAAAATATATAAACCTTCATAAAAAAGCAGAAAGGGCCTTGAGAACCCAGATGTTGGGAAAGGAAAATGACAGCCTTGCTAGAGGCTTCCTACATTGAAGAAGGATAAAAGTTCAACTTGAATGACCTCACTGATACCCCTGATTTTATTTTATCATTATTTTATTTTATTTTTAATAAATTATGGACACTTTGTATAAGTTTTGATGTGTTAACTCAGTGAATGTATTTATTTTTCTGAGGCAACATGCAATGCCGTTTTAAAAAATGTTTAGCTATTTTTGCTCATCAATTTCTACCTCAGCAAGTGGTAAGTAAAGAAGACAAGACAAAAACCTAAAATTTGCCATTGCACCCCACCACCACCACACCCAACATAACACTCTCAAAACACACCTTTCTTTACAAGTTTGAAAAGTTATCCCCATGTACAAAGGCTATCAATCCTTTAACAAATAAGGCGTGGAAATAACACTCCAACTCTCTCATACTTCTTGAATTTGGTTGGAAAAAATACAATTTACTTCAATTATCTGACAATGAAGTGCCTCTGTAATAAATCTAACATTAAAAAATCATTTCCAGCAAATTACTCCAATAAAATCAATGAAGGTCAGGCTCAGCTGTAGCAACAAATAAATGACATGCTATTGATAGGCTGGAGGGACTTAATTGTCATTTAGAAAGGTTAAGGGGATAAAGCAATCTAATGCAAGGTAGGTGTTTCCTAAACAAAAATGGTGGTGGGGAGTATGGGAGGGGGGAATAATCTCACCAGGGCAGGGAGATAGAACAACAGGAGTTTAAATCAGGCAGCAGTGACTGCTCAACCTGGTCCCAGAGCAGCAAAAGGGAGTTGTTTCCCCTCTCCACAATGTGTGTGTTTTGAATTTGGTCAATATTTATCTGCTTCAGTGATGTTTTGTGATCTTTTTACCTTTTCTACATCGAAATCCCAAAACAGATTTTCTGCTAATAGAAAATGAAGAATTGATAGAATTGAATAACACTACCCTTGACAGAGCAGATGGGTTAAGAATAGCTTGACCCAAGCCCAGCTTGCAGGGCCAATAGCTCTGAGAAATCACCAAATCTCCTTGCCCAGACATAGTTTATCATTTCTCTGACTCAAGAATAACCACCAATATTTTAATGTGTTCTCAAAAAAGCATAAAACCTAACTTCTAAATTTTAACATGTTGTTGTTGACAAGCACTTGGCATATGAAAATTAATGTTTTACTTTGTGACCAAATTAATTTGGAGCCTGTGTTTTTAACCTGGATTTTGGAAAAGTTTTTGAAATCTTTTGATAACTACATTTTGATGTTAATTGGTTTCCTCATTAATACTATGCAGCTTATTTTATGCATTTAGAAATATTATTCTGATAAGGGTTCCAAGACACAGAAAAGGTTAGTATCTCTAGATATAAAGGGATCTTTCAGGCTTTTTTCCATTTCAATCAGGAAGGTTTTAGTTATAGTCGCAATAGCATGAACAGACTCATAAGTTGAGCAGGGTAGGAAGACAAAATGTAAGTTCTGCACCAATTCTTGTGGAGAGAGGGACCAGGGCCCCCTTTCTTCTCAAAGAACTTCATGACCATAATTCATAGACAAAACATTTTTTAGTCTTTGTTAAGAAATAGAAGCATGACTCCTAGAGTCCCCCAACCAACCATAGACCTTATGTTCAGGGACATAGTTTCTATATAGGTTTATATGATAGTCCCAGAGTCTCTTTAAGCAGGCATAATAGAGAGTATCTAAGGAGCACATCCCCAGATCTAAAAATGGTCTGCCAGCTGAGACCATACTTGGTAAGGCAATATTTTGATGAGGCATATTTCTCCTTTGGGTGCTGTATGATTATAGATGCAGAACATGAAGTCAACATCCTCATTTTACAGATAACAGTATTCAGGTGCAACAGAGGATACATGACTTGCCAAAGAGCACAAAGCAGATCCAGAACCAGAAACCAGTTCTCAATACCTCCTACTCTAGTACCACTTACCAGATACCACAGTTTTTCAACCTAAAATAGAGAAATAGAATGATGGAGTATAAAATCATACAAAGGAAGTCTCCTCATCATTGAATGCATCACTTATGGCTTTAGTCATTGACTTTGAAGCATGGACTTGCCACTATTGTTCTTGGTCTTCCTAGCACATGAAGAGGAGTCTTTGAACTGGCTGTTGAATTGGAACTAAGAATGCTTACAAAGGGTAACTAACTGGATAATTCTGTTCTTTTTTTTCTCTTTAGCATCACTAGAGGGAAATGATATTGTTAACTTTGAGAATGAGAGAGTCTTTGGACCTTAATCTCACATTCCAGGGTTAGATTTGGCTAGGAAAATAGAGTTCTCTTTCTTTTCTGCTTAGGCAAAAACGTATAGGACTAGACCATGTCCTAATAATAAAACTTCAAAAGTTCAGAAAGTTATCCCCTACAGATCTGAGAACTAGATTTTTTGGACAATAGAGCCTAGTAAAGAATAAACGTCTCTAGTGACTCACCTGACCTTGCATAAAAGTAGATCTAAGGATTTCAAAGAATTATTGACAGTGACTCACCCTTTGGCTATGCCACATTCAAAAGTGAACTGTTGAATCAAATTCTTTGTGGAAACTTTTAAATTTGAGCCCACTTTTCCTAGGGACCAAGGTGGTATATTGTGAAAGAGAATTCTTTACTCTATTGTCTATCTTGAGTTAACACTAACTTAATTACCCCCTACTTCCTACCTCACTAGACAGAAAGACAGAATTAACTCTCCTTTGTCTACTTTTAAATTGAACCAACAAAAGATTGAATACCCTACTTAGTACTAGGTGAGAGGCTAGCAAGGTACTTAGAAAATTCACACTCTTAGAAATTCAATCAATCAGGAAACTATGAACTTTTTTGATGAGACCTTAACCATCAGAAGGTGAGAAGTCAATCCCACAGACACTGTCCCCTGGGCAGTGCTAGACAATTTGGAAACTGTGATTGGCCCCTGTGAAGAGGAGAAGGGACAAGAAGTCACTATAAAAACAATCCCCACACTCCTTCAGGGAAGATTGTCTTTGAGAAGATAGTCTGAAGGGATTGTCTTCTGGAGATAATCTTCTGGCTAGAGACAGTCTTCAAGGTTGCTTCCCTGGAGACTGTGGCTTAGATCATAGGCTTGGAGCTCTGCTTCAACTTGGACTCTGACTCCTCAACTGCTTTGTTGGGTGAGTGAAAGGCTGATTCCATTCCTAGTTTTCTGAAGAGACTAGCTTCCATCTTCCTGGTTGAAAGCTGATTAATCTCTGCCTGGATTAAGCTGACCTGGAGTAAAACATTTAGTTTGATAGGATAGATAACTTCTCTAACCACTTCACATTTCTCTACTTTACTGTTTCCTCTCCATTTTGTAAATATTTGTAAATAAATTTCAGCCTGGAGATATAATAAATATTGGCAACCACATAATTTCATGTAATTATTATCCAACCACTAATTTTAACCCTTACAATATGGAAAAGGTTAATCCTGAGGTACTTCTATTCTTAATATATCTTCTTACTATATGTTCCTCTATACAAAACTAATTGGAATTAACTTGTAATGATATAAGAGTGGTAATCAATGATGCCAGTTATATAACAAGTGCTAACTATTACTAGCAATTTGATGTTAGGAAGAACACACTTGAATTGGTGTGACAATAGCATTAGTGGTTCCCTAGAACTTTAAGGAGTGATGTAGCTAGCTATACTCTGAGAAACCAGTCCAGAGTGCTTCAGAATATTTAGAATAAAACCTTGAGAAGAGGCAATAACTAGCCTTTTTTCTGGGGAACCTGACTGACCACTGTAGGCAGGATTTGGAGTAAAGATCCCTGGAGTTTATAAAGGCTTCACATAGAATATAATTATCCATATCCTATAGGCTAGTCTTTTTTCCCCAAAAGGTGTTAATTCAATGAAAGTTCTCTGGAATTTTCACTCACTCTATTAACATGGAATAACCACATAGCACATAACTGTTACAGGAATAGAGACTGAATTAATAAATAGACATTCTCCTACTGATTATTACATACACTAGTTTTCTGAGGTGAGAAAAGTAGTAGTCTTAAAGTTGGAAATTTTGGTTTCTACTTATTTAATCACATGTCAATTAAATTACCAAAGAATTACTTTATAGAATAGAAAAAAATAATGAAATTTGTCTGAAAGAACAAAAAGTCAGGGCAGCTGGGTGGCTCAGTGGATTGAGAGCCAGGCCTAGAGATGGGAGGTCCTAGGTTCAAATGTGGCCTCAGCCACTTCCCAGCTGCATGACCCTGGGCAAGTCACTTGACCCCCATTGCCTACCCTTACCACTCTTCTGCCTTGGAGCCAAGACAGAAGGTAAGGGTTTAAAAAAAATGAAAGAACAAAAATTTAACAATCTCAAGGAAAATAATAGGGGGGTGGAATAAGAAGAAAAAGGATCTGGTATTATCAGATCCAGACTATACTAAAAAAGCAATAGTTATCTAAATTGTTTGGTATTTGTTAAAAATAGACCAGTCAATGGGACAGATTAGACACACTATATTTTAAAGAAGCTTTCTGTTTGATGAACTCAAATGCCTGAACAACTAGGGTAAGAAATAACTGTTTGACAAATAACTGTTAGGGAAAATCAAAAGGAAAATGGCAGAAACTAAATATACACCAACATTTCACACAGTGTACTACATTAACCTCCAAATGGATGCAGTAAAGAATGACATACACAAATTAAGATGATCAGGGAAAAAATTACCTTTTATAACTATGGATAAAGGAAGAATCAATGACTAAACAAGGATTATAAAGGATCAGAGAAGGTGAAACTGATATTTTGATTATATAAAAAAAATTTCTAATGCACAAATGAAAACCAATGCAATTAAAAATGGATTTGAAATAGGAAATTGGGAAAAATCTTTGTAAGTCCCACAGATAAAGATTTCATTTCTAAGATATTTAATAAACTTGTTCAAATTTATAAGAATAAGGGGGCAGCTGGGTGGCTCAGTGGATTGAGAGCCAGGCCTAGAGACAGGAGGTCCTAGGTTCAAATCTGACCTCAGATACTTCTTAACTGTGTATTTATACTTGTTTCCCAATTCATAAATGGTCAAAAGACATGAACATAGTATTTTGAATGTGAATAGCAAAAATCCAAATTGTCATGTGGAAAAAATACTTCAAATCACTAATCATAATATAAGTATAATTTAGAACTGTGACTAGTACTAAACCATACATACCTTTGAAGGCACTACTAGACCTATCTCAGAGAGCAAATAAAACTATAAAGGATGTATGCATATCCACATATCTATATTTAAAACCACTCTTTTTCTAGTAATAAGGAACTGAAAACTAAGAGGATTCCCACCAATTGGATACTGGCTCAAAAATTATGTTATGTTACTAGAATCACATGTTATTTTTCCATAAACGACTAAAGGATGGTTTCAGTGAAACACAGAAAGACATATGAACTGATGCAGAATGAAGTGAACGAGAATAATTTATCTAGTGACATTCTAAAGACAATTTTGAGAACCTTAAGAACTCTGACCAATACAATGACTAAAAATTATTCCAGAGGACTACTTGTGAAGAATGCTATTTGCCTCTAGATAGAAAGGTCACAGGCTCAGAATAAAGAATGGTAATATATTTTGGGGGACTTGGTCTATACAGAAACTTATTTTGCTTTATTATGAGGTATTTGTTATAAGAGTTTTCTTTTTTTCTTTTTTTAGGGGTGGAGGAAGGGAAAAAACATTTTTTGTTTATAGAGAAAAGTTAATTTTACTTAAAAAATTTTTTAAACCTGGTTTTAAGTTCCAGGCCTAATTTTTCCTACCAAATTACCTTACCCTAACCAAATTAGTCAGCCCTACCAGTCCTCAGTTTCCTTATTCATAAAATGGAGTTTATAATATTCCCATTGTTTACTAGACACAATTGCTATGAGTATGCTTTTCAAGTCTCAAAGCCCTATAGAAATGAAATATTATTAATTAGGAGCAAATGGACATCTTCTACATCCCATCCACCTGAACTTCCTTGGTTGGCTATTCTTGACATGTTTTAGAAGTGCTTTTTCAAGTGGACCTAACTGGTACTCCCAAGATACTAGGGCTGAGATTTCAAAAACACCAGATCAATTTATAATTGGGTGCTCTAAAAGTGAACTACACAGTGGGTTTTTAGGACCAAGCATTTGATCTAAAGAATTACACACATGAGAAATTCCTCAAAACTCAGAAGACACTTATGTCTAATGAATAAAATTGGGTCCATAAAAATATACCTTGTGAAATCTTTTTAATCTTATTATTTGTAATCAGCTAAAAGAAGTGAATGCAGAAATATACAGAAGAGAGAAAATGTAAGAAAACAGAATTTCTATTTATTTCCCTTTTGGTAACTTTACCAGAGTTTAGCAAATAAAATCATCAAGCCTGTTCCCAGTGTTATCACTTACTAAGTGATCATGGGAGAGCCATTTCCTTACAAATCTGATATTTTGCTAAGTCTATGGTTCCCTATTTTTAGCCATTTTTCAGTCACATACAACTCTTCCTGGTACCATTTGGGCTTTTCTTGGCAGAGATTCTGGAGTAGTTTTCCATGTCCTTCTCTAGCTCATTTACTGATCAGGAAACGGAGGAAAACGGAATGAAGTGACTTGCTCAAGGTCACACAGCTAGTAAGTATTTGGGGCCAGATTTGAACTCAGGAGAATGAGTTTCTGACTCATGCCTGACACTCTATCCAACATGTTGCTTAGCTAACCCCTATTGTTAACAAAAAGAAAAAATAAAAGCTAGTCATATAGCTATAGTTATATTTGTACTAAGTTTAAGGTCTGGCCCCCAATCCATACTCTTTTGCTAACATTAGTCTTGCATTTAATTTATTACTTCATTTCTAAGCAAAGATGTTAAAAATAAAGCTGCCAGAAATAGGATTTTGTATTGAAGGCATAATTCTGAAGTCAGTTGGGACTAACTATTAAATATTAGAGTTGTGAGAAACTCAGGGAAATTTCTGGTGAGGCAACTGCTTGTTAAAAGAAGCTCCTCCAACTTGTAAGCCTAAGGACCATTTTCCTCAAGACAACCTAAGTGGCAAAGGGGATTTTTTCCCCTTAAAAATGAGAGCCGCAAAGGATAAATTATTAATAGCCCCAAAGTAATACATCTTGCTCATATGTGGAATGAGGCAGCGCTGACGGAAGAACTGAGTGCTAGGGGCTGGGCTCCAGGGACCTGAGTTTAATTCCTGACTCTCAATGGCCTTTTAATACAAATCATTTTCCATACACACACAAACACAGCACATGCCCACAACACCTACGTGTCACACAACTCATCTACACACTTACACAAACACACACTCCATCACAGAAATCTATGGTGAAAGTAGACCTGTTCAGGTTTACAAAATAAACTAAACCCCTCACCAGACATCTGTGAAATAAATAAAAAAGAGCCTGCATCTTAGTCCTGGACAAGTTCAGAAGAGGCATCATGAATGGAGCCATACTCGTTGTATTTCTCCATTTTTCTCCCTCTTGAAAAATAGTTTGGAATACAATTATTCAGGTCCATCATTGATGGAGGAACCTGGATCTAAATCTAAATGGGATGGCAGAGACTGTCTCATCCAACTACTAATAAATCATAAAAGATGGTCCCCTACCCAAGTGCCAATATGGCTTCAGAAAGGGTGGAGGAAAAGTCAATATATTTTTTAGTCATTTTTCATTTAGTCATTTGTCATTTGCCCAAAAACTCCTGGAGAAATGCCAGGATTGGATCAGAGGTCTATACGCAACATTAATCTATCTGACCAAGGCCTTTGATGCTGTTTGTTGGAAGGGCATGTGGAATATCATGACAAAATTTGGTTGCCAGGAAAAAAGTTCATCATTATGGCATACCAGTTCCATGACAGCCTGCTTGCAAGGATTCTGGATAATGGATGAAGGGAGTGAAACAGAGCTACGTGTTTGCTCCCCTGCTTTTTAACATGTTTTCAGCAATACTGCTTGATGCCTTCAACAAGGATGAAAATAGCATCAAGATCAGCTTTTGTACTGACGGGAAATTATTTGGCTTGAAAATGTTACAAGCCAATACTAAAGCAGAAGGAGAGCTGATGCTCAATTTTCTGTTCCCAGATGATTGTGCACTCAATGCAGCTTCTAAGAATGAAATGCAACAGAGTATTCTCTAATGCTTTTGCCAGTTTTGACCTCACAATTAACAGCAAGAAAAGAGATATTCTCTGACAGCCAACAATGCGACATCCATACGTGGAAACAATTGGCTACAGCAAATGAAGAAGCTTTGAATGCCGTAGCTAAGTTCATTTACCTTGGCAGTATACTTTCTAGGGATATACACACATATGGTGAGGATGCACACATTACCGGAGCTGTTTAGTGTTTGGGAGAGTCTGAAGGGAAGTGTGGGAGAGAGGAGGCATTAGGGTGTTTACCAAACTGAAGGCACACAAAGCCATTGTGCTGTATGCCTGCCAATCTTGGACAGTCTGTCAGTGCCATGGCAGGAAACTGAATTGCTTCCATTTGAATTGTCTTGGGAAGATTCTACAGACCATCTGGCAAGATAAGGTACGATACACTGGAGTCTTGTAGTGAACTAAAATGCCAAGCATTCAAACTTACTGCAGAGAGCACAACTCCACTTAGCTGGCCACATTGTTGGAATGCCAAATATACATTTGCCTAAAAGACTGTTTTATGGGAAACTCACACAAGGCAAGTGATCACATGAAAGTCAGAAGAAGCAATACAAGAATATGATGAAGGTCTCTCTGAATAACTTTGGGTGTCAATTGTGAGACACTGGAGATGCTAGCATAGAACCATTCAGCATGGCATGCCTGCATCAAAGAAAGTTCTGTGCTCTGTGAGTAAAGCAGAATTACAATAGCTCAAAAAAACCCCTCCATGAATGCACAAATTTAGAGACATCTCCATCCCAAATGTTCATACAGGCAATTTTGCCTGAGCTTCTGAGGTCATATTGGTCTAATCAGCCAGTCGGACACACTGTATATTGACCCTGACATAGTGATGTCATTTCAGTCCTCTTTGAGAACAAAGAACAACAACCAATCAACCAATCCAACCACTTCGTTTTAAAATGAAGAAACTTAAGCTCAGGAAGGTTGTGGCTCAATTTCACACAGGTAGGATTTGACTCCATAGACAGTAATCATTTCACGTGCTATTAATGTACATGTAATCTCCTCTGATAGAATGCAAGATTCTTGAAAATGGGGACTATCTTAATTCTGTCCTGGGATACTACATAGTAGGTAATTGGTAAATGCTTGCTGATTGATTGCTTTCTTAACCAGGATGCCATCATGATGCTACTGGAGAAGGAGCGGATACTTCCAGCCATCTTCTTTCTCTTGAAGCAAAGATTTAAAGCTTGGAAATCACATAGCCCAACCTCCTCATTTTGCAGGTGAGGGAAATGGTATCCAAGAGACAAAGAAGCTTCCTAAAAATCATACAAATAATGATAGCTTGGTTTTAAACTAAAGCTATCTGATAATCCAGTGTCCTTCCACTAAATTGTACTGCCTTCCTCTTCTGCTGAGTTTTAATCTATTCCTATCTATTACTCCTTTTATGATTACTACCACCATTATCATCGTCACCATCATTATGGGAAGGAAAGAGAACATAAGGGAAGGGAAGGAGAGGGGAGGGAAGAGAAGGGTAGGGTAAGGATATGCAACATGGCTAATATGGAAATATGTTTTGAATGACTTCACACATAATTGATATATTGCTTGCCTTCTCAATGGATGAGGGAGGGGAAGGAGAGAGGAAGAGAATTTAGTACTCAAATAATTTTAGTGAATGTTAAAAAGAAATTAATGAATTGATTTTTAAATTGGAATAAAAACACAAGCCTTGCCCTCAAGGATCTCACATTCTAATGAGGAAGACAACATACGAAAAAAGAAAGAAAGAAAGAAATTTGAAGATTAGCACCTTCACTAAAACTTCTGGTTTTATAGAGTTGCAGGGAGGGGGCGCCAATAAGAAATTAAATGACTTGCCTAGAGTTTAGTCACAAAGATAATATCTGTCAGAGACAAGTTTTAAACCTAGGTCTTTCTGGCACCAAAGATAAATCTTTCTCTTCACTACTACACACAGTTTAGAATAGTAAATATAGTTTGAAAGAATAATCTTCTATCCTTATTCTCCATAATCAGGTAGGTTGAGTATAACAAAATAATAATACATTTATATAGCAATTTACATTTTATTAAGCTCTTTTATCCTGGTAATCTTGTTAAGTAGAATATGCCAGTATTGTTATCCCCTTTTACAGACAGTAAAGCCCTCTCTCACATGTTTTATAATGGCATGGTAAAGATCATGGCATTCTTGAAAACTGTTCCAGGGAAAATAGTTCTTCCTGGTCCTACTAAGTTGGAAAGAGTATTGCCCTGTGCTGTACCCACAATATTCTTATAGTGTAAGGACTAGCCTAGCTAGCTCCAGAGAAGCTCGTTCCCAGTGTAGCCTCAGACTAATCCATTTTTTAGATATAGCAATTCTTTTTTTTTATAAGCAATGGGGGTCAAGTGACTTGCCCAGGGTCACACAGCTGGGAAGAATCTGAGGCTTGACTTGAACCTAGGACCTGCCATATCTAGGCCTGGCTCTCAATCCACTGAGCTACCCACCTGCCCCCTAGATATAGCAATTCTTAATAACAATTTACTAAATTTAGAAGAATTGTAGTCCTTCTCAGTGGAGGTTGTATTGATATTTTGTTATTCAGTCATTTTTCAGTCACATCCAATTCTTTGTGACCTCATTTGAGGTTTTCTTCTCAGAGATATTAGAGTAGTTTGCCATTTCCTTCTCAGCTCATTTTACACATGAGGAAACTGAGGCAAACAGAGTTGAGTGACTTGCCCAGAGTCACATAGCTAGATAGTATCTAAAGCCAGATTTAATCGGGAAGATGAATCTTTCTGATTCCAGGCTTGGTACTCAATTCACTGTGTATTCATGGATTGCAAATCCTTGAAGAACTAACATATTTTCAGACGGCAATGATTATTTGGATGTATTACCAGGTTTGCCTTTACCCAAACGCCTGCTCCTAGGTTTTTTAAAAAAACCCTTAACTTCCATCTTAGAAACAATACTTTGTATTGGTTCTAAGGCATAATAGTATATGAGCTAAGCAATGGGGGCTAAATGATTTGGCAAGGGTCACATAGCTAAGAAGAGTCGGATGCCAGGACCTCTGGTCTCTAGACCTGGTTTTCAATCCACTGAGCTGCCGAGCTTCCCCAGGTTCTCCTAGGCTTTTGAAATAGAAGTTAAAAGGTGTCTAAAACAAAAATGGAGATTCAAATAGGAATCAGCCTAGGACGATGTATGTCTGTCTCTATAATATTTCCATTCAAACAATCGGTTTAATATCTCTAAGCATACCACTAGTGGAAAAACAGAGTGTAGACACACATTGCAGCTAAAATATCACGGAGGTCAAGAATTCAAGGGAGATAGGCACACACCCCAAGGATGGCAAAAACAGAAAGATCTCATAGAAATCAAAATGGTCACAGCAGCACTTTTGATCATGGAAAAAATTTGGATAAAGTAATGATTAGTTGGGCAAAGCAAAAGAAGATACTATACATGAATTTAATAGAATACTGCTGTACCATATTAAATAAATATGGAAAATTCAAAGAAAGCATGGGAAGACATATAAACTGATTCAAAGTGAACTTAGTAGAACCAGGAAAACAACCTATACAATGATTGCAATAAGTGCAAAGATTGAAAAATAATCAACTGAATTCTTTGTTTCTTATAATGACCAAACTTGGCCATGAAGAAGAGATGAGAAAATATAACTTTCTCTTTTTTTGCAGTCTATGGATTGAAACATTACAACTATTATAATATGTTGTCAATCCCCTTCCTACCTTTTTAGCCTTCTTACATCTTACTCTCCTCCATATATTTGAAGATCCAGCTACACTGGCCTATTTCCTCAAATATGTCATCCATATCCCACTTTAGTGCAGTGGAATAGTTGTCCTACAGACCTGGAATGTACTGCCTCCTCCCTCCCTACCTTTTAGTTTCCCCTGGCTTCCTTTATGACTCAAATTCCAGGAGCCTTTTCCAGTCCTTCCAGCTTCTAATGCCTCCCATTCTCAAAGTATATTTCTCCTGTGCAGAATTTGCCTAATGCTGGAGAACTCATCATTTTATTTGCTTCTTGGCAATAATGGTGGTGATCCTCCTTGGCTCCTCTCTTGTCCCTTCTCCATTCCCAGAGAGAGTTAAGTAGCCCTTCCACAACTTTGTCTTCTTTTAAGTTTTTATTTTACATGTCTCTTCACTGAATCTCTACAAGCTAGTGTGTTAAGGGCAAAGCATCACTGGTCTGTATGTTTATAATTTGCTCAAAAAGTCAGGGATTAGCAGAAAGAGTATGGTCACTGATAAGGAAAGGATGGATGGAATTGTCTTTTCTAAACATTCAGGTCTGACCTTCTCCTGACTAGAGGAAGGAGGAGATCTGAAATAATTAGTCATGTTATTGATAATTTCCCGAAAGCAAAGGAAAGATTAGATCCATCCAGCACTATTACCCTAGACATAACCTGATCATTGAATCAGCAGTTTTAAGTGGTGGGAAGGATGACATTTAGACTGCAGTATAAAGTTCCCACAGGCAAACTTTCCTTTCTATTATCTCCTATCTCTCCACCTCCAGCAGGTTAAAGATACCCTAAATGCACTGACAAGCCTCGCTAACTCCAGCAAGTCTCTTTCCAAAATAAGCCAGAGTGATACCCAAAATTTTCTAAAAGAAGGAATTGATATTGTGGTTCATCTAAGAAGGAGGAGCTAACTTTCCTTTTAAATCCAATACTCCCTCCCAACCCAGGGTCTATTAACCAAGAATAATTCACAAATACAAGAAAAGAAAGAGGAGCTGGGGAATAATACTCCCTTCATTTTCTCTCATCATAGGGCAAAAAAACTTCAATATTTTGTTCAAGTAAAAACCCAAAGTATTTAAAAAGAATTCAGCTGTTTACTCTATAGTCACAGAAATATTTTTAAATATTCATTCATTAGTTCTATATATAGTAAGCTCTTGAATGTTTATGAAACCACTTCAAAAACAGCATCTAATTTAAGCCTTACATTATCTCATTTTTTATGGAAGGGACAACTGAGACTCAGAGAGATTAAATGGTTTGCCATAGTCTCACGACTAGTAAGTGTCAAAGATAGAATTAGAACTCAAATCTCTGCTAATTTCAAGTCTGATATTCTTACTACTACACATAATACTTGCTATCCACTGTGCTAGGTCCA
Source organism: Gracilinanus agilis (assembly GCF_016433145.1). Taxonomy (NCBI): domain Eukaryota; kingdom Metazoa; phylum Chordata; class Mammalia; order Didelphimorphia; family Didelphidae; genus Gracilinanus; species Gracilinanus agilis. The sequence continues at coordinate 554,180,990 of NC_058132.1, read as the reverse complement.
TAGGGAGACACATAAATAAGACCCAGTTCCTACTCCTCTAAAAGAATCTGCAGTCTATGGGTTGGAACATTACATAAGCTATGTTTAGCATAAGAAATATTCAGATATATAAAATATTAATTGAACTACGATAGGTACATAGTAGGGGCAGCTCAATGGATAGAATATTGGGACTGGAGTCAGGAAGATGACTCTGAGTTCAAATCTGGCCTTAGAACTTATTGGCTGTATGATGCTAAGCAAGAAACACCCTTTTCCCCCTCCAGGTTCTGTGGCTATAAAAATAAGTTGGAGAAGGAAATGGCAAACTATTCCAATATCTTTGCCCAGAAAACCCCAAATGGGTTCATGAAGGGTCAGAAACCACTGAAAAATGACTGAACCATGACAACAACTGTGCATACTATGAAAATCAGTCTACTGTGAAAGAGATATACAATGTCATATACAATGAGATCAGGTAAGGTAGAAATCATTACCAGCAGAGGAGTTCAGGGAAATCTTCTTGGAGAAGAAAGTACAGGCATTTGTTTGGTCATGAATAACAAACAGATATATATATATATATATATATATATATATATATATATATATATATGTATATATATATATATATGTGTGTGTGTGTGTGTGTGTGTGTGTGTGTGTGTGTGTGTGTGTGTGTGTATACTTATAAGCTTAGAAAATAAGATCTTTTATGTTAAGGCAAAAGGAATTAGGATTATTTCATCTAGAAATTAAGAACCTGGAGTTTGGCTTGCTAAATTATATACAACCCAGAGAGAAACAGTCATAAAGCCTGTTTTGTTAAGAGGGAATCAAGACCCAATCAATCACATTCCCTATTTTTCCCCTATGAAATGAATGAATAAAATCCATAATCACTCAGAATAGTTGGGCCTTACCATCTGTACGGGAAAACCAAGATAATAAAAAATATATGTCATTTAGAGTATAATATGCAGTTAGACTTATCTATGTTGTAAGCTAAACTATTCTGACTGGTTATGTTTCTCATCCAGTATATATCTTTCTCAACTTTAGTCTGATTTCTGACTATCCACTGTCTCCTCCTACCAGATCTCAGACTCCATCCTGTGATTCAAGGCTTTGATGGGGAAACTTTTACTTTATCTTGACTGAAACCACGCCATGCTACTTCCCAGATATTTCTAAACTATGCCACTGCATATGTCCCCCTTCCCCCCTTCTAACAATATCTCCTTGATGTTTTCTCTTCCTCCATTAGAATATTCACTTCTTAAAGGCTGGGCGTATTTTATTTGCTTATTCTTAGAACTTCATATAGGATCTGGAATATGATAAATGCTTTATAAGTATTTGTACTCATTAATTTACATTTGTGTGCATATATTAAATATATATGGATATATGTAGCTAATGGATGATAAATTGGACTGGAGATTAAAAGAGAAGTGCAGGCTGAATTGGCCAAGAGAAAAAAAAAGCAGAAGTCATTCAATGACTCTAAACTTGAATTGAAGAGTCATCTTTTTTATACCATATTGTGTTGTTATTTCTGTATGGATGCTAGTTATGAAACACTAATAGATTCAACCTCTGAAGAATTAAAAATGGGCATCACTCAGAGAGCAATGGTGAGTATAAATAGGCTGCTAAACATAACAGTTAAGGAATTTTAAAGAAGTCTTTGAGTAATTGAAATTATTAAAAAATTGTGAAAGATGTTCTAGTCCTATAGCAAGAGAGAAGAATAGACAATGGACGTGTGCTCTACTGAAATCCTAGTAGACCACCAACATTTTGGGTGAACCTCGGTACCTAACTCAGAAAAGGATACAGGCAAGGGTCACATAGAATGGGCAGACATATATGGGTTACCGTCTGCCATGTTGGAAGAAAAATTTACATCAATGCAGTCACAGATCCATTTGAATAGTTGAGTAATGTGACTAGCAATTTTATAGGAGGAGGAAGCAGCGGACTACAGGCTAAGCTAATGTTTCTCCAATTTTCATTTTTCTCCAACCAAGTCTTCCCTTCTTCCCAAGGACCTGACCTAGTTATTGGCAATTTGAGTCAATTGAAAGAGATAGCTGACAGACAAATACAATTGCTCATCTCCATAACCAGGTGTCTCAGAGGGGGAGCTTCATTCCACATAGATTTAAATAAGAACGACACTGCCTCAAAGGCAAACTAGTATTGACTTCCTTTTGCCTTCACCAGGGTTTGATTTGATAGTGTACTTATCTGAGTACTCGTATTTCGACTTACTGTGGATATTTCAAAGTTCTTCATGCACAAATACATTTCACAATATGAGACCAGAGGATAAAGATAGAGATCAATTCCTGTATAGCAAGAGAGGCATCATGGTATTATGATATGGATAAAGAGCTAGCCTAAGAGGAAGACTTGAGTTCGTGGAGGGCTCTCTAAACATGCTGGCTGTGTGTCTCTTAAGCAAATTGTCACTTAACTTCTCAATGCCTCAAGCAACATTTTGAGATTTTAAGTTGCTGGATCTTCACTGGCAAAGGGCTTGTTCTCAGTGGATGTTTCCTATACCAAAGAAATGGTGTGAAATACAGGTCCTGTGTAAAAAAATAAAAAAGGAAAGAAAAGGAAATATGCTAGAAGTAATGACTGGAACTAGAAATTATATTAGGGGATCATTTGAATGGTAGTCTAGTAACCTGGAGAAGGCACTAGACTAAAATTAGGAAACCTGAGTTTGAACTGCCACTTATCAACCATGTAACCTTAGGAAAATAACTTATTTTCTCTGAGAATCAGTTTACTCATTTACAAAATGGGAAGGGGACGGTACTAGAATATATGATCTGTAGTGACTCTGCAAGCTCTAAAATTATAAGCAAGTTTGTTTTGGGAGGGGTGGGGGGAAAGAGACATTTACATTAATTTTATTTTTTCAGATCTGGTGAAGTGACTTTACAGTGGCCATTCAGAAGAATTAGTGGCAAATTAACAGCGGAGATCGGGTCTTTGGAAAACCACCCACATTCATTAATAATATCTACATTTATATATAGCACTGTAGGAGCAACAGAAGCACTTTGCTCCCTATTATTTCAGTAGTCCAAGTATTGGCATCTTCAATGAACTGACAGGAAAACCAAGGCTGAGAAGCAAAGTGACTTGCCCACAGTCATGCAGCTAGTATCAGAGGGACAACTCAAACCCATCTCAATCCTAAATTCAATGTACTTTCACCTAAACCAGTGCTAACTCTGTTGTATGACTCAATAAAGTGTTATAATTGCTAAGCAGATATCATAAAATGCAAAAAATAAAAAGTCAGTTTTTCACCCACTGGGTACTTTTGCTTAATTTATCTCTTCCCTCCATTTTTAAAACTTTGAAATAAAAACTTATGTAGCCACTATTTTTACCCAACCGACCAGATATTAAGAATGAAAAGGAAGTACTTTTTGATTAATGCTCAAAAAGTCACTTCCAAAAATTTTCAAATGCATTTTTGGCACATGAAAATTAATGAAGTCCTGGGTTTCCAGGATGTCCTGGATCAAAATGGACTTATATTTTTAAAAATGCAAGCTAGGATTTCTGAGGAGGAAATCGGAAATATAGATATTTGATAAGGTGCAAGTACTTCTGAAAAAAACCCAAGGGGGTCAACGAACAGTAAATTCATAGTGCTTTGAAAAAAAAACTACCAGAAATGTCATATGCTTTATCCTACTCTATCCAAATGTATACCTAATACAGACCAACTTCTCTATATGATATTTCCAAATTCTATTTAAGATAATTGCATTTTAATAAGTATTATTATTATTCAATTTGGGGCCAATCAGGAATATGGTGATACTTTTTAAAACAAAAATATTAACAAAACATTAAGAACTTCATATAAATGAGGTAAAATATCTCATCCCACAAAGTCAGGGATTTTTGTATTTTGGGTTTTTTATCTCAAGTGCTAAATGCTGAATGAAATAATTTTAAATTGAATTTATGGTAAAGTATATTTTTAAGGGGATGAATGTTGGATGCTAACAATAGTAGAGGGAAACAATTCAGCAAAATAACATACTCATAACAATTTGCTCATAACAACAGTAGTTTTATAGGGAAAATGATCAAATGATTAATTTGCTTCATGGAAAAAAATCAAAATAGTAAATGGACCACCACAAGTTTTTGGTTGAAGTCATCATCTATAGAAAAGCATGTATAAATACCTGGTGGATAATGGAGAAAAACTAAAAATAGCTTAAGAGGCTAGTACATTGAACTAATTTTAAGTTTTAAAAAGCAAATGTAAGGTCTTATCCTTGGATTAAAAAATTAATTTCACTATGTTATGTCTAGAGTAACTCATCTGACATATCTAAGAATTTAAGCAGATTGTAACTGCTTGATATTAGGAAACAGTGTTATGTGATAGTCAAAAATTTCATCTTAGGCTGCATTAAGGGAGCTACAAAATCAGGACTAGGAAGGACTGTTGTATTATGGAATACAGCTGTAGTATCATGTTCAGCCTGTGCACAATTTTTTAGGTAACACCAACAGCAAGATTTACACAATGCAAGCACTTTACAAATATTATGTCCAAAGCATTTTACGAATATTATGTCACTGTATGTCACAACTACCTAGAGAAGTAGTTGCTATTATTATCCCTATTTTATTTATGAGGAAACTGAGGCAATCAGAAGTTAAGTTGCTTGCCTGAGTTCACACAGCCATGAAATGTTTGAGACCAGAATTCAAGTCAAGTCTTTCTGACTCTAGATCCAGTGTTCCATCCACTGTACCATCTAGCTGGCCAAGAAGGAGATTGATGAACATCAAGAAGAAGGCAACTAGAAGGGAGATGGCCTTGACAACCTACCATTTGAGTGCTGAGGGAAAGAACAGGATAGTTGACCTATAGAACAAGAACAACATTTGAGGGTATTATTGCACTGTGGATAGAGGATCAGGCTTTGTGTCAGGATGCCTTGGTTCCAGCCCTGCTGCTATCACATTCTAGTGCTGTGGCTATAGGCAAAAACACTTAATTTTAAGTTCCCCATCAACACTGTAAGTCTAAAATTTACTGATGAATTACAGATCTACCTGACTGAAAGAAGTTTCAATACCATAAAGTTCCCTCCATAATGAAATTAAAATATGGACAATAACAATACAACATATGACTCTATAAAAAACTTGAGAGCCTACAAATCAACTTACACACATTCCCTAATTTAATTTCCATAACATCACTATGATTATCCCCATTTTGCAGGCATGAATATTAAGGCTCATAGAAGGTAATGTGTCCAGACACACAAAACTAGCAATAGCCAGAAGCAGGATTTTACAACTAATTTTGGGGGAGGGAGCTCTAAATCAAGGACTCTTTCAACAATTTGTAACTCTGCCCAAATTGCTACAAAATCATACATATACATGACCCAGCAATATAGAGACTTGAGCTTTTCTTAAAAGAGATTTTTTTAAAAAAGAAAATCCATAGGTACAAAAATATTTATAGCAACTCTTTTTGTGGTGACAAAGAATTAGAAATTGAGGGCATATCCATCAACTGGGGAATGACTGAACAAGTTGTGATATATGATTGTGAGTGAATGCTACTGTGGTGTAAGAAATGATGAACAAGATAATTTCAGAAAAACTTGAGAAAACTGATGTGTACTTATGAAAAGGGAAGTGAGCAAAACCAAAAGACTTTGTATACTGCAAAAGCAATATTATAATGAAAGTCAAATGTGAAATACTTTTGTGTTTGTTCTCCCTTGATCTTGAGGGAACCTTTGTTCCATGATGGATGTCAGTCAATAAATATTTATTAGGAATCTACTATGGGGAAGTTAGATGACTCAGTGGATAGAGAGCCAGGCCTGGAGATAAAGAGTCCTTGGTTCAAATCTGTGACCCCATAGATCATTGCACACCAGCCCTTTCTATGCTCTGCTATCTCCTAAAATTGGTCCAGGCTCATGTTCTTTACTTCCATGATACCATTTGTCTATCTCATGCTCCTCTGTTCCCTTCTCTTCTTGCCTTCAATCTTTCCCAACATTAGAATCTCTTCTATTGTTGTCAAAGTGTGCTGTGAGTCGTTTGTGATTTTCAGAATATTTTTATACATATAGGTAATAAATACCTGGGCTATGTAGGATTTATATTGTTTTCTATTCTCCTTTTTGGGAGAGACTATATTCATGTGCCATACTGTAAGCTTTTGTCTTTAAGGTGTCAAAAAAGGGGTTTACCAAGTCAAAGAACATGAATAAAGGGAGACCAGATGTTGTCCTCTCATTAGAAATCAGGTTCCCTCGGGATTTAACCCAGTATGTGCCACATGCACAAGTCCAGAGTAAAGGGACCTTCTAATGGAGAAGAGATTGGGCATAGTATACCTGCCCTCTGGGTTCAGTGGCAGGTTATTAATCATATACTTTGACTAATATGAGATCATTCCCTTCCTCCTCTGAAATTACTTTCTATGTACTTTGAATATTCTTTGAATGTACACACACATATATATACATGCTTGATTGAATGTAAGATCCTTGATGACTGAAGTGATTTCATTTTTGAGTTTTTAACTCCAGAGCACATCACCCAGTGACTAAGGGTTAAATAAGTACATTGATCAATTGTTAAAGATAAAATGACTTATTGATCTGAATATCCCTTCTCACATGAAAAGTAAGAGAAGACATTGAATTTAAAATGGAGAATTGGAATGGGGAGGTATATTTTTAGTATTATTGGTAAAAGGGATCTGTAAAAATATCCAAGTTTAAACAGAGAGGAGTAGTATGGAGTGATGGATTGTAGCATATTTTTTTGTTTGTGCTTTCATCATTATATCCTTTGAGGAGTGCAAGCAGGAGGAAAATTTTAAAAAATGTTTTAAAATTTTGGCTTCAGTTCAAGAGGATATCCATAAAGGGTTCTTCTAAATCTGTTCTGCCCAGGACTCAAAGGGTAAACAAACAAACAGACAAACAAAAAGAAAGCCCTTCTTCCTTGCTTGCTATTCCCTTAAGCTGTGTAGCACCAATTTCACTTGGTAGGAGGTCCCGAGCTCCTACAGAGCAGAGGATATTTCGTTGTCTCTCTAGCCAATGGTTTCTGAAAAGCCTGTCTGAGTGGCTTTGAGTGGACAGAAACAAACCATTTCAGGCAAAACTCGGTAGAAAGGTGAGTTGCTGATAAAGTAAAATAATGCAAGCAGGGCAATCGATTGCTAGAATGTCATTTTTAATATCTTTTTATTGAAAGGGCTCATATAACCTATTTTCTCCTCTTAAAGAACAGTTGGGGATGGTCTACAGCTTTTTCAGCTGAGTATTATGTGTTTTGTGAAGCCAAAACTCACAGAGACTCCCCTCGGCCTGTCTTGGCCATCTACTTGAAGAAAATCTGAAAGTAGCCAGGCGATTTGCTCCCACTATTGTTGGTAGGACCTAAAATTGCAAAAACAATTATTGAGGTAATCCACTGAGGTCCATATACCTATGTGAAATGACAGCTAGTTGCTGTAAAGAGTTTATTCTCTGACTATTATTTCCCTAACCTCAAGTAACCTATATAGAATATATGTCTGTAGCTCTTTCAAGTTTTAATTTTAGCTTTTGATACTGGATCATACCATTCAATGATAGAACTGTTGATCTAGTTAAAAGCAGCCCTTAGCCCTTGAAAAGCTTTACTTCAAGGATTTTATGACCCTTTATAAAGGCGTTGCCCTGCTCCTCACAATATTCCTGAACAGAGAGTTTTCTTATTTTCCAAGAACAGAAAAATAAAGAACTATGATTAAGGGATTTGCCATAAGATAAGTCAAGGAGTGAATGCAGTGGAGACAGCCTGGCTAAGGATCATGATTACCAACCTAGGGAGTTGTGAAGCTGCAGTAAGGATTCTGTGAATCTATGTGCATAGTAAGCATTACCAACTTGATCTTTATTTATCTCTAACCAAAAATGCAGTTAAGATTCACTATAATAAGCAAACATTCTGTAGGCTAAATAAATAATGTATCTTACACATGTATGTTTCACTATTTTTCAAAAGTACATAGATGCTGTTGTGAATAATAAAATACAAGGTCATTTCAAAGCATTTCTGAATTCACAGGTTTTTTTCATCATCTATTTTCTCAATTAAAGTGGAAAGAGAATAGCTTTGTAGTTCAGAGGACCTGGGTTCAAATCTCACCTTTAACATTTACTACCCAATTAACCTTGGATACTTAAACCTCGTGAGTCTCAGTTTCTTCATCCCTAAAATGAAGGGGCTGAGAGAGAATTGATTAGATTAGATTGCTTTTGTAGTTCCTCCCAACAAGTACAGAGGACAATCTGGTTTGGTAGTGGGATAGTGGGAGTCAGAAGAGGGTAACATCCCCCAGAAAATCTTTTATAGTGTTCATGAAGGCAGCTGAAGCAAGTTCAAGCTTAAAGCCTGCTCAGACATCGAAGATGTCAAGGACACCCACTGCATCCCAGGATTGTCATCAATCGTCCTGACTTTTGTCTTTCCACTGAACTTAGGAAGAAAGAGTGAGACTGCTGATTTGTGCAGCGGTGCCTTACTTAAATCCAATTCATATACATTTCAAGACATCACTTATTTGTGGTAACATAGGTCTTCTTGGAAAATGAAGGATGAACAACAACTACAGAAGCGTGGAAGCGTGCCTTCTCAAGGAAATAGCCTGAAACCTATGAAGGATTCATTCTTCATGCTAGTGACCTGAGGCAAAGCTCTTATCTTCATAAGGTTGGGAAAAGCTGATCTAGAATGAGAATGGGCTAAGATACAGGGAAGTGAGGTTTTACTCATCCTTCAGCTACTGACTGCTTTTATAAACATAGAGAAGTTATTTAGCTTATCTGAACTTCAGTTTCCTCATCTATAAAATGTGGATGTTGGACTAAACAATCTCTGAAGTGTCTTCCAGCTCAAAAATTTACCAGTTCTCTCAGATCCAACTTTCTCAAAGTAGGGACAATAGTATTTGCAATACATATCTCATAAAGTTGCTGCGAGAAAATTATCATATTTGTTTCTCTTGCCACAATCTTAGTCTTTATGTGCTTCTTAATTAAAGAATAACAACCATTCATCTTTCTATAGTAGTTGACAGTTTATATGACATTTTTCTTAGTTATATCAAACTACTACAAAAATACTAAAGATGACTCAATGGTCCCAATTTTACTGTAAAAAAAGAATCAAGATTTTGCTTAATGAAAATCAGTCACTTTTTTGATACAAGTTTCTCCTGGGATATCCTTGACCTCAAAATGAATGATGTGCACGGAGGATATTTCTTGAAACCCAGCCATGTTTTCAGAATCCAAGTTTTACAGAAAGGTATCTTCTAGTACTATCATTTTTAATAATAATTTTAACTTTATGTTAATAATAACAATTATAATTTTAACAAAAAAATTAATTATTATTTACAACTGATGTCACAAAAAGTCCCCCAATAGGTCATTTGTTTAAGGGCTAACATATCCCCTGGTTGTAACTTGCTTGACTTCCCCCCATCTAAAACCAAGTATTTCTGGAAGTCTGATATTTTGAGCAATCACATTTATTTAAGGCATTTTTGAATTTGTGCAGAATATGTTGACTCGGGTTCATGCACTTACTTTGAAGGTCATAAAATCATAGATTTAGAGGTAGAAAAGAACTCAGATCATCCAGTACTCATTTTGCATATGGGGAAACTGAGTCCAGAAGAAGGGACATCGTTTGCCCAGGTTCGCCTTGTTAGTAAATGTCAGGGCTAAGATTTGAACCCAAATCCCCTGATTCCAGATCCATTGTGCTTTTCACTACAACACACTGTCATTGTTGTCTAAGTTTCCTTGCAAAATATGTGTAATTGTTTAATATACATCTTTATGCTCACATATGTAATACACTTATGTATGCAATACTATATATATGCATATGTATGTTAGCCATGATACATACAAATACTTGTATATCTCTCCAAAGAAAACAACCAATTCCATACACTACAGACTCACATCTGGATATACCACACATCAAGCAGCACGCATATATTCAGTACCAATCACCATGCCAGGCACTGTGGTATAAACATACAACTGTACACACACACACACACACACACACACACACTCCTACATTTGGAGTCAGGGATATAATCAATAAGATCCCCAGAGTTTGCTTTGTTTGTTTTCTAGAACATCGAGGGGCTTGGGTGTATGGTTAATTTTAGTTCAAAGTGCTCTGCGAAGAGGCTGGGCTGCTCTGTGGTGCTGGTGGAATTCTCTCTCTCCTGAGGCTCCTGATGAAAGGCACTCCATAAATGCTAACTAAAGCATGGGTATGAGCACACAGCCACCCTGGCATCCTTCAGGGCTGGACTCAGGGATCTAGCATTTCCTTTTTTGCTTTTCATCTTGCCGTATTGATGGTTCGGTACTTCAGGGGGCTCTCAAGACTCCCTTCCTAGACTTGCAGGGCTCTCTGAGGCTCTCTTTGGGTTTGAATTGGCCCTGCTGCAAGTTTACTATAAATCTGCTCTTGCCTGGTATCAACTCAGAAGCTTTTGAGCATTAGGACAGATCCAAAACTTGTTTTGATTTTGACAGAAGCCTAAATAGCTCCCTGGCTAGGAGAAGGAAACGAATCCACATTCTGATGGTACCAGGAGGCTTGATGCCGTTTCCATAGTTAGTGACAGCAGCTTGAAACCAAGATGGGGAACCAAAAGGAGAAAAAAGAGGTGCTGTGCTGAAATTTCTGATTTATTTGTCACACCTGTGTGCAGTATGAAGCAAAGAGTAATGATTTAATCCAGAGGGTTTTGGGTACTGTCAACATATCAGCAAACATAAATTCCAATGGGAAAGAGCAGCCTTGTCCTGCCACCACACAAAGCTATTTCATTCTCTTTTTTCCACCTTTATTTGCAATTCTCTGTACTGCATAAACAGCAATTTTCATACAAGAAGCCTATTTATTTACTTTTCATGTATCAAATTAATATGATGTCAATATCTAGCCAAACAGCACAAAATGGACAGAACATTCAAAATATCTACTTCTTATAGACACAGTTTATAGCCCCTGAAGGATAGAAACTCTTTCTTGAATCTGGGGAGCTGAGTAGCAAGAGCGATGGTGTCAAACTGAGTGCTCTAATTACAGCCTTAAAGAGTCAAAAATAACCCTTTTGAAAACTGATTTTTCAAGGATTTGGTCCTACTTCTAATGAAAAAAGGCAAAGAGTTCTCATAAGTTAATTTATTTTAAAACATAAAAATATGTGAAGCCAGTCAGATCCAGTGTTCAAAGGTAGCTGAATCTTTTTACACAGATATTAACTACTATCACGATTTAGTGTTTCTAAAATATGGATGAAGGAAAAACTGCATCAGAAAGATGATGAAGTGACTCCTACGTAATAAGAAGTTTTAAAAAAAAGACCTCCCTTGCTAGGGGAATGCAATAAAAAGACTAACTTTGGAGTGATAGCACTCTCTGGGTCTGATTTCCTCATTTATAAAATAAAAGAGTTAACAAAGAGATCTCAAAGAACCCTTCAAGGTTACAATCTAGGATATCATTTGTGTTGAACTAAACTGCATAGAGGAAACAGAAATAGAGCCCAAATCTGCAAAGAGGAGAAGAAAATTATGGCAATTGTCAGAAACCTTTGGAAACCAGTCTTCTTAGGATCAAAGGTTTGGATCTGGAAGAAATTTGGATGCAAGAGATCATTGAGTCAAATCCTTTGGTTTTATAGATGAGAAAATTCAGACACAGAGAGTCTGCCTAAGCTAGTAATTACTGAGGTAGATTTGAGTCCAGATTTTTTTAGCTTAGCCCAGTGCCTGACACAGAGTAGACACTTGAATTTTTCGAAACCATTTCTATATCCATTACCTAACTGCCTCTTAAATTCTAGAGAAATGTTCAGATTTGGGGAGCTGGGGTGGGGTACCAATGAAGGGAAGGAAGAGGGAATGCCCCATGAGAAGAAAGAGGTTTCCTACTTCTTCGTCCTCTCCATCTGCCTTCTTCCTTTATCAGTGTCTAATACACTGATATATCTTTGGAGCATTAATTGCCAAGGAGTCGCAGTGAGTATAATGTCAGTTTTAGGATTTTAGGCCCTGAACCTTCTTCCCAGGACAGCACTGAGCTAGACCATATAAGGAAATAATCCCCAAAAGGTAGGAAATATAGCATGGAAGCTATCAGCATCAAAAAAATGCCTAAATTATTAACTACTACAAAAGTTTTTTTAATTAATATGATATATACCATAAACTGGGTTTGATGAAATCTGTCTACCACTTCCTATCAAAAATTCACCTTCTGAGGGATAATTTCCCTAGGAAAATCTTGGTTCTTTATTGTGGATGTCCCTGAGGGTAATAGATTTAGTTTATAGAAAATCACTTTGTGGACAGCTTTATTAAATTTTTGAAGATTATCTGTATATGCTCTTCACTTTGGGGGGCATGACATTAATATTTTGGAATTTTTACACTATCACTAGTAGCAAAACTCAAAAACTGACTTGTATGATCTTACATCATAAATAACAGCATTACCTACCCAGCTGATTCTAAAAGGATTTGATATATAGCTTATCCGGTACATATTTCAAGTGTAAATTAGGGAGATAACCATCCCTTCCTACTTAAAATGATCAATCTCCTTTGATCATTATATATATATATATATATATATATATATACATATATATGTGTGTGTATATACTTAATAATATATTGCTATATATTATTAAAATATATTAATATTATTATATAATTGTATGTATATGTAATATATGTGTCTATATGCACATAANTCACATATGTAATACACTTATGTATGCAATACTATATATATGCATATGTATGTTAGCCATGATACATACAAATACTTGTATATCTCTCCAAAGAAAACAACCAATTCCATACACTACAGACTCACATCTGGATATACCACACATCAAGCAGCACGCATATATTCAGTACCAATCACCATGCCAGGCACTGTGGTATAAACATACAACTGTACACACACACACACACACACACACACACACACACACACACACACACTCCTACATTTGGAGTCAGGGATATAATCAATAAGATCCCCAGAGTTTGCTTTGTTTGTTTTCTAGAACATCGAGGGGCTTGGGTGTATGGTTAATTTTAGTTCAAAGTGCTCTGCGAAGAGGCTGGGCTGCTCTGTGGTGCTGGTGGAATTCTCTCTCTCCTGAGGCTCCTGATGAAAGGCACTCCATAAATGCTAACTAAAGCATGGGTATGAGCACACAGCCACCCTGGCATCCTTCAGGGCTGGACTCAGGGATCTAGCATTTCCTTTTTTGCTTTTCATCTTGCCGTATTGATGGTTCGGTACTTCAGGGGGCTCTCAAGACTCCCTTCCTAGACTTGCAGGGCTCTCTGAGGCTCTCTTTGGGTTTGAATTGGCCCTGCTGCAAGTTTACTATAAATCTGCTCTTGCCTGGTATCAACTCAGAAGCTTTTGAGCATTAGGACAGATCCAAAACTTGTTTTGATTTTGACAGAAGCCTAAATAGCTCCCTGGCTAGGAGAAGGAAACGAATCCACATTCTGATGGTACCAGGAGGCTTGATGCCGTTTCCATAGTTAGTGACAGCAGCTTGAAACCAAGATGGGGAACCAAAAGGAGAAAAAAGAGGTGCTGTGCTGAAATTTCTGATTTATTTGTCACACCTGTGTGCAGTATGAAGCAAAGAGTAATGATTTAATCCAGAGGGTTTTGGGTACTGTCAACATATCAGCAAACATAAATTCCAATGGGAAAGAGCAGCCTTGTCCTGCCACCACACAAAGCTATTTCATTCTCTTTTTTTCCACCTTTATTTGCAATTCTCTGTACTGCATAAACAGCAATTTTCATACAAGAAGCCTATTTATTTACTTTTCATGTATCAAATTAATATGATGTCAATATCTAGCCAAACAGCACAAAATGGACAGAACATTCAAAATATCTACTTCTTATAGACACAGTTTATAGCCCCTGAAGGATAGAAACTCTTTCTTGAATCTGGGGAGCTGAGTAGCAAGAGCGATGGTGTCAAACTGAGTGCTCTAATTACAGCCTTAAAGAGTCAAAAATAACCCTTTTGAAAACTGATTTTTCAAGGATTTGGTCCTACTTCTAATGAAAAAAGGCAAAGAGTTCTCATAAGTTAATTTATTTTAAAACATAAAAATATGTGAAGCCAGTCAGATCCAGTGTTCAAAGGTAGCTGAATCTTTTTACACAGATATTAACTACTATCACGATTTAGTGTTTCTAAAATATGAATGAAGGAAAAACTGCATCAGAAAGATGATGAAGTGACTCCTACGTAATAAGAAGTTTTAAAAAAAAGACCTCCCTTGCTAGGGGAATGCAATAAAAAGACTAACTTTGGAGTGATAGCACTCTCTGGGTCTGATTTCCTCATTTATAAAATAAAAGAGTTAACAAAGAGATCTCAAAGAACCCTTCAAGGTTACAATCTAGGATATCATTTGTGTTGAACTAAACTGCATAGAGGAAACAGAAATAGAGCCCAAATCTGCAAAGAGGAGAAGAAAATTATGGCAATTGTCAGAAACCTTTGGAAACCAGTCTTCTTAGGATCAAAGGTTTGGATCTGGAAGAGATTTGGATGCAAGAGATCATTGAGTCAAATCCTTTGGTTTTATAGATGAGAAAATTCAGACACAGAGAGTCTGCCTAAGCTAGTAATTACTGAGGTAGATTTGAGTCCAGATTTTTTTAGCTTAGCCCAGTGCCTGACACAGAGTAGACACTTGAATTTTTCGAAACCATTTCTATATCCATTACCTAATTGCCTCTTAAATTCTAGAGAAATGTTCAGATTTGGGGAGCTGGGGTGGGGTACCAATGAAGGGAAGGAAGAGGGAATGCCCCACGAGAAGAAAGAGGTTTCCTACTTCTTCGTCCTCTCCATCTGCCTTCTTCCTTTATCAGTGTCTAATACACTGATATATCTTTGGAGCATTAATTGCCAAGGAGTTGCAGTGAGTATAATGTCAGTTTTAGGATTTTAGGCCCTGAACCTTCTTCCCAGGACAGCACTGAGCTAGACCATATAAGGAAATAATCCCCAAAAGGTAGGAAATATAGCATGGAAGCTATCAGCATCAAAAAAATGCCTAAATTATTAACTACTACAAAAGTTTTTTTAATTAATATGATATATACCATAAACTGGGTTTGATGAAATCTGTCTACCACTTCCTATCAAAAATTCACCTTCTGAGGGATAATTTCCCTAGGAAAATCTTGGTTCTTTATTGTGGATGTCCCTGAGGGTAATGGATTTAGTTTATAGAAAATCACTTTGTGGACAGCTTTATTAAATTTTTGAAGATTATCTGTATATGCTCTTCACTTTGGGGGGCATGACATTAATATTTTGGAATTTTTACACTATCACTAGTAGCAAAACTCAAAAACTTATGATCTTACATCATAAATAACAGCATTACCTACCCAGCTGATTCTAAAAGGATTTGATATATAGCTTATCCGGTACATATTTCAAGTGTAAATTAGGGAGATAACCATCCCTTCCTACTTAAAATGATCAATCTCCTTTGATCATTATATATATATATATATACATATATATATATACATATATATGTGTGTGTGTATATACTTAATAATATATTGCTATATATTATTAAAATATATTAATATTATTATATAATTGTATGTATATGTAATATATGTGTCTATATGCACATAAAATGTAGAATATGTTATATATAATGGGGGGGGCAGATGCTAAAAGCCTTAATGCAGTTTTAAACTCTTAGCTTAAAACCTCCCAAGTCTTTTTAAACACCTGGATTATATAGAGTCAGTTTGTAACTATTATTTTCCATCTTAAGGATGGGAGGGAGTGATTTCATTGCTATGAGAAACTCCCAGTGAGAACCTTCCTTCAACCAATGTGGCTGAGCCATTGTACTACAACTTATACCTTAAGAGAGCTGACCAAGGTACCAAGAAGTTAGGTAATTTCCCCAGGGTTATATGGCCAGTGGGTTTCAGAGGTAGAACTTGAACTCCTATTTTCCTCACTCCAAACTCCAAGATTCTTATGCTTAGTAGAGAATAAAAAACAGCTGATTGTGATTTTCTTTATGGAAACCAATAGTCTACTTGAAATCAAGTATTGTCTCTTCTCATCCTTCTCTTCTCTGAACCAACAACCCCAATTTCTTTCCTCTTGCTTGTTGGCCCTATCTTTCATTCCCTTTTTTTCATTATGGCATGTGGTTTTTCTCTGACTCTTACACTTCACTTGTGAAAACCCTAACTAGATCATGTTCAACTAAGATCCTCTGAAGGGATATAAATTCTTCTTCCTACTATCCCTAGCCTCTTCTAAGTTTCTCTCACACCTTACCCAGACTGAGATCCTATAAGATATTCAATCAAAAGAGAAGTTCATTTTCTTGATAGGTAGAGAGAGAAAAACAGAAGTGAAAGGGGAACAAAACATCTCCAAATTATGACACAGACCATATTTTTAAAAGACAGAGTCTCTTGTCACTTAATTGGATTTGCAAAGCAAAGTTATGAAATAAAGTACAGCCTTTAAAAATGCTATTCCAGAAATCATCCATTGAGAGTTATATGGGTCTGATTGCACATGCAAAAGTTATATCAGATTGCTTATTGTCTCAGGAAGAGAGGAGGTGAAGGAGGAAGTGAAGGAGGGAAGCTTAGAAGGATGAAAAGAATCTGGAACTCAAAATTAAAAAGAGTTATGAGAGTATTTTGCTATCTATAGTAAAACTTTGCTAGCAGTTGAGGCTCACTGTGTGAAAATACAAGTTGGGTTTGCCTAGGAAAATTCAGGCATAGACATCCAAATGGGGGCATAGAAGTATAACTCTGATATAGTAATTCTTAACCACTGAGAATTGAATGAATTATATATCCTTTCATTTATATTGAACCTTCATTCTTCCTTTTTTTCCCTTCCTCCTCCAACCTTCTCTCATGGCACTACCATCTCTTCTATACCAAAAACTGGACCCATTATTCTTTTGCATTTCTATAGTGCTTTAAATATTATCAAGATTTATCACATACATTATTCCAGGCAGTCAATTAGCATTTTTATTTCAATAACCCTTAAGATTATAGAATCATAGACTTTAGATTTAGAAAAGCACCTTAGGGAACATCTAATTCAGCTCCAATGAACATTCTTCAAACAAGGGTAGTGGAACCTATATTGGCTTATTGACTAACAAAAAGCCATATAGGTAGCAAGTGGAAGAAGATATTCTTTAATTCAGGCCATCTGTCTCCAAAGCCAATGCTCTTTTTGCTACCTTACAAAGTCAGCAAAAAAGTATTGTTTTCCCTATTGTGCAAATGGGAAACTGAGGCTCTGAGAGGTACTTTCCCAAGCTTCCACAGCCAGCAAATGGCAGGGCGAGGATTAAAACTCAGATCCCCTGATTTCTAGTCCAGCTCTCTCTCTACCATACCATTTCTAAATTACTAAATCATGCTATCACAGTGACTAAAAAAATAACTTGGCTGTAATTCTTGTTTCATGTTTTCATTTCCAGAATGCTCTTTTGTACTGATCCCTCACCAAGAGTTATGCAAGTGAACTACAGCATCTCTAATCAGTATTGCTAAATATAAATGATTTCTGGAGAATTACAAGATTTTGAAAAGCACGAAGCTGAACAGGGGCAGTCACTGGAAGAACAACTGTGACATCTAAAGGCAGAGATCCAGGCTTAAATACAGTTTTGGTTCTAAGAGGCAGCATGCTCTCACTCAGATGAGCAGTGTAGCGACTGGGAATGGAAATATATATGCTGAATATTTTTCCTACGCTTCCCGTTATTATTATTGAATTTTCTTGTCATGGCAGATCCCGGGTACAACAAACCTCTGTATCTCTTCTCAAAGCAAATATGACTTTCCATTAATCATTTCTTTCAGTGGGTTTTATTCAACCCTTAGAAGTCCTGAGCACTACAAACCTTCAACCAGTGTTACCTTGATTAAGGCACAAACCGTTAAAAGCAAATTACTAGGAAAGTATGAAACAATTTGCACTTAATGTTTCAGTCATATCTGTAAAAAATATGACTTAAATATAGTTTTATTAATAATACATATTTTAATTAAACGGCTAGAGGTGCATCTAGCAGGAAAAATTGAATCTTCACTGGATTTCACATATGGGTATGATTCATGGGCAGTAAATATGCAAAGCTTTATGCCCATAAGGCAATCAAACTGCAAAGCTGATATGCATGTTTTTATCTAAAAGAATGAAGTCTAGGAAGGGCTAGAAATAATAATAATAAAGAAGACTGCCAGAGCAGACATACTCCAAACTAATGAGTTGGGTTCTCACAAACACTCTCCCTTTCTACAGAAAATCATCTTTCCAGCCACAATTACGTCCTCTCTGACATTTGTTATTGCTTCCATTATTCTCATTACATAAGGAAATCATGTATATATACTTATGTATATTGAAAAAAATCGCAAATATTAGCACTAAAATCCGACGCTACAAATGATCCCTTTCTCAGAGCATGAAATGCTTTTCATTGCAGATGTCTGGCAGTTGTTTCTTTCTAGCATGATGCAGACGTGTTCCTGCTATCACTTCTCCATTTGCCCTGAGACCATTTTTCAGAGTAAGGTTAGATATTTCCCTCTATGCCAACAAATACCACATTTTACCAAAAAAAAAGAAAACCCTCTTCAATTTTTATGCAGAGGCAAGGAACACAAAAAATCCAAGCTATATGCATTTGTATTTATTCTAGTGGAAGTTCTTTAATCCAAGTTGTTGCCCAAAATGCTCATACTTATTATCACAACCACCATAATTTAGATTCAATAAAATTCCCCACTTTCTATCACAAATTTGATCCTTTGAGGGATATTGCCCTAGGAATACACATCTTTTTATGTGTATATATATATATATATATATGTGTGTGTGTGTGTGTGTGTGTGTGTGTGTATGTATGTATGTATCTATAGAGAGAGTTGAAGTCAATTGCAGAAATGATTTGTCTTCAGAAAATAACTTTGCAATATGCTAAAAGTCCCTTTTATCCAACAAAATGATGACTCTTACACGTTTTCCTTTTTTATTTTGGTACACAATTCATATACAAACATTTTTATATCTACTATTAATAGCAAACTCAACAACTGTGTTTTATCAGCTAACATTATCAATCACTTTAATACAACGTGAAATATTGAAATCAAAAGCTTGTTACCTCGTTAGTTCATTAGTTTCTTGTTTTACCTCTATTTGTTCCTGTACTGGCAATAAAGGAATAAAAGGAGAATTAGGCAGAGATATCAGCCCAGCAGCTAGGCACACAAAAATGATGTAAAATTATCAGAATGGTGAGCAAATGAAAAGCTAGTATTAGCTAGACCCATTGAAGATTATTTTACATCATCTTTCAAAAGTTTTATTCTCTGTGCACCTGCTCATATACTCTGAGACCCTTAGCAGTTCTGACATCATTAGATAGATGGGTGATATAGCAGAGGGAGTTCTAGAGTTGGCATCAGGGGGACCTGAGCCCAAATACTGCCCAGAGCACTTAACTATTTATGTGATCTTACATAAGTCACACTATTTGCCTCAGTTTTCTCATCTCTAAAATGGGGATAAAAATTAACCCTACCCCCAATGGATTGTTGTGGGGATAAAATATATGTCTTGAGAACCCTGATGTGGTATTTAAATGCCAGATGTTATTTATTATAATTCTCACCGAGTTTCATTTGCATATGAGCAGAACAGTAAAGTTATCTGAGGATTTATAGACAATGGACATCCCTCTGGTTGCATAGCCTGGACTTGAGCTTAAGAGAATTGAAAACAGCTTCTTGAAGAGCTGAGAAGAGAACCTGATATGCGGGAAGGATTCAGGTCACTCTTCACCCTTTCCCTTGTACCTCTTAAAGACTAAAGCAAGCAGAAGAGGGGATTTCTCTTCCTCTTTTGCTCCCCACCATCATCAGTAATGGTAGTATCTTGCAGCAAAAGCAAATGGCAGCATCCACTGGAATGGTAATCCCTCTCCAGAGTTGAGTGAAGTTAACAAAAGTTATCAAGAGTCCAGTTCCTATAGTGAGGAACTTGTTTAAGAGATGGGAGACCATATAACTAAGACTCTTATTAGACAGACTCTGGCTCACTCAGAAGCAACACAGAATTAGATCAAGGCAGGACTTCAAAGCTTGAGGTGGTGAGAATCATAACTAAGCAAGGAAGTAGCAATCCAGAACAATATGAGACCAAGGTAACAGAAGCTGTACTAGGACAAAACTCTGGACAAATCATATAATTTGTATGGGAATAATTTTCCTCATCTATAAAATGTGTGGACTAGACTGAGTGATTTTTAAAGTGCCTTTCCAATCTAAATCTATGATCTATGATCTATGAACACACACATGAATATGCATATATATACATATGTGTATAGAAATATAGAAATATTTTTTCTATAACAAATTACATCTTTATAGTCATACCACTAAGAAGTCTAGAGAACATAATACCCCACTGTCTCTCTTCTTTATTCCTTTCCAAGCAATTATATAATAGTTAATAACAACACCATAATTTTTATTGTGATTTAAGGTTTGTTAACTCTATAAATATTATCTCATTTGATCCTTACAAGAACCTTGGAAGGTAAGTACTATTATTAACCCCATTTTCTAGATGAGGAAAATGAGACAGACAAAAGTTAAGAGATTTGACCAGAGTCACACAGCTCCTAAATGCCAGAGGCAGAATTTAAACTCAGATCTTAACTTCAGGTCCTGTGCTCTGCCCAGTATATATCCTAGATACCCCTAAAAAGAAATGCAACTTGTTATAAGCAAAGAACTACAAATAAAGTAAAATTTAAAATCCCCATTAATTGGGAAGTACATTAACCAATTGAGGAAGGAAGGAAGGATGGAAGGAACAAATGAATGAACAAGTGAACAATGAATGAATGAAGAAACAAAGGAACAAATGAATGAAGGAAAAAAGGAATGGAGGAAGGAATGAAGAAAAGATTTATAAAGCACCTCTTGTGTGCCAGGTTCTATAATGGACACTTTACTTAATCCTCACAACAATCCCTCAAGATTAGTGCTATTGTTTCTATTTTACAGTTAGGCAGCTAGGTGGCATAGTCAATAGAGTGCAGTGCCTGGTCTCAGGAAAATTCATCTTCCTGAGTTTTGATATAGCCTCAAACACTAACTGTGTGTGACTGTGTGACTCAGGAGAGGTCATTTAACTCTATTTGTCTCAGTTTCCTCATCTGTAAAATAAGCTGGAGAAGGAAATGGCAAATCACTCCAACATCTTTGCCAAGAAAACCCTAAATGGGATCACAAAAAGTCAGATACAAGTGAACAACAAAGTTTACAGTTAAGGAAACTCAGGCAAACAGTTTAAATGAACTCATTTGGGCCATACAACTAGTGAATGTCTTAAGCTGGATTTTAATTCATGTCTTCCTGATTCTAAATGCAGCATTCTATTCACTGTCCTACTTTTTTACACCAAGGACTGTTAATGGACAACAAAGAGAACAAGGAATTAAGATCAGGCTAAATTGCACTTGGGAAATTCACATAGTATTTCCAATAATCCCAAACTGCACCCCAGAGCAAAATCTCATCTCTTTAACATCAATAGGCTCCAGGTGAAAATATATGATTGAGAATCACCACAAACTTGGAGGGAGTGAAAATTACAAATAAACCAAAAAACCAATAGAAAGATGTATGGTAGGTTTAAGCACTGCAGAACATTATCAATGATGGCTTGTGAGTGATTATATCATTAAAGAAAAGAAAGTGGGCCAATCATGAAGCAAGAATGAGAGATAACTGATGAACAGTGGCAGTGTTTATATAAACCTTTTGTATGTTAAAAGAACCAGGAAATCCTCCAGCATGGTAGATGGATTTTCTTAGGGAATTTGTGAAAAGACATGGAAAGGTATCAGCAAGAACTTGAAGACATGAAGAGATTTCAATAAGCATCAATAAGCAATATAATTATTCTAAGGAAGTCGCTACAATAATGAAACTACAAGTCCATCAAAATATTACGATGGTGCTTAAAAAAAAAAAGAAACATTTTCATCCTGATTCCGTTCCCTCAGGAAGAGAAATCAGAATTCTGTAAACCAATGGAAATTTTAACAGATTTCTTTCAATGGAATCTTTAAGTCAAAAGGTATGGATACTTTAATGAAATGAAGTAAAATGAGGTAAAAGGAAGTAAGCAGAACCAATCTAGTCAATGACTACAACAGTATAAATAGAAAGAGAACCAACAATAAAATAATCAAAACTGAATGATATAAAATTTAAATGATTGAGTATTACCCTAAAGAAGGAACAGGAGTCAACTCCTTTGGTTTCTTTACAGAATCTGGAACATATGGATAAGGAAAACTATTTATATTGTCCATCTTTTTTATGTGTTGTTTGGTTTTGCTGATCTGTGTGTGATTTTTATTCTTTTTCATTTTAAATTTATCGGTTGGTTGGTTGGTTGGCTACATTACATTTCTCAGGTAACTCCTTCCTTCCCTCCTCTCCCTATATTTGACAAAAATAAATACGTATATATAAAACTGTGTCTTGCTTATTTTTATTTATCCTTTCTTTCTTTGGAAGTGGACATACACAAGTCATTCATCAAACAATACTTCTGTTGCTGTATATAATGTTCTCTTAGTTCTATTCATTTCACTCTCCATAATTACATGTAGGTACTTCCATGTTTTTTTTAATTAATCTCTGCATCATTTTTTAAGGAACAATAGTATTCCATCACAATTATATACCACAATTTGTTTAGCCATTCCCCAATTAAATAAAAACCCCTCACTTTCCAGTTCTTCACCACCCACCATAAAGAGAACTATGATAAATATTTTAGAATATATAGGTTATTCTCCTTTTATTGATCACTTTAGGAAATAATCCTAAGAAAGATGCTGCTGCTTAAAAAGGTATACAGTTATATAACACTTTGAGTACAATTCCAGCATTGAATTAGTGTCCCCATTTTTCCATATCTCTTCCAACAATTGTCACTTTACTCTTTTATTACTTTAGCCAGTTTGATAAGAGTGAGATGATATCTCAGAGTTGGTTTGATTTGCATTCCTCTAATCAATAATATTACTCTTTGTTATAAAGAATTGCTCTTTAGGATGGGGAGTGAAAAGGAATACATTGGGAGATGTAGGTGATATAAAAAATAATATCAAATATATACATAAATATACTTCCAGTCAAATGTTTATACATTTCATTGAAATGCAGTTTATCACATGAAATGCCAGTGTCAAATTTAGAATGATTTTCAAAATATCCATCAAAAATTAGGAGAGACAAAATAGTGTCCCAAAAGTCTTGGTGCACTTTAAACTTCTAATGATTTTTAAATTTTTATTTTTATTTTATTCCAATAACAAATGTATTAAGCTCTAATGATTTAAGACTTTTGGGATACCCTGTACAATAAAAACATGTATTGAATGATAATTCCATTTATTATGCTATATTCAATGTGCAACAAAACCTCTCCCTTTCTTTTTTTACTCCATTGCATTATTTTGACATTTTGCATACTTTTTTTAACATGATTTACTATGGCATTTCCTTTTTGACTTGATTAATGTTCTGTATGTGAAATTTCACAGCAGTTATGAGCCTCTTCAATGATTGTTCTAAGTCACTGATTTGATGATTTAATCTACATATGACACTTCCCTGAATGTCCCTGCTGGTTTGACAACCCCTACTAATTAAAAACTGCAGTAAATGTATAGGGAGGTCTCAAAGAAAGTAATGGCAAACATCTGTCACCACTATTTTATGAGAAAAAGTGGAGATCCCTCTTGTTCTTGGTAAGCAGGTTGACTCCATATTATTACCACCCTCTTTGTTTTAACATTGACCTGGAAAAAGCTAGGGCGTGCTCTACCTGGACTCCATGTTACTTTCTCTGCTGTGTATAAACATCAGGATAAAAAGGAAATAAGTTAGATGAGCTGGAAAAAGACAAAATATCATAGATTTAAAGCTAGAGGGGACATTAAAGTCCATCTATTCTATTTCGTTTTATATAAAAGGAAACTGAGGCAGAAAAAACGTTGAAGGATTTACCCAAAATCACCCAGCTTGTAATAGGTCTTCCTGACTACAAGTCCAGTGCCCTATCAACTATGCAATACTGACTCTTTAAGTTTTATACTGTGTGAAACTTCTTCTAAGTGTGTATAGTAACAAAAGGATCAGGAGAATATTTTTAAAAGCAATTCCACCTAAATGTTTCCAAGTACTGCCTTTAAGATACATTAATATCCACAAATATAGACCTACAATCAATTCACCTCAACAAAAATGCAATTAATATTTGCTATATGCAGTACAAGATATGGCGATACCAAGACAAAAAGGAAACTGTCTCTGTCTTTAAAGAGCTTACATTCATTCTACTGGAGGTATGCAACATGTAAAGCATGCAAGTTTGTAAATAAAAGAATATTTAAGAAGCAAAAGGACACTAACAAATGGGGCACCAAGGAAGGCTTCTGGGAGGAGATGGCAGATGACTTCAGTCTTGTAGTAAAGAATATTCAGAAGTTGAGATAAGGAAGAAATATATTCCAGAAATGGAAAAAAGATTATTGCATACTTATACTGTGTTGGGAATGGGGGCATAAAACTGAGAGATCAAGTAGTAAATCAATTCAACTGAAATGTAGACTATATAAAGGAATCTATTATGAAATAAGGCTATAGAGGAAAGTCAGCAAACTTCCCTGTCACAGGAAGGACCTTCCCTTACTAGCTTAGCTGGTAATAATCTTTTCCCTGGGACTTCACATAGTATTTTGTTTTGCAGCACTCTAATGTAATTAAAATGCAAAGATGTACATTATTGTTCATTTCCTTTCCTCATGATTTATCCCTTTACTATACTATAAGCTCCACAAAAGTAGGTATGTATATTGTGTGTATATGTATATGTGTGTGTATATATATGTATATATATATAACATATATATATATATAACATCATGTAAATTTTGTTTCTCCCCTGGTGTGTAGCACAATAAATACCTAATGAAGTCTTTGAATTAATCAATCCCTCCAAAGTTTGAATGACAAAATGGAACTTGGGCTACAAAAGTTAAATAATGATACTTGCTTTCAATTATTTAGGAGATTAGTACAAGTCAAGTGCAATAGATATAATAATATTGCCAGTGGCTTTTTTCCTCTTACTGTACCAAAACAGCACTCATGACAAAGTGAAACAAAAAATATTATTTCATGACTCATTTGGTCATCTCACCTACTATTCCCCCTATGGCTTCTCCTGATTGTCTCTCTATTTTAAACCAGTGATTCCTATTTAGAATCCTAGAGGTTCATAAAAATTGTCCAATTAG